>NC_028358.1:39568434-39595790 GCF_000741045.1 Vigna radiata var. radiata | reverse complement strand
ACACTTAGTTGAGTCTCTTGAGAGTCAAAAGTTGGTTTTAGCGATATTATGCTTGTTTTGCATTGTTTTGTAGGGTTTTTAGGTGAATTAAATATGGAAATAAAGTAAGGTGGCAATTAGATTGGGTTAAGGATAAATAAGAAAGTGTGCATGGCAATTAGATAAATAAGTGGAGTAAATAAGAAGAGTAGATATATGAGAGTGGATAAGATGAAATTGTAAACCCCAACAACACCATTCATTCATAGTTTCTCAAAACCAATTGAATCAACTGCATTGCATGTTTATTTTTGTCCTTTGAATATAACCACCAAATTTATTCTCTTCTCAAGTCTTATGGAATTAGGTTACATAAAAGTTAAGGCTTAAGAGTCCTTTGGGAAAACGATACTCGGACTTACCCGTTTATATTAGTTGATAACGATCTGGTACACTTGCTAGGGACTTAACAAGTTTTTGGCGCCGTTCCCGGGGACTCGTGGTTTAACTTATCTAGTATGTAAACTGATTAAGTTTGACTTGATTGTATATATCTTTTTATCTTTTTATCTTTTTATTTTTTTTAAAATATAAAAAAAGTGCTACTAGGGTTTGTGTTTCTTGTGCATGAGCAAGAACAAAGACATACTAGGAGCAAGAAAAACACGCAACCTCTTCTTGAAGGCTTAAGCAAGGAAAGGGGGAGAAGGAGAGTCAGACGCCCATCTAGGGATTTGTTTCCTTCCCCTGAAAGATTATCATCACCTTCACCAGATAGAAGAACAGAGGAGATGGCTGAAAGAACTCCTCCAAGACGCACTCTTGCATACCAATCAAATGTGGTTGGCCTTTTCCATTTTAATAGCATAGTCATGCCTACAGATCAAACGGCCAACATGGTGATGAATCCAGCACTTATACACTTGGTACAAAGCAAACCGTTTCATGGCCTGTCAAATGAGAATCCTTATGACCATTTGACAATGTTCAGTGAAATATGCAATACAGTGAAGATGACCAGTGTATCAGATGACCAGTATATCCTGAAGGGACGTTTACTACATGAGAAGTTGTGGCTACAAAGTTTGTCAACAAATATTTTCCACAGTCCAAAGTTACTCAAGGAAAACTGGAGATCTCATCATTTAAACAAGGCATGAAAGAAACTCTAAGTCAAGCATGGGAGCGATTCAAAGGACTACTCAGGAAAACACCAGTTCACAGATTTGACAAGACAACCATTATTCTTGCCTACCTTGGTGGACTGAATATGCAGTCTAAGATGATGTTGGACGCCTCAACTGGAGGTGATATCAAACAGAAGACTAAGGATGAAGCCTATGACTTGATAGAGAGTATGGCAGCTAATGGACAAGAAGCATATAGTGAAAGGGGCGCACCAAAGGAGCTTGTAATGTCTCTCTAGCACAGTAGCTATGTGATCTTTGTGGTGGAGACCATATTAATGGTCAATGTCCTATACCTGAGGAGATGCAGTAGGAAGCTAACTATATGGGGAACCAATACCAGTACAGACAAGAGAATTTCAACCAAGGCAATCCTAGCCAAGGTTGGAAGAATCATCCAAGTATTGGCCAACAACAGAATAACCTATCAGGGCAACAAGGAGGCTTCAGGCAGCAACAATCTTCTCCTTTGTGGCAGCAAATAAATCAATTGACAGAGAAAGTTAGAGATTTTTCTAATAGATTTGATAAATTTGTGAAATATTATCATTCTCAACATTCAAATGATCAAGCTACTTTTAGATCATTAGAGACGCAACTTGGTCAACTGTCAAAAAGGATTGAAGTCACAGAGAAGAATCAAGCTAGGGTTAATACTGATGTTAATCCTAAGGAGGAATGTAGTTTTGTAGTAAGGGAGAAAAGAAAAGCAGAGGAAGAAGTGATTGAGATTAGTAGTGATGAAGAAGAGGTAAGTGAGAATAACGAGTTTGGTGAAGAAGAGGGATTGGAAGAAGTTGAGAAAAGAAGAGATAATCACAATGGGCAGATGAGAGAAATATTTAGACATGTGACCATGGTCCCTATGGAAGAAAGTCATCCTCAAATTCCTGTTTATACAAAGAAAAGTAATTACATTGGAGAGGTGATAGACCTTGATGTGGAAAAGGAAGAACAGGAAGTATTTGTGCAGCCAAGAAAGGAACACCATCCACCAAAAATGAAGGATCCAGGATTGTTAACTCTTCCTTGCGTGATAAATGATGTGAATATAGGAAGAGCAATGATCGACTCTAGGTCTAGTATAAATTTAATGCCTTTAAGTTACTTAAAGAGAATTAAAGGGTTAGTGCTAAAACCAGCAAACAATACTATTACAGTTGCAGATGGTTCTGTTAAGAAAACAACTGGTAAGGTGGAAGATGCAATTGTCCGTATTGAGGAGTTGGAATTCTTGATTGACTTTATAGTTGTGGATATGGAAAATGAAGGAAGGATTCCATTAATTTTAGGAAGACCTTTTATGAGGACTTCCAGAATGGCGAAGCGTATTCATGATGGAATAATTAAATTTGAAAGATCAAGAATATGTGTTAATATATAATTGCTCTAAAGGAAGGAAAGTGAAAATGAAGGAAAGGGACAGACATAAGCAGTCAAGAAGAGAAGTTGCACTAAAGGACAACACAACAGGTACCAATTCTAATAGTTGTAATGTTTTGTAGGTACCTGAAGATAAGGAGGTTGACAAAGGAGGCACTATCCACACTGAATATACACCACTTCTTATAGGAGCACAAGTGAGATTTAAGAGTAAGAAGTGGCTTATTATTAAGAATCAGGAAGATGGCAAGTTGGAAATCAGGAAACCATTCACAAGAGCCATAAAGAGAGTGGATAGAAAGCAACTGATGAGTTGGGTTGATGAAGATCCCAACCAGATGGAATGAATTGATTTTATCTAAATCCTACTTTGTATAAACATTTATAGTTTTAGGGTATTTGATTTTGTACATGTATTTTATTGAATTATTGAACACTTTTTGGGTAGCATCTACCGAGGGATGCTAAATTTTTATGTATCTACTGAAGGATACAAGGTAAGTACACCTACTGAAGGTTGTTGGAAGGATAATCACTTACTGAAGAGTGCTAAATAGGTTTGGGTTAGGCTCGTGACGTTAAACAAGCGCTATCTGGAAGGCAACCCAATTGTTTGTTTTGTTCTTTTATCCTGTGTTAAGTGCATTACATGTTAATGATTGCATCTGAGAGGGGAAAAACATATATTTGAAAAATTGAAGGTTGAAATTGAGTGCTAGAAGGAAAGATAACTCAAAAGAAAGCAAAAAGAAGAAGAAGTGAAAATAGGAGCAGACCGATGAGCGGTTGCGGCGCTGAGGGTCTCGGCTTTGCTTAAAAGCTGAGCGGTTTTTCACAATTTTTCACTTTGAAAACCTTCTTTGCATTTCGCCTGAGCGGTCTCCCTAAGCCTTAGCATTCTCCTTTCACTTTCAAGAGCTTTTTAGAGAGATTTCCTCACTTTCTCTTCACCCACTCACCAAAAATTCAATTTTCTACCATTGCTTTGATAAGTTTTGGGGTTTTTTGGTTGAGAGACTTGCATTGGAGAGGACATCCATCATCAATTAAGCAATTTTTCTGCAAGCATTCATAATCTTCACTCAAGTAAATATGCAAATTCATGATTAGGGTTTCTAATTTTGGGATTTGTTAATGAACATGCTTAGGAATATGATAAGTTAGGGCTTTTGATTTCTATGCATGAATTGGTAGAATAGGAACTGTTTGAACCGATTGAATTGCATGATTATGGTTTGGATTGATGAAATTAGCAAAAGAGTGGAGATTAAAATCATTTACGAAAGGATTTTGAAAAACCCTAGCCGTCACCGCTGAGCGGTCTGTTTTGGCGCTGAGCGGTGGCACGGCTTGAGGCAAACCGCCTGGGCGGTCTTCATGGACGTTGAGCGGTCTGCAGTTGTTTGGCCTAAATGTTGAAATTTTTGGATGTTTGTGTGTTGAGGAGCCCTGTTTTTCCTCAAAGAATTGTATGATCTGATGATGCACTGACCTCTAATGATGTTTCTGTGAATTTTGTTGGATGAATTTGATTTATGCAGGAATGTCTACCTCAAAAAGAGTTAAGACAATGGGCAACAAAAGGAAAGAACCAGAGAGACCTAGAAGATATTATTCTTCAAGGTTCCTTTTAAGGAAGCATGAAGAACATTTTGCTATAGTCTAGGAGAGGCGACTGCTGATGGAGAGAAAAGCCATGTACATTCTTGATTTAGCTCCAGAGTTTGGTTTGGAGATTGAAAGGCGCGGATGGGAGAGATTGACGACTTATCCAGCACCAGCCAGTATTGAGTTTGTAAAGGAGTTTTATGTTAATGCCTTGCCGAGAGGAGGAGTGTCTGCAGGGAGGTACATGAGCTATGTACGTGGGTACTTGATCAGCTATGATCCTGATACCATCAACGCTTTTCTAGGGACTGAGTGGCCAGGAGAGCAGTGTAGGTATGCTGCTATACTGGGGGAGGCCAGGGATTATGAGGACATTGAGCGAGTAATGTGTATCCCAAGGAGGCATTTTCAGAGAAACCCGAATGGAGCACCGGTGAACATCCTTAGGGCAGATTTTACTCCCCTAGCTAAATATTGGATGGCATTTACTCATGCCAACATCCAGCCATGTTCTCATGTTTCTGACATCACTTTACATCAGATTCTGGTAATCTACTATATGTTGAGGCAGATGGACGTGAATGTTGGTAAGATCATTACCAGTGAGATTTTGAGCTGCGCCAACACCATGAGCAGCAGGACGCCACTGGGACATCCGTCCCTAATCACATATTTGTGTCAGCAGGCAGAAGTGGACACTTCAGTTCCACCCTTTGAGAGGCCTGTTGGTATCGGAGGGGGTAATTTTCGAAGAGTATAACGCAGCGGAATTAAAACTCAGAGAGCGGAAAGCGTGTTCGATCACGGTTAAAATGAAATTAGTCCTTTTAGTAAAAATAATTTTCTTTCAGAAAATTAAACAAACAGTTAATATGCGTAAAGTAAAATGAGTGTAGGGAATAGAAAAATCACACGAGTATTTTTATACTGGTTCGATTCAACAGAATCTACGTCCAGTCGTTAATCACTACAAAGAGTGATTAATAGTTCCACTAAAAACAATTTTCCAGATTACAATCAAATGAACAAAATATAAAACGAAGAAAACCACTCTACCAACTTGAAGAGAACCGCTCCGGCAATCGACCAACGATTCCCGAGCTTCTGAGAACCGCTCCAGCAATCGACCAACGATTCGCGAGCTTCTCCTTTCACAAGACCAGGCAGAGCACCTTGCTAACTTGAAGAGAGTCTGCTCTAACTATCGACACACAATACGCGAGCCTCTCCTTTCACAAGACCAAGCAAGGGAACGATGAACAAAAGCTTTCTGAGAACTTCCCCCTCTGACACACAATGTTCTAACAAGCTTTCTCAGTTCAAAACGTTCAGTTCTGAATTCTCCAAATCCAAATATATAGCCAAGTACACTGAATGCGAAAGGTTAGCTCCCAACTGCCATGAATAATCGATTATTGTAAGTGATAATCGATTATTCAAGTCCGTTACAGAGTTTTCAAAAAGTGATAATCGATTATATGAAGTGATAATCGATTATTCAAGTATGACTTGTGATAATCGATTATTCAAGTATGACTTGTGATAATCGATTATTGCTTCATGATAATCGATTATTCTAGTACAAAAACATGTGATAATCGATTATAGCTTGACTATAATCGATTATACCGGTAAGAATTACAATATTTCAATATTTTCCTACTACATTCAAAATCTACAAGTTGGTTTTAACTATTTTTCTATTACATTCACAATCTACAAGTTGTAGCATCATCAAAACTCATCTTCAGGTTTTACCAATACTCCCTTATTGGTAATAAGGCCGAGGAGAGCTATTAATGCCTCCTATTTTCATCAGTATTGTAGAGATGACGAGCTAGTTGGAGCAGTCCCTAGGAGACATCCTAGGAGGGTAGCAGCACGCAGGTGGATGAGCCTGTAGATGCACCGACACAACAGCCTGAGCCATTCCAGATGAGAGACATGTACATGTCTATGATGGAGGCGAGGATGAAGTCCCTTTGCAGAGGGCAGGAGGCCACTGTCGAGATGATCATAGGACTTTATGACCAACCACTAGTGCACAAGTGGACTATGAATGAGTTCCGTAGTGTGATGGCTTGGCCTCAGGGACAGGCACATGGTAGTGGGTCCGGAGCTACTGGGACTTCAGGAGGACAGGACGATAACCAAGAGGATGAAGATTTTGAGGATGCCCAGGAGGAGGAGGAGGATGATTACTCAGACAAGGATCTTCATTGATGGCATCTACTGATGAATGCCAACATTGGACAGGGATTTTTCTTTTTCTTTTTCTTTGTACTTTGATTTAGTAGTATAGGTTGAATTTATGTTTGAGTCTATGCTTGGCTTGTACACTTATTTGGATAATGGTTCAAGTTTATTGCATGACGAGTTGTTTGCTATTGATGATTGATTGTGGATGATGATTGAGAATGTGTGAATGTTGATATCCATGTTGATGGTTCACTAGCTATGTGAACAGATGAGTAAGTGATTCATGATTGTGATTTTCATGCTAAGCAGGATTCATGTGAGAAGTGAGAAAGCATGATTATGTGAGGTATTGAGCTTTAGAGTTTTATTGTTGTGTGCACTGTTTACAGGGAATCATGAATGGTATTGACTTAATCTTGATAATTGATTGAATTGCATGTGTATGTCATATGATCAAGGCCATGCTTGGAAATCCCTTACTTAGCCAAATTTTCACCCAAAGAATTTTAAATGATATACCCTTTTTGAACCTTGACCTTAACAGTATAAAAACCCTTGTTTGAATTTATTTACCTTGAGTTAGGGTTGAGAATAATTATATGTGTTGAAAAGGTTCAAGTTCGAGGTTAAATGGGGAAAGTGAAAGGCAAAAGAAAAAGAAAAGCATTGAGTTCAAAAGATGAAAAAGAAAAATGCATGTGAAAGGAAAAGAAAAGAAGAAAAGAGAAAAAACATGTAAAGAAGAACTCAATGTAAAATGAAAAAGGGAAAAAGTTGGGAATGAGTGAGATTGGTTAAAAGGAGAGTGTACTTGAACTTTGAATGATGATTTAAAATCTCTTAACTCAAGGATTTTGTATTCCAAAAAAAACCAATTTTCTTGATAGCCCAGCCACAATACAGGCCTTGGAAAAAGTCCTTGTGATGACATTTGCATGTAAAGATGTTAATTGTCTTAGATGAATGACAATATTGTTTTATGTGACATGTGAACAGTAGAGAGTATAGTGACCTCCTAAACACTTAAGTGATTGAGTGAAATACTTGCTTGGTGAGAATTGTTAAATCCATGTTTACATCTATGTTTAGTTGATTGATCATTCATGAACAAAACATCTGTTGGAAAAAGTTGATTATGTGAACTAAGATGGATTGAAAGCATACATGCATCTTTGTAGGATTCCACTAAAATTTGAANTGTATAATAACTTGTCATGAGAAAAAGGAGTTTTGAAAAGTGTGAATTATTTGATGAAAAAGTGAAAAAGCCAAGTTTTGTCTTGTTTGCTTGAGCACAAGCAAAGTTCTAAGTTTGGGGTTGTGATAATGGTCTAAAAAGACACCCTTTATGACTTAGAATGAGCTTTAAATCAAGTAAAACACTTAGTTGAGTCTCTTGAGAGTCAAATGTTGGTTTTAGCGATATTATGCTTGTTTTGCATTGTTTTGCAGGGTTTTTAGGTGAATTAAAGATGGAAGTAAAGTAAGGTGGACTTAGACCCATGAAAGAAGGAGAAAAATGATGAAAAGAAGGGTCAAGCAAGCCGCTGAGCGCCAGAATGGTCCGTTGAGCGCTTAGAGCGATTAGAGTTGAACCGCTCAGCGACAAACTAACCGCTGAGCGGTCAAAGCGGCACAAGGCAAACCGCTGAGTGGTGAATTTAGGCGCCTGTGCGGTTGTCTGTTTTTTTAGCAAGATTCTGTAAATCTTTCTGTAATCTATCTGTTATCTTTTTGGGTTTATATATAGCCCGAGTGCGAATTAGAAGGGGATTCTTTTGGCAGAGAGAAATGTCCAGAGCTATTCCACACACCTTGGTGGAGGTTCCTTAGATGCTTAGGCTCCAACCAACCAAGTTTAGGGTTATTTCTTCCATTCTTTCATTATTTTCATCTACTTTCACCATGATTATGGTGAACTAAACCCTTTGTTGTTGGGGAACAATGTAATCTTTTGAAACTCTCATATATTCAAATTCTTATTTATTTCATATGCTTGTCATATACTTGTTTATCAATTGTTGGGTTCTCATCTGTGCTCAATGCTTTTATTGTTTAACTCATTCAGTAAAGTCTTTATCGATATGGGGACGTACGGTAATGTCATGAACTGGTGGGAAATTCCTTGATTATGCCAATATCGCCTAGGGATAGGGGTAGGACGGTCAATTGTAGTTGCTTCTGATCGCATTACATTATTGGTTACTAGGAGAGGCTAGGGATAGCAAGCCGGTAATTAATAATAGGCTCTTTTCACCAAGGGATTGGGTTAAGAGTAAATAAGAAAATGTGCATGGCAATTAGATAAATAAGTGGAGTATATAAGAAGAGTAGATATATGAGAATGGATAAGATGAAATTGTAAACCCTAACAACACCATTCATTCATAGTTTCTCAAAACAATTGAATCAACTGCATTGCATGTTTATTTTTGTCCTTTGCATATAACCACCAAATTTATTCTCTTCTCAAGTCTTACGCAATTAGGTTACATGAAAGTTAAGGCCTAAGAGTTCTTTGGAAAAACGATATTCGGACTTACCCGTTTATATTACTTGATAACGATCTGATACACTTGTCAGTTCAAAAATAAGGAAACCCAATTCCATTGTCATCCACTTTTACTGGACCATTCACCTTGGTTTACGGTCTGATGGATCGGGTATCTATATCAGAAAGTGTTTTGAGTATAGTTATTTTAAGAAATCCGGTGCAAAATGGGGAAAATTATGGAAGCAAAGTATAATTTATGAGCTGGTTGGGTTATTGAATCCAGTTCGAAATAGATAATTTGTTAGAGAAGTTTGAGAATCAAACAAAACTAATGATTGAAATGTTTACATGGAGACTAAAACTGAAATGCATTTGGGTGTTTGCTTTAAGTGAATGTTGACAGAAACTCATATGAGCAGAAGATTAAATATTGTGATTTCAAATAACTGGGACAACCGAAAAAGAGATCGGAAAACTTGATAAAATGAAAATTTGGCAACCAAGCCAAGTGCCACAATAACACATTTAAAAACGTGTCGACAGTATTTTTTTTTTCATGGTATAGAAGACCACATGTCGACAATTTTTTTGGCCGCTTTGTTTGCTGTTTCCCCACCTTGCATGCAGTTGCGAATGGAGTGATGAAAAATAAGCCAAAATGGTAGAAGTCAGCTTTCATCTAACCATTTTTTTTCCTTCGATTCTGTTGCAATTACATATAGTAATTCTAACCCTATCATGTGTATATAACATACAAGGAAATAAAATCTGAAGCGAGGATTGGTACACGGAGACAGCAGTTCTGAGGCGACAAACTGCCCATGGTATCCTTCGATCTAAAGCATGAACTGCTTCATCACAAATCAAAACAGCCCAAGGAACACTGCTTTTGTTAATTGCTAAGAGTTGTATGGTGCTGATGTGGGAATCTTGCGAATCCCTTCTTGAATGCCAACTGGTTTGTTGGATAATCTACGCTTGTACCGTTTGAGAACAGATGCTAAATTCTCCTTTCCCTTTGGGAAGGCTACATCACCAGCAGCAGTTCCAGTACGACCTTTTCGGCTAGAGATTGCTATCTCCACATCCTTCACCATCTCAAACACCACAGACGCAGTGGTGCATTTTCCGCGGCCTGGTTTTGAAGCTGGTGGCAGCATCCCGTTGGAAGGAGGTGAGCTTGATTTTATCTGGTACGTCATGGGTACTTGAAGGCAAAAGCATGCTGTCATGGGACTACGAGGCTTGGAGAAAGCCAGATCAATTACACCCTGATTCATAAAGGAGAAAATTTGGCATATAAGATCAATAAAAAAGAAAAAAAAAAAAACAAAACTATAGAGAGTAGACTTGACTCTACAAGAGGCAAGATTTTATATCTGACATTTTTTGACATTCAACAAACAACACTCATTATAGTGCCTATTTAATGGATGGATTATATATTGACGAGTGATGATTGCAAATAAACATAACATTGGAACAACATATCCAGGTGAGCAACCACCAAAGGAAAAGGATATACCCTAGTTAGGAGAATAAATATCAAGTTCTCAATGAGGCATGAAATAACCAATATCTCCACAAATAGAGCACCTGAAACTCAAACGACAGGGTTACTAAAATTATACCTGCAAGCGATTAAGTACATAAGTGTACTTGCCCCACAGCTCTGGTCGGCTCTCCATCAGTGAGAGGTCAAGAACACGATGGATACACCACACCCCAAAGCTTATAATTATGTCTGCTCTCCAAACACATCCATCCCCACAGTTGGGGATTGAGGTCACAGAAAAATTAGACCAATTTGCCTCATTGTTCTTCATTGAAGATAAAGACTTCCCATCAGAAGAAAAATAGCGACCCTCTCCCATAGGATTTGCCTGATTCATCTCTGTAGTTTCAACTTCAGAGAAAAATTTTTCCCTAGCAGCAACCCGGTCAATCAAATCTTCATCAGCCCCATCATTCTGTTTAAACAGCCAATCAGAACCTTCCAGTTTTAAGAGTTTCAAAATACAACTTCTAAAAGATTGAAGAAATCTGCCATCTACATCCACAATCGAAGTAGTTTCTTGAGTAATTGCACTAGGTCTATTTCCAACATCTTCTGTTGCAGCATTATGAACTTTATCATCCACCCCAAACTGCTCGAAAGGCTGTCTGGACCAGAGGGATCCAGTACCCAAACCAGAACTCAACTGGGAAGAAAGTACATTGGTGTAGACTTTTGATGGAGAGAGTACATCGAAGGCTAAAGGAGCTCCTGTCCTTGATCCGGAATTTGAAAATAATGACTGTTCATGATGAGTCCTACCCGCAGAAGATCTATGGCCACCAACAGAACCATCCCACATAGCTCTCTTATCAGATACGTAAGGATCCTTGTGAGGGATGGCATATCCTGAAATGTCTGGCAAACTGTGGTACTTCTTAGCATTAACTGAGCTGACTGAATTATCAGCTGGTCCGTAACAGGACCTCTCAGATGGCAATTGGCTATTTTTAGGGACAGCAATATTGTGGAAGCCTGGGGGTTGGCTTAAACCTGAACCATTTTGCAACTTTTGCCCCATAGCAAGAGCGATAGAATTCCTGTAGTTGTTTGTATTAGTAATAGAATTCCTGTAGTTGTTCATAATACCCATGGAAGGGGATTCCATCAGATCATTTAAGTTATCAGAATTCGTCTCTTTACCAACCTGATTAATATATGATGCAACCTGATAACCATGTACAGTAGGTGGCGGATTATCCCAGGACCCGGATGTAGGTAGATTGCGCACACTGAAATAACGCCTTTCACCAGCACTGAGGAAATTGCGGTTGGAAGTCTGAACATATTCATCCATAAACTGCACGGGATTTGTTCTCACTGAGTGATAACTCCTTCGAGGCTCATAGGAAGGCTCAAAATTACTTTGCATCCTATGCTGCTTGGGAGAGTCATATGGAGCGGAGCTGATCAGATTTTCCTGTCTACTTCCTGCAGACATCCAGTGCCCAGAATGTTCCTTTCCACATGTATCCATTTTCTGCAAAGAACCAGTGAGTCTTGAATCCACTCCCAGTAAAATATCAAGTTTCTTAGCCTTAGCTTCCTGGGTAAATTGACCATGCAAATCATAAAGCTGCCCCCAGAATTCGTCAAGAATAGCAGCTAGTTGACGTCTTGCACCACGCCCTAAACCTGCTAATCTTGAAAGACTTCCAATGCTATTACCTCCATCATCACTTTTCCCACTAAGACTCCTGAATGATGCTGGGCCATCCGGTGCTGAAGATGGGGCAAGTGAGACCACTTTTGATATTTCTTCAGTTTCCCATGAATCTCCATCATCATCATCCCTTTCGGCATTTGAATCTCCCTCAACTTCTACAGTTTTCTCAACAGGAGCACTAATTTCTGTTTTTAAAGTTTTGGCATCTCCCAAACTAATACCAGAAGTATCAGTACTTGCTGCTGGCACTGCCTCTGATTCTGAAGTGGAAGTTGATTCCTTAACAACAGGTGTTGGGGAGCAAGGAAATGATGTAAATGAATGAGTCTCTCTTACAGTAGTCACTGGAACATCAGGCTCCATAATAGTTTCAGGTAGTTCATGATGAAAACCTGCAACAGGTAATTCTGAGTATTCCAGGGTCCTTGCTAGAGCTGGTGATGGTTCCATCACCTGAACAGATGCATCTCCATGATATCTTGTTTCATTTAAATCTGTTTCCTTATTATCAATCCGTGGTTCTTGTGTAGCCTGTGGCATGTCCCAGTTCCATGCTTCATCTAATTGAATACTTGCAGATTTTAATGGTGTGGCAGCTAACCAAAGCATCAAACAGAATGATGCAAAAGCAGTGCAAAGAAGAACCAAGTATGAGAGAGAGACACCATTCCCCACGTTCCATTTCAAATTGCCCACCCAATCACTACTACCAAATATCATTTCTACAACAAAGACAATATTCAAGACAAGCATCCCAATAAATATGATCAAGGCCGAAAATTCCACAAATTGAGGGATCTTGTGTACCCCCATTATTGATCTAGATGACGCTATCCGAAAAAGGGGGATCACAGAAGATGGAAGTTGCAAAGCTACCACAATCTGAGTGAATATAAGTAGTTGATACATCCCTTCAGCTCCTGAACTCCAAACACAATAAAGGGCGGGCAAAACAGCAACTACTCTAATTGTAGCATAATGAAGCCAACCTGGAATGTCCAATTTTAAGAAATTATGCACAACTACTTCTCCACCAAAACCCCAAGTTAACGCTGTTGTTTGGTTTGCGAAAAACAGAATGAGTAAAAAAGCAAGCATGGCTATTGGACTACGTAACACCTGCAATTAAGAACTTAGAATTAGCTTTATTCAGTGGTTAAGACAGACGTGACTTTGTCAGTTGTAAATAAATATCTGGATGTAGATCCATTATGAGTGGAAAGGATACCTGTTCCATTGGAGATAATGCGTCCTGAAATGTAGTTAAAACAAGACCCATACTGTAGAACTCATTTGCTCCAGCATTCATCAGCACATTATTTACCAAATAAAGGCCACTGAAGACACATATGATGGCCAAAAAATGGTTATGACATAAAGCATCCTTAGAAATAGTAGTTGATCCCTGATGCCACTGGAAAAAGTAAACAAAATCTCAGATTTGACAAAAACAGCAATGGGTATGAAATGGTACATTCTGTGCAGTCCTATACGAAAAAATACTGGAAGCTGGTTAGACCAGACAAGCTTAAAAATATATGTTCACCCAAGGATTCCTAAAAAGGACCAGGCAAAACAAATGTAACCTGACTTAGCCAAGCCTGAGGAAGGGGATTTGATCATGCCCTCTCCACTCAGCTATTTATACAGGGAAATTAAAGATGCTAACACAGGCTAAATGAGAGGAATCGAAAAACTTTAGTGATTCAACTTTCTTAAGTTCTTCCAAATCTAGTAGATGAAAGGATGACTTTCACATAAGTGAGCTCATCCTAAAAGAGTGAATAGATAAAATAGAATTCTCAGAAATAGAGTAAATTGATCATAGTTGTGATTCCCTTTTATAAATTTACATCAAAACTAACTTCCTGTCTTCTTTGAGCACAAGATTGATTTAAGATAGCAGTATGTCATGTAGCCATGGAAGACTGTTCCCATGTGGCAGGATGCAGACATGTAATTCTTAAGAACAAGCAAACCACACGATTTAAACAAATTCAGAAGAACACAAAACGAAAGATAGAAGCTTGGAAGCAGGCTACGGATGCTGATGCTAGAAAAATTAGATATGACAGGAAATAATACCTGTACAATAGAGGAATGAAGGTAGAAGTTGTGAGGCACAAGAGTTGCTCCTAAAAGACTCATCAGCACAAATGCACTCTCCCCACTCAA
Organism: Vigna radiata var. radiata; assembly: GCF_000741045.1. Classification (NCBI taxonomy): domain Eukaryota; kingdom Viridiplantae; phylum Streptophyta; class Magnoliopsida; order Fabales; family Fabaceae; genus Vigna; species Vigna radiata. Next base: position 39,581,544 of record NC_028358.1, on the reverse strand, counting down.
CTTTGTTAATATTCCATTAATGGATAATGGAATGTCTGGTTGATTAATGAGTGTTCCAAATACAAATGTAAGAAAGACAAAACATGACACAAACAGGCCCACGATCTTGGCCTTCTCAATGTCCTAGACAAAGGATATATCGTAAGTGTATTGTGAATCAATAGAAATTGATGAATAATCAACTAATGATACTTACAAGGAGGACAAAAAGAAGGAGATGGAAAACAGCGCCAGTAGCAGTTAAAAAGACACAAGTGAACAAGTCCCACCCAAAGAGAATATTTAATCCATGTGCCATGCCCAATATCTTGCAAAACAGAAAAAATCACAGGGTCAAGTCAATAAAAGGTCAGCCATGTTAAATCAAAGATAAATCATATTCTTTGCTAAAGAGACAGGCAATATTGAAAGGTAATCAAGAGTGAGAAATATTACCAAGTTAAGGTCTAGCATGATCACCGAAAGTTCTGCTTGAACTCCAAGGAGCATGCATGTCCAGTTGTCGTACTCATCACTGCATATCTTTGGCACAAAGAAGGTGGAGCTCCATGAGAAAAAAACAGAACGATTTTTAAGCAAGAAGTTCTACAAGAGTGTGTATCTGAGTGGTTTGTAGGGATAGAGAAAAGTCAGAAACAACTACAGACTAGCACTCAACTCAAACAAGCATATGAAAGAAAACCAATATATCTGGAGTCAAATAGCGCATAATGTAGCATAGCACATTGCCATAGACATTCCTTCACTTGTTAGTTTCAGGATGGAAGAAACATTTAATAAGTATAATGTCCTTACTTCCAAGTTATATCTAGAAAGGTAGAATTAAGAGTGAATAGAAATGAACATTAATCGTCATGTTTTTATAACTTCTGACTTATAGGCCAAATAATACACAAATGAAGGGTAGAAATAAACCGCAATATTCTTTATTTCCCGATTAAATAAAACTAAAAACATAAAAAGTGGGAAAATATGAAAAATCTTTCGGGCTCCATTCCGTCTTGATAAAGAACCTTGGATACTTTTAGCCTTCCACATCTTACAGTTGCCTATAGTGGAATTGCTTCCTTGAGAGGGGTGAAGAACAAATATTAAAAGATCACAAATCCAACAAATTGTTCAAAAACGATACAGAACATCTCTTTATTGTTTTGAAGCGTCAGCACAGAAAGCTTTCAAATCTTATAATTGCACTGCAACAACGGTATAATTATATAAACCCATCATGTTGAAGGTATAATACCTGAGCAAGATCTTTTCCTGTGACAACACCAATCTTTGCTGATATGTATTGACAGAAGATTGCAGCAAAGTTGAAGATAAGTGCGAAAGCCATCAAATCAAATCCGAATCGTGCACCTCCTTCAACAATTGCCACCCACTTTCCAGGGTCAACATATCCGATTGAAATCAAAAGCATAGGCACAACAGCAGGAAGAGACCGGTGAAGCAAACTGGGAGTGTGATTAGCATTCAATGTCTCTGCTTCCATTTTACTCTTTTAGTACAACGAAGAGTAAGGCTACAGGGAAATAATGATACACGGAGAAACACTGGGAAGTACCAAAACTCAGTGAGTCATAAATTATATTGCTGCTAGTTAGGTATATTACTAGCAAAACATTTACATGCCATTCACCAAGGTGTCAAGAGCTTGAAACATTAACCATAATTATGAAGATAAATTAAAGGACAAAGAACTTTCAACTTGCAAGTCAGTACACGACAATTGGAACAATTCAACAAACTAGTATCTCCTCATATCCCAGCAATCATCCAATGATGCTCCAACATTAACTGTGATCATCAGACACAAATCTGACTTTATAACTGAAGTCAACATGCGCACCATTCCAAAATCTCTTCAGCACAACCTTACAAACAATTCCAATCATATCCTTCACACGGCTGAAAGTCAATCCAGTTCATCTCAAACACCCCTTGAGACTCTCAATGCTAATCCAACAAAGTACACCCTGATAAACCAACCTCCTCAAATCCTGCAACGAATTAACTAACGTCAACAAAATAACCCCCATAAAAGAAATAATAAATACCTTGAAAAACCCATCAGCACAACAAATAATACAATAAACACAAAAATAAAAACAAAACAAGATCATTTCATTTTCTTAAATTTATTTTACAGAGTAAAAAAAAACAATAGTAAACGAAAACCACCACAGAAACAAACTGTACTGCATCCACCAGAATTAAATAATAATAATAATAATAATAATAATAGTAATAAGTTAGATCTTTAGAAGAAAACAAAACTAAAAAATTATGCTCCAAAACGTTAAAAGAAATGTTGAGAAGCATAGCAGCAAGGAAAAACCCTACAGTGTGTAGGGTCATGTAACAGATAGAAGGGGAAGTGAGAGCGTTGGCGTGGATCTGATGCAGAAGAAACAAACGCAGACGGAGAAGAATAAGAAGAAAGAGAAAAAATGAAGAAAGAAAGGGAAAAAAGAGTAGCACGAATTTCGACGAGGAATATGATTGAGGGTTTCATGACTCAGAATTTAAAGACCGTACAGTTTCAGAGTCTGAGAGTCGTTAGGGTTCTGAAATCTTTACCTTTCCCTGATTTTCTTTTCAGCTGCCACAAGTCTCTATCTCAGCTATGCTATTCACTCCTGCAAAGTAGATCTCACGGGATCATATCATCATTTATATGTACATGTATATATCTATAATATATAAATAAAACATAATAAATAATAATGTCTTCTAATTTATTGTTTATTAATTTACCATAATAAATGGTTTACTACTAACTTGTGAGAACATGGAGAGAGAGAAAAGAGAGAACTCGATTATCCCGGAAAGAGGAGAGAAAGCGAGGAACGAAAAAGGAAAACTGTGGCATGGGTGAGGGGTTTCAACTTTCAAGCTGTTTCAACTTTCAAGGCCACATTGAAGAGAGAGAAAGAGTGAGTGATGGGAGAAAAGAGAGAAAACTTTCATCTCATAAATAAATGTGTTCCAAAACGTCTCTCAAACAACGCTATTAGAGTTTTTTATTTATATCCTTCTTCTTTTTCTGTGTTAACTAATTAGATATTAATATTTATTTCAAAAAACATTATACAATTCAGGAAATCTATAAAACTGAATAATGTCGGAAATCATTTTAAATTATTTTATAATACAAATACATCATTTTCTTTTCAATTTTATTCTTAATATTATTATTATTAAGAATAATAAACTAATTTCATAAACTAATTATTATAAACTAATTTATTATTTTTTTAATAATGCTATGATCTTCTTTATAAAGAGACTCATATTAGACATGAAGAATAACACTAATTTCATAATAAAATAATGACATATATAAATAAAAATATCTATTATGAAAAAAACAGTAAATAAATATATAAATGGAAAATAATAAATTAAGGCAATACCAAACAACATTAATTATTTTTGGACACTTCCAAAATTTTGAAAGGGTTTGTGTTTTTCACACAAGGTTCTTGGAGGAAAAGTTTCTATTTGATACAATTTGTGGTGACTTTAAAGGTCTCTTTTTGCAACTTGATTCATTATGTACATAGGAGTAGTGTTATAATTTAGAGCTTCTTCATGTTTATCACAATGGAAATTGGAATTCAAATATCCTACTTTCTTATAGCTAAGGATCTCTTTATTAATTATGTCATTGGGATGCTTCAAAAAAAGGTTCTTAATCAACCAATTTTAGTCTTTTGTACTCGTAACACCATGTATCATGTTGGAACTTGCGTGTGGTGTTTACCCATCCCTATAACATTGAGCACTTATCATACTTCGCTAGCTATATCATGTATAAATACGGTACACCTACATGTATCTTATACAATAATATATTTATTTTAAAGATAATAATACCGTATATAAAACACTTATTTAAAATACAATTACTATATTATTGTGATGGTAGAAATCCATGTTAAGACAATTTTTCACAGATACTGGAATATAATAAAACTATTATTATTATTATTAAATTGTTATTTGTGTTTCATAAATTTAGATGCAGTATTCAAAGTATCTTATATCATATATAGATATACGAAAAGGTTGAAGTATTCATCGATTAGGTTTACTAGTCATTAATATTTCTTTATTAATACACTTAATTTTAAGTTATTTTATACTCTTCTTATAGTGTTCAATAGATACTTGTCATTTAATATTTTTTTTACTAGAAATCAATTATTATTTATTTGTGAAAAATAAAATAGTTGCTAATATTAAGAATTTAAGTGTGAGTCTAAGTTTTATATTGAATAGATATGAGAAAGTTTAATAACATATAAAGAAAAAAAATTATAAATTTGTTGTCTTAAAATTTTGGGTTAGAGACGATATTAATCTAGGTATGAATTCATGTTTTATTGATGTTGTCTCTTGTTAGTTATTTTTTTTTTAAATATTCACCAATGATATTAGAGTTTATCATTCATCTTAATGATAAGCTCAAACAAGTATAATATGATTCTTGTATTAAAAGTCTTTCAGACAAGTGTGTCTTGTTATGAAGAACAACGATACAAGATATTTATGATTAGATCGATTGAGGGGATGAATTGATGTGAGATTACATAATGTATTGTCAATAAGACTATAATTTTGTTGTTTCTCTTACTAAAAGACTCAATGATCCTTTCTAATGTACAAACTATTTAGCTTGAACAAGATAGCAAATCTTTGGAGAATGTGGTGAATTCAAGATTTAGTTAATCATGGTCTCAACCTTATAGAAGAACCAAGTTATGTTTTCATTACAATTAATCACATTTGTCTAGTTTTCATCCTTATGATCCTCTCGTTTTCACTGAGACACTTTATGATAAAGTTATAAGGAGATATTTCTTCTTAACATGCTTATATCTTATTTAGATGGAAAAACATTATGAAATAATTTATTTGTATAATGAATTTAAAAGGTTTTATAATATGTTATTTGGATATTCAAATTTTTTTATTTAAAAAATAATTCGATCATTTAAAATTAGATTTTAAATTTTATTGGAAAACAAGGATATCACTAGTGCAATGAATGGATACGACATCAGTTATTTTGGAGTTATGGCAACAGGTCCAAAACCAAGGTATATTCAGACGAGATAAAAAAGTGAAACTTTTGGTCTCGGTTGAAAAACTAAAGAAAAAAGGTTATGATATTTTCCCAATTCAAAAAAACTCAAAGTAGTAAAAAAAAAGTCTTTTACCTCAGTTGGATTTAGAACCAAGGCTAAGGCAATAGACCTTTTTCTACCTCGGTTGGATCCAAAATCGAGGCAATAAACCCTTTTCTGCTTCGGTTGGATCCAAAGCCAAGGCAATAGACCCTTTTATGCCTCAATTTTTAGCATAATTGTTGTCTAACGTCCATTTTTAAAAAAAAAATAACAATTATGTTCCTTCAACGTTCCATATAAAAAAAACAACATATATACAAAAACAAATTTGCCTGCATATAATAACAAGAAATCCTTCTAGATTTTCCAAAAAAAAAATGCCATTTTTTATTTTTCAGAAATTTATTGTTTTTTTTTTCAAACATTGCAAAAATATTTAAAATAATTAGACTTCGATGATTGAGTTGAAATTTTTTGTGAGAGGTTTTCATTATTTTTTAGTCCTCCAACAAATTTTCAGAACATTTGAAGTTTTTGATTTACCATACTCTCAGTTTTACCTATACCTATGTTTTGATGTATATGATGTACAAAGAACAACCAATCAAACCAAACCAAACAAAAGTTCATCAAAAAGCTAAAATGAAACAAAACTAACCTTGAAGGTGAGTATGATGCTAAAATGAAACGAACGTTACAAAAGAGTACCTGTGGACAAAACCAATCGGTCAAAAAAAAATCATACCTAAAGTACTTAATCAACGTAAAATGAAAGAAAAATTAAAGAAATGTTGAGGTTGATGGTTGCAAAAATGGAGAACGAAGAAAGCAAAGTGGAGGTAGCACAGAGAAAATGAAGAAGAACGAAGAAGAAATGTGCAAGAGACTTTATTACATTACGAAATTTAATCCTAGAAATAGATGTTATTACCTCGATTATTTTATTAACCGAAGCAATAAGGGGTCTATTGCCTCGATTATATTAAGAACAGATGTCTAAAGCCTCCTAAAAAAATTAGAAAAAAACATTTTCAGTTATTTATTTCTCGGTTCACGCCATAACCGAAGCATAAGGGTTTTATATTGCCTTGTTTATATTAAGAACCGATTCCTAAAGCCTCTCAAAAAAATTTAAAAAAGAATAATATTTTTAGTTATTTTATGTCTCGGTTCGCGCCATAACTGAAGCATAAGGACTCTATGGCCTCAGTTCTCAAAAGTACCGAGGCCATAGGCCTAGTTCAAAAATGAGTCAACTAAAAAGTCAAATTTGTAAAGGGATTTGAGTTTGGTTGTTGATAGAACCGAAGCCATAGATCCCTTTAGGTTCAGTTCTTTTTTTAATCGAGAAATATGTTTGTGATGATTGCGAAAATGTCACCGTGTCATTTTATATTTCGATTGTAACAAAATCAATACAAAATACGCAAGTTAATATCATTTTTTAGTAGTGTTTGAAATTCTTAATACTTTCTTTTCTTTCAAATTTATGTTTTTCTATATTTTTTAGATTTGACTTTGGTGAAGATATTCTCTAACTCAATTTAATATAATAAGTATGATTAAGTTCAATGTGTGATATGCTTAATATAATTTCTCTTATATATGTCAAAGTAAATTTATTTTAAATTAAAGTCAATCATGATTAATTTTGTGTTGAGTAGATAATGTGTGACAATATATTATCAATAGTAAAAAACTTCGGTGTCTCTTTATTGCAACTTACAAGAAGAATTAATGATCCCTTCCAATGTTCAAATTATCTAGCTTTAACACAGATGATAAATCTTTAGGAAATTTGGTGAATTCAAAATTTGGTCGACTATGGTCTCAAACTTGTGGACCTGGTTATGTTTTTATTAATGCTAATCACAAATGTTTTTAGTTTTCATCTTTATGATCCTCTCATTTCTATTATGAATTTATTTTTATAAAAATTTTGAAAGGTTTGAGATTTGGCTTTGATAAGGATATTATTAACTTAACTTAACCTTGGAAGCATGATTAAGATCAATGTATCAAATGCGCAATATATTTTCTTTGATTGATGTCAGCATAAATTTCTTTTAAATGAAAATCAATCATGATTAATTTTGTGTCATGATCTCAAAGATTATAAAATACTTATTTTTACTTGATGTTAGTTATATATTTTTTATATCCATAGTATTTTTTAGCAAATATCAAACTCATGATTATTTTATTTAATATTAATGCAAAGTTATGAGTTGATTTTCATATGAGATTTAAAAAAATGTCATTAAAACAAAGATCAGAATTATTTCTCAACCAACATTATAATTTATATTTTTCTAACTACTATTAATAGGATTATTTTTCAATTTCAATGTCAGTTATATTATTTTTTGGACATGTAAATCAAAGATTTGTAATTGACAATGACATTGTTTCTTTAGAGTTTTCATAATCAACATCAACAAGACTTTTCTTTTAAGATGTTAACAATATTTTATTGAAATTTATAGTAAATACCTTGTATTGAGAATTAAAGTATTGATTTTTGTATTTGATGATAATTCAAATAATGTATCAAAGTAATTCAAATGGGTTGTTAAATTCTAATTCCAAATAAAATATTAAAAAAAATGATTGATTTGTTGGCTAAATTTGGAGCTAATGCTTTGAAACCTATCATTAGGTTGTTTATCTGTTACATATTATCTCTTCTGACTAAGGTGGATGGAAACTTTGTACTAGTTTTTTCTTCTTGGGATAGTTTCCTTTTTCGTTATATTTCTCCACAAACAAAATAATTATCGCAGTATTTAGTTTCTCATTGATCACTTACTGTTTTGTGAGGGATATTTGTAATCATTTGTGTTCAAGTTGGTCTTCATCTCATCATGTACTTGTTATTATTTTTGTTTCTTAGCTATTTTATGTTCATGCTAGTCATCTAGCTCTGGTTTGGTTTAATTTATTGCTATTTTAACACATGATCCTTCATCAAATTCCACCTATCTCGTGCATATGTTGAATTATGTTTTGCAGCATTAAAGTGTCAATTGAAATACTATAATATAGTTGCATGTTATAAATAAATTACTACTACTGTTGTTGTTTTGCTAGTTCATATCATTCATATTAAATTGTCTGTATAATTTTCTATGTTTTCATGGTGTGTGTGTCTATATATATATATATATATATATATATATATATATATATATATATATATATATATATATATATATATATAAAGTATATATATCGACTAAACGAGAGATTATCTTAATTTTAATTTCCAAGCTTGTGAACAAATGAGTTTCTTTCGTTGTAATATGTGTATATACCATGTTCATAGAAGAAGTAAAGAAATAGGGATAGAGATATTTAAGAAATTGTTCAACTTAATTGAACTTGTATAATGATTAATGTAAGTATGAGATATATGATGGTCAACAATCCCTAGTAAATTTAATGATCACAACCATATTGATATTTGTAATAGAGACTTAGTTCAAGCCCACCATTTTCCACCAAATTACAAGCATGCAATCATGAGTTGGTGTTAATTTCGTGTATATATATATATATGGAAACAATACAATAGCATTTCCGATAGCATCCAACTTACAATTTAAAACCTATTTATTATAAATGTACAAACTTTCTAGGATCACATCACCAACCCATCTTTTCTATATCTTAAAAAAGTTCACCACCATATTTCAAGAGTTTCTTTAAAAAAATATTTAATAGTGTGTTTGGATAAATATTTTACTAGGTAATTATTTTTTTTAGAGAATGTGAAATATTTTATAACTATGCTGTTTGGGTAAAATATAAAATCTTTTTTTTTGAAAGAAATTGAAACTCTATAAGTTCATTAAAGGAATTGGATTTTCTCAAATAAAATTTCAAACTCTCTTAAAGGTAAGAATTTGAAATTCTTCATATTTTCATATTCATAGTTTAGTCTTTATAGTTTTGAAAGACCTAAATTCAAGTTGATTCTTCTCTACCAAAGTTTAAGAGGATTTAATTTAACCTTAACCCATTATAGTTTGATATGGTTTTGACTTGATGTATCGAATCACCACGGATCCAATTTAATGTGACCAAACTTGACCTACTTTTTCTCGATTTCAACTAGACTCAACTCAACATAGACCTAGTTTAAGTTGGAGTTGACCATGGCCTATCTTAACTCGACTGAACATGATCTCGTCAGAACCAGACTCGACTTGGACTAAGATTGACTCGGTTCAACTTGAGCTGGCTTAGTCTTGATTGGACTAGGCTCGGTCTAGTTTTGTTCGTACTAGGTCTCACTTGGGTCAACCCTACTCGATTAAATGTGGTTCAATCCCAACTTGAATGAACGTGGAGTCATCCTAACTTGGCTTAAATCGACTTGACTCGTTTGGTCCCAAATCATCTCCACTCAATTAGGGTATGACTAACTTAGCTTGACTTGGCTCGACTTAGGCTGAGCCAAAGCATCTCGTTCTAGGTTAGGGCCAACTTAGCTAGACTAGGATTCACTAGTGCAGAAAGGGCTTTAGATGACTGTTATTTTGGGCTTTTAACGTCTTTTAAACAACCGACGTCATTACCGGTGACGTCAATGGGACGTCGGACATCCATATAACAGACGTCTATACAGACATCAGTTAGTGCTATGTCCGACGTCACTAAACGTCGGTGTAGGCCTAACCCGATGTCTAAGGGCACTATATCGATGTCGAACTAAGCATTAAACGACGTCTAAGAGCACATAAAGACTCAAACATGTCACTAACCACCGTCTAATGTCACTATAGACGTCGGTCTATGCATTAACCGACGTCTAATATAATCGTTGTGTTTTAGTGCAGTTTTGTTCCTGTCTTTGGATAGCCTAGTAGCACACTCTGCCTTTTCTAGTTTCCCAAAAAAAAAAAGCTTGCGTCTTTTGAATTTCTCATGACATTTCAACCCAAAACCGAACCTGGGTTCTTGCTTAGTTCCAATTTCAACCGCAAGAGAGAAAAATTACGGTGAAACGATAACTAGGCAACGACCCAAGGTCGTTTTTGGGTCGAAACACCATAAGAAATCCAAACGACGCCGCTTTTTCTGGGAGGCAGCTAGCAAAGGGAGAATGTGGTTCTACGTTACCCCAAGAGAGGAACAAAACTGCACTAAAATACAACACAAAGAAAACAAATTTTAATCAGTTGAACCAGATGATAATCGATGAAAGACTAATATAATCGGACTGAACAAAGTTTAAACAATTTAATTAAAAAAACACATGCAATGCCGTAAGAGAGAAAAAGGAGAGGAGGAAGACGATGATGTTATCAGAAACTGGAATGCAATGCCGCAAGAGAGAAAAAGGAGATGAGGAAGACGATGATGTTATCAGAAGCTGGAATGCAATGCCACGAAACTGCGAGTCTGCGGTTTATTTAACATGAAATGAGGCGTCGGTTGCTGCAGAAACCGACGTCTATAGTCATCTAGACATCAATTATCTCACTAATATGACGTCCAAGATAACTTTAATATGCCTTTTGAATGCACATTAGACATCGGACACACGGGGCGCCGACATCTACGACGTTAATCGGATTGACGTTTAATTTCCTGTCAGGGAAGTAGACGACGGTTGTCCTAGGATGCCGACGTCTATAACCTTTTAGATGTCGGCGCCCTGTTATCAAACGTCGAAGTGCCTGCGAGTTTGGTGAATAACATTAATTATAGGCACATAGACGCCACTCACCCAGAAAACTGATGTCTATTTTGCAGAAAACCTTACATGAGGATGATTCAGTCCCATCTTTGTTGGGTATGACCTGATATAGCATTTTATAACTTGAAAATAGTCTTATTTAACATGGATTGAGAAAAAAGTTTTATCTATATAAAATGAAAACATCTTAAAAAACATTGAAAAATATATATCATCAATTAAGATTGACTACAAAATATTATCAATATTCATATCTTATAATTTTTAACAATTATTTAATATTTAAATAACTTTTTGAATTTGGTGATTATTAAAATACTTTATCCAACAAAATGTTAAACTTCACTAAATTTGAATTGTGTTATCCGAACAAAATATTTGAAAAATGAAATATTTTGATTCAAAATGATTGTATTTGAATGTCTTGAAGATTATAAAGTTATTTATCGAAAACACAAATTAATATTTGTTTTCAAACTGTAACTATTATAATAATTTTTTTCCCATTCTTTTAATTTTATTTGTTATTTCTTTTTCATTCAAGTTTTAGTAATAATATATTGATCATGAATTGTCAATGAAAAAACATACTTCATTATGGAACAATTAGAAATTATTGTTTGTATTTTTTAAAAACTATTATAAAAAATCAATAAACTTATTATACTTAGTATTTTTTTGTTATAATAATGATATATTTCACACTAAGAAAAGGTCTAAAGAATACTATTTTATTTCACTGTGATGTCGAGTTTATAAATGCCCTAAAAAAATGAAGTTGGATTACTTCATGACAATTACGTAAAACATTAAATGGCACAAAAAAAGGATAAACTTAAGCAACTAAACAAAATACCAGTTCTTCCTAAAAAATAGGAGAGTTATTTAAATATGAAATAACTAACAATCCCTCCCTTAACAATCCCTCCCTTAAGCTAAATGTAGCTATTATATTAGCTTAATTCAGTGGTTGTCACAATCCCCAACATATGGCAGATTTTCTCAAATTAATCAAATTTCAATGCTTTGGTCATTATGTCAGGTATTTGTTCTTCAGAACAATAATAATTGAGATTAAATACTTGGTCTTTAACTAAATCTCTAAGGAAATGAAACCGCACGACAATATGTTTACTTCTCTCATGAAAGACATGATTGTTTGATAATTTAGTGGTGGAACTATTGTCACATAATATTTTAGTTGCATTCTTTTCTTCTAACCTGAGATGTTCTAAGATTCTTCAAAGCCAAATACACTAACAAGCATAAAATGTTATAGCAATCTACTCAGCCTCAATTATAGATAAACTCACCACAAGTTGTTTCTTTAAAGCCTATGAGACAACCTCAGAGCCTATCAAGAAAATTGAATCAGATGTGCTTCTTGTATTTATAAATCTCTTGCATAATAGTTGTTGTTGTAAGCTATGAGACCAATCTTCCTTTCTTTTCTATAGAAAGTATCGTACTTAGTAGTGCCATTGAGATATCTCAAGAGTTGTTTTGCTACAGCTCAATGTGAATCTTTTGGATTTATCATGTATATGCTTATCAAATTTACTCCATACATTAGATCTGGTCGAATGAATGTGAGATACATGAGACTACTGGTTGTCTCTTTAAATTTTGTAGCATATATTTCATCACTATCATTATCTCTAGATAGTGTTGAATCTGGTACCATGGGATTTGTCGCAACCGGAAAATCGCGACGGGACGACGATCCAAAAAAAGAGAATAATTTGAAAAAAGAGATTTTGGAGTCGCCACCATAGTTTATTATGGAAAACTACGGAAAAATCGTAAAATGATAAGGCAAGGTCTACAAAACCAAATTCTGGTTTCGGAAGTCGGTTACGTGTGGGGAAGGTGTTAGCACCCCCACAACGCCTGCCCTAAGGCAATACCTTTAACTAAATACCCGAATTTGATGTGGTTTGCAAAATGTTTAATTTCCCCTAATAAGACTTTAAAGAAAACAAAATATTTTTTTGTATTTTTTGTGCCCGACAAGGATTGACCTTGCTCCTACGTATTCTCAGTTGGACTGAGAAATCAGGGTTACGTAGTTCTTTAAATCGTTTGGGTGATTGTTTGAAAACATGATATTTTATATTTTTTGTTGACTTTTTTTTGAAAGAAGAAGAAAAAGGTTTTCGACACAAGGCTGAGGCGGATGGTCGCACGTGTGCTTAAACCTTTTAAAATATTTTTGTTATTTTTGAAAGAAGGAGGAAAAAGTTTTAACACAAGGCTGACGCGAATGGTCGC
>NC_028358.1:39553523-39568314 GCF_000741045.1 Vigna radiata var. radiata | reverse complement strand
GGTCGCACGTGTGCTTAAACCTTTTAAAATATTTTTGTTATTTTTGAAAGAAGGAGGAAAGGGTTTTAACACAAGGCTGACGCGAATGGTCGCACGTGTGCTTAAAACTTTTAAAATATTTTTGCTTTTTTTTGAAAGAAGGACGAAAAAGTTTTAACACAAGGCTGACGCGAATGGTCGCACGTGTGCTTAAACCTTTTAAAATATTTTTTGCTTTTTTTTGAAAGAAGGAGGAAAAGGTTTTAACACAAGGCTGACGCGAATGGTCGCATGTGTGCTTAAACCTTTTTAAAATATTTTTTTTGTTTTTTATATTTGTATAAAAGTAGATAAAATAACATAAAATAAAATAAATACGTAAATAACAAAATGAAAATAAAAAAATTAGAAAAATTAGAAATAAAATAAAATAAATAGGTGAATAACTAAATAGAAATAAAAAGTAGAAATGAAATAAACTGAAAATTTAAATGATAAAATAAATAAATAATAAGTAAAAAAGGGTGTGGTGGTGCCTAGGCAAAAGAGGGGTGTCCAAACCAATTTAGTTCTTATAACAGGTTGGGCCAAAGCCCAAATGGAAAAGGGAGGTGTGAATATGAGACAGGGGGTCTGCAAATGAATTTTAATACTTATAACAGATTGGGCCAAAGCCCAGGTGGGAAAGGGGACTCGATTTAGCGGAGACCGGGGTGCAGAAAGGGTTTTTATTTATTTATTTTTGGTTAGGCCCAACACTGGCCTAGGATTCAGGAGAGAAATCAGAAAATGTGAAAGGGAGACTGTGGCTGGCAAAAAGGGGGGTGCGAAGACAATTTTTTCTTTGTTGTTTTTTTGGGTTTGGCCCAACAGCCCAGGCATCCAAGTTTAGGGGTCCTCCCAAGATGCATCTCATTTCAGCATTGCACACTCCAAAATCAGAAAACCCAGCAGTTAGGGTTCCCCTCTTTCACGAGAAACGCCAGAGAGGCTTTGCCTCTACCGTTCACTCACGCACACACTGTCGTCGACGACCACAGGCCGTGAACCAAGACCGCGCCGGTGACTCTGCCTGTCACAGGAGCAGACGCCGACCACCCGGTTTCCTCCCCTGCGCGCCACCACCTCTACTCAACCTCCACCGTTCAACGTCGCGCCTTCACTACTCGTCGGAGACGCTTCCTCGCTGGCGCCAAGCTCGCCGCTGCCGACCACTTGATGGCATCCGCCTTTTCCTCGACGGCTTCGAATCTTGGTTCGCTCCCTGTCGAGCCCACCGTCGTCACCGTCGAGTCCGCCGTCAGCGCTGCCAAGAGCTGACGGCGCTTCCTGGGGCTGGTGGTGTTGCTCCCTCCTTTTTTCCTCTGTTCCGATTAGTGTGGCCTCTCCCTATGTTTCTGTGCTTTGATTGGATTTAGCTCTTGGGATGGAGTATTTTTTTCGAAGACAAGATTCGAACCCATTGGCAGGTGAAGGGTGGCCTCACGATTGAGGGTAGCTACAGCGCATACTGCTGCCTAGATGGAGGGGAAACTGTCGATTGCTAGATGAGCAAAAACTACTTCTATTCTTTTTGTCTTTTGCATAAGAGCTGATACGAAAATGTATCAGTTTTTGCTTTTGTTTGCATTTTGTTATGTGTTTTCTGGGTGGAAGGAAATGGACATTAAAGTCTAGACAGTGGGGGAGTGTATGCCTATCTCCTATTGTTAGTTAAATGAAATTTACAGGCAATGAAATTACTTCTTGGGTGTAATTTGATTAACAGTTTTGATTAACACTGTATGCCATAGAGAGGACAAACGTAACCATATGCACTGGTCAAACATCATTCATTCATAACATCATTCATATTCAAGCATGTAACAGAGAAGCAGGCAGTCACATACGACCAAGAGTTTGGATAAGGAGGCTTACCTTCGCAGCTTCAAATGAACTATTTCTTTTGGTTTTAGTTCCCTCTNTTTTCCTTGATGGAACTTTTCTTTTGGTTATTCAATGGTCTTGCAGGCGTAAGAAGGTTGAATAGGAGGTCCAAGGATGGCAACCAAAGTGAAGGCAATCGGTTCTCTCTTACCCTCTCTTTTTTATTTTTTTACTTCTTATTAACTCTAAATATTTTTTTACTACCCGGACGAAATTGGGTATTGACAGGATTCTGTATTGCATTGCTTTTTGCCATGTTGAATCGAGCCAATATCTCTTGAGCATATCGTCTTTGGCATATAAAAATCCTTACATTACTTTGCATAACTTATATTCCAAAAAATCTCATTTTGTCCAAATCCATTTTCATTGAGCTTTTAAATTCTTAACACATACGTTTACTATTTTCAATGAAGAGCAAATCATCAACATAAAGACTAACTATTAGGATATTATCATGATTTTTTTTTGTGAACAAGGTGTGTTCACTCGAGCATTTGTCAAACTCTTATTTGAAAAAGTAGGCTTCTATTTTGTTGTACCAAGCACACGAGACTTGCTTAAGACCATACAATGCTTTCTGAAGTTAGTAGATTTAAGTTTATATTCCTTTCTTGATGAAACCTGTAGCTTTTTTAGTAAATAATTCTTCTTGGAGTTCACCATGTAAAAAGGAACCTTTTACATCAAGCTGAAACACTTCCCATGCACCCTTAGCAACTAGAGCTAACATTACCCTTATTGTATCAAGTTTAGCATTCAGGGTAAATACCTTTGTGTAGTTTATTCCATACCTTTGAGCATAACCTTTAGCTACAAATTTGGCTTTATATTACGTGACCATTTTCATTATGTTTTGTCTTGAAGACCCATTTAATCCCAATGGGTGTAACCCCTACTAGAGGGTCCACAAGCTCCCATGTATTATTCTTTTCAATTGTGTCTATTTTAGTCTTCATTGCTTCCCTCCATTTTATGCTTGTCCACGCTTCCTTAAAAGTTTGAGGATCTTCAAATTCAACCATTATTATTTCTAGTAAGCCATCTGTTGACTCATTGACAAGTGTACCAGATCGTGCAAGTAATATAATCGGTAATGCCCGATATCGTTCTTCCCAAGAGACTCGAAAGGATCGTTCGTGTGAATTAAAATCGTAAGACTTGTAGAGAAAGAATTAATTGTTGTGGATTCAAAGACAGAAAATAAACATGCAATGTGGTTGATTCAATTGACGAAAAAGACTATGGATGAATGGAGTTGTTGGGGTTGACAATTTCATCTTATTCGCTCCCTCTTATCTACTTCTCTTGTTTAATGTGCTTGATTATCTAATTGTTATGCAAACTTTCTTGGCCTACCCTTAACCTGATCCATCGGCGAGAAGAGCCTATTACTAATAACCAGTTTGTTATCCCTAGCCTCCCCTAACAATTAATAATGCATTAAGAACAGAAGCAAAAACAATTGATCGTCCTACCCCCTATCCCTAGGTTGGTATTTCTTAATCAAGGAATTTCTCACCAGTTCATGACATTATTGTACGTTCCCATATCAATAAAGACAAACAACAGTTATCGAATGAGTTAAACGATAAAAGCATTAAGCGCAGATGAGAACCCAACAATTGACAATCAAAGCATATGAAGAATCATAAATAAGAGTTTCAATAAAAGAGAGTTTCAAAATATTACATTGTTTCCCCCAACAACAAAAAGGCTTAGTTCACCATCGTCATGGTGAACTTAGATGAAAATAATGGAAGAATGGAAAAGCAAACCCTAGATAAGATGAAAAGGAGCCTAAGCATCCAAGAGATCCTCTCTAGAGAGTGAAAATTAGGTATGACCGCCCTCTTCTGTCAAAAGAATGAGAATGAAATCGTAACAGGGCTATTTATAGCTGAGGAGCGTCACAGAAAATAGGCCCAGGCCCAGCGGACAACCGCCTGACGGCACACTTATGTCGCCCAGTAGTTTGCCCCTAATCGCGCCACCGCCCGACGGTTTGCCTCTAATCGCAAATCTGCCCAGCGCCCACGCTAGGTGCCTTCTCCTCGCCTTGGACCGCCCATCGGTGAATTTTGTTGCCGGGCGGTTTCTTGACTCTTCTTTTCTTCAATTTTCTTCCTCTATCTTGAGCCTAAGACCTTTATCTTCAACCCTAATCTTCACTTTCATCAAAATCACTACAAAACAATGCAAAACAAGCATAATATCGCTAAAAACAGCTTTTGACTCTCGACTGACTCATTTATTGAGTTTTACTTGATTCTAAGCTCGTTCTAAGTCTTAAGGGGTGCAATTTGGTCTA
Source organism: Vigna radiata var. radiata (assembly GCF_000741045.1). Taxonomy (NCBI): domain Eukaryota; kingdom Viridiplantae; phylum Streptophyta; class Magnoliopsida; order Fabales; family Fabaceae; genus Vigna; species Vigna radiata. Next base: position 39,564,098 of record NC_028358.1, on the reverse strand, counting down.
AATTGACATATGCAAATAACTATTTTTCAACTGTTTTTCAACCGTTATCACCATCCTTTTTTACTAATAGATTAGTCTCGTAGCTATCTATCCATGTAGGTTGTTTTTGGGTCTTGGTTGCCTTCCCTTCAACTAGAAATGCTTTAGGTTCTAAACTCGATTATGGTGTGCTTAGATCATTCTCATGGGTAGTTATTATTCCATGTTGTGCATGTTAATGTTTTATATTTTAATTCCCTTCAATGATTTTGCCTTTCCACTCAAGAACATCAGTTTTACTACTCTCATAGTTCTCTCACCAGTTCCAACTTTTTTCTTCTTCGAACACTACGTCCTTGCTCACTATAACTTATTTTGTAATAGGGTTAAATAATTTGTACGCCTTAGATTCATCATTTACCCCTAAGAAGACACATGGTTGGCTTTTATCGTCCAATTTGCTCCTATTTTGATTTGGAATGTGTGCATGTGCAACACATCCAAACGTTCTAAATTAGTCCACGCATGGCTTTGATCTACTTCATATTTCTTCTAGAGTTCATTGGTTTGTAGTAGAGGTAGAAATCTTATTTTGAACATACTCACACCACTGTACTACCTCAGACCAAAAATGTTTTGAAACCTGTTTCTCATGTAGGGCGACACACATTGCATTCATTATTGTGAGATTTTTATGTTCAACAACTCCATTTTGTTATAGGGGGTAAGTTGTTGTCAATTATCTAAATATTCCTTGGTGACTACAAAAATTAGCTAACTCCTTAAAGATGAACTCTTCGCCTCTATTTGTTTTGAGACAAGTGATAGAGGTATCAGATTCTTTCTCAACATAGGCTTTGAAATTTTTGAATTTCGTGAACACTTTGGACTTCTCGTGTAAAAAATAGATCCAAAGTTTTCGTGAATAATTGTTAATGAAGTTGAGAATGTGCCTCTTATTACTATGGGGTGATGGAGAGATGGGACCACAAATATCTGTGTTGAGATTATTGATAGGAAAAACACAGGTTTAGCTTAATCTTACAATCTCAATAATATTGGTTTTTGATGATGACAACACACAGTTAATAACACACATGTCATCTGTGTTACATGTTCTATGTTTACATGTTATATGTTTTTGTTCAAAGTGTTAAATCTGTTCAAACCATTTTTAGGAACATGTTTGTGTTACTCATTGTATATCACTATGTAATATATATATGTGATTTTGTATTTGATTGCATGAAATATGTTTATGGGAAAAGAAAACCATAGACACTGATGTTGAACTTTAATTGTGTGACAAAACAATAGTTTTAAGTCGATTTCATTATGGGGTGAATCGATTAAAACTCATGACTTTGTGCAAAATTTTTGCAAGTGTGCTGTGAGATTTTTCAAAGAGAAGTTTTTCAAAATATAACATTGTTGCATAATCGATTGTATTCGATTAAGTCTGTTATTGTTTTGAAATTTATTTAATGCTTGACATAACTATCTAACGGTCATATTTTTAATTATGTTGACCAAGCATTAAATGATAGTCGACTACATTAATTGCGTAATCAATTAATTGCTATGTTCGCTGCTAACTGTTATAACAAAATTCTCATATTCGATTACGTTAGTAGCTTAGTCGATTAAAATGCATCTGTGATGTGTTATTCTATAAATAGACACGAATTTGAATTCTGTAAGGACTTTTGTGATTATAATGTGACACCCGGGCACTAACGAAGGCGGGGAGTGATCACCGGTGCAAGAGGCATGGTGCAGGGGGCACGGACAAGGAGCGGCTCCTGACAGGCTTCCAATGGAAGGGGTACATGGACGAATCGAACATACACCGGAATGAGAGGGATCTAGAGACTGTATAGGTATGGGACTATACAGTTGAAGGATAGCTTAAAGGAATTGATTTGGCTACTCATATCAATAAATGTATTTGCTTTTCGGTAGCCTAACTCATAAGAACTCCATGGTTAAGCGTGCTTAGCCTAGAGTAATTATGGGACGGGTGACCTTTCGGGAAGTTTTCTCGGAAAGTGTATGAGTGAGGACAAAGCACACTGGAAAGCCTCGTGTTGATGTGTGGGGGCAGTCAGTAGTCCCTGTAAGTTGTCGGGGCGTTTGATGGAATCCTAATCAGGGAAACCACTCAAAGGAGTAACAACTCAAGCTAAGACTAAGAAAGGGAAGTTAAAGAAAGACTTTCTAAAGCTTTCTTGAGTTTCTTTCTCTAAAGTCTTAGAAGGATTATATTTTAAATTACTTTGTTTTGTAGGGCCTAAAATAAAGCTTGGAGAAGTTGATCCAAGAAGTAAAGAAGGAGGCAGCCAGGCAGCACTCAGCGCCACCATATTCCGCTCAGCGCCAGCGAGGAAATGTGACCCACATGAGTTGGCTGACTTGGAAGGAGGCACAGATCTTGCTGCCTGGAAATGGCGCGCATCCTATGCAAATTTATTTGAATTTTAGGAAGGATTTGGATCAGAAATGAGACCCCTCTTCACCTATAAATAAGAGGGTCTCCTCCTTTGTAAAATCACTTTTGAGCCTTAATGAAATGCTACAGAATTTTTGTTCCAGCCATAATGCTCTTGAGTAAATGCTTCTTTACACTTTCTCTACCCTTTCCTTTAGCTTCCTTCCATCATAGGAGGGCCTTCTGAGCTAAGAGGATCAATTACACACTTCTTCCATCACCAAACCCCAAATTCCATTCACTTACATTCAATTTCGCTACACTTCTCTGCATCATGGATTGCTTGCTATTTGGAACCAAATCTCAAGGTCTTCTACCCATAGCAAGTCTCCATCAGCGTTACATATAACATTTGTGATATCTTTTGCAGAAAGTGTAATCTTACAAAAAAAGAGAAAAAGCTCCAAGAAACAAGATTGACCGTGGTGATCAACAACTTGTGATTTCTTGAAGAGCAAGATTGTTGCGTTTTCAAAGGCTGATCAAATATGCACATTTGAGTTTAACTGCGAGATCAAATTCTGCAATCTTTTGAAGATTGGTTTAAGATTCCCTATTGTGATTACAGGAAAAACACTTGGTTGGAAGGACACTAGATGTAGGCAGGTTGGTCGAACCAGTATAAAACAACAATGTTTGAATCTTCTGATCCCTACTCTTTTACATTTAATTGACTTCATTCTATATTCGTTCGATTAAGTTTCTGCTGCATTAAAAAATATTTAAAGGCGTCTCTTTTTGTGAAAAAGATTTTAAAAGATTTTGTTTTTATATTTCACCAATTCACCCTTCCTCTTGGTGTGAGAAATTGAGCCATTCTATTTTAACAATATGCATGGACTAATTAGTGTTTTGTGGAGGCTCACCACATCACTCTAGTTTTTGATGATGACAACACATTATTAATAACACATATGTTGTTGATGCTTTACATCTTCTCTACTTATTGTTTGATATTTGGTTGAACATGTTTTTGTGTGTAAAATGATGTGTTAATGCATATTTATTGAGCTTATATATGTTACATCATATCTGGTTGCATTACACATGTTTTGAAAGATGAAAACCACATGCACTTTTATGAACTTACACTGTGTGGCATAACTGCAAGTTGTAAGTCAACCTCATTATGGGGGAAGTCGAATTAAACTTGTGACTATGCACAAATTTTGTGAAACAGTGCTATGTGAGATTCTGTGAAAGAAAGAATTTCAAAATGGGTGATCAAGATTCTTGTTGGCATCCGTGGTGATTGTTGTTACCTGTTGTGACTACAGGAGTTGGACTCGTGGAGTCTGGTACACTTTAAGGATTGTTCAAAGTGGGTTGTAGATTGCAGAAGAGGGGATATCTTGCTGCAAGTCTTGTTGTATTGTTGCTGCCTATATTTTGGTTAGAGGGTTAGAGAGGTGTTTTATATTTTTCACGTGGAGGTCTTCTATAAAAGTCTTGCTATAAAAACCTTGACCATTATAGTGCATTTGCTTCCTAGTATTTGAAGGACACTGGATGTAGGCATTGAGGCTGAACCAGTATTAAAACCTTTGTTTGAATTCTCTATCCTTACTTTTTTACATTCAATGGACTTTACAATTCTTGTAGTCAAGTTCGTTTTTCCGTTGCACTTAATTTTCTATTACTTGCGATTCAAGAAGGTTTGTAAAGTTTTATAAAGATTGCGAAAAGACTCTGACTTTGAAAATTCACCAATTCACCCCTCCCCCTTTTAGTGTTAAAAAGAAGCTTACATGTTTCCTAACAATTGACATCAAAGCTGGTTTTCATAAGATATTTGAAAAACTAGTCGATTCTATTTTTTCTTAAATCGACTATATAAACCTGGGGATGGCTTCCTGTTTTCAAACTTTTGGTGAAGGTGCTTCAACAAACAGACCACATCTGTTTGCTGGTGAAATTTACCCTTTTTGGAAAATTAGAATGCAAATCTTTCTTGAATCCGTGGATAGAGGAATTTGGGATGCAACAATGAATGGACCTTTTGTGCTTACTAAAACTGTTGATGATAAAATTGTTGTTAAACCTTTTACTGAATGGTCTATTGATGAGAATAGAAAGGCACAATATGATATTAAAGCTAGGAATATTATTGCCTCTGCACTGACAGTTGATGAATTTTTCAGGATATCTCAATGTAAATCTGCAACGGAAATGTGGGATGTCTTGGAGGTTACTCGTGAAGGTACTGATGAGGTTAAGAGAGCAAGCAAGAATTCTCTAATTCAAGAGTATGAGCTTTTTTGGATGAAGGCTAGAGAGACTATCTATGAAGTCTAGAAAAGGTTCACACATATAGTTAATCACCTCATGGCTCTCGGGAAAATATTTGATAAAAAGGAGATCAACATCAAGATCTTGAAAAGTCTGAACAGAAATTGGCAACCAAAAGTAACAACAATCTCAGAATCCAAAGATCTTACAAGTATGAACATGGCTACCTTGTTTGGCAAGCTAAGAGAACACGAATTGGAACTTGGTAGATTAAAGGATGAAGAAGAGATTGAAGAAAAGAAGTTTATTGCTCTGAAGGCTACAAGCAAGAAAAACTCAAAGTCTGATGACTCTGATGCAGATATGGACGAAAAGGAATTTATGACCATGATGGTAAGGAAGTTTAATCGATTTATGCAAAATGGTAGCCGACTTACTAACCATGTAGGTCAAAGAAAATCAAGGAAAAGCTTCAGATCAAACATTATCCATTGTTATGAATGTGGAAAAGAAGGACACATCAAGCCATAATGTCCTGAGTTGAAGCCAAAACAAAAAGGAAACAAAAGATTCCCTCAACATAGAAGCAGGAAACAAAGAGGAGCATACATTGCTTGGGAAAACAGTGATGCTGACAGCTTAAGTGAGGAAGATGTTGATCATGAGGAAGAATCCAACATTTGTTATATGGTTGGAACATCTCAAGAGGACTGTGATAATGATGAAGAATTTGAAAATGCACCACTACAAGTGAAGTATGATCAACTACTAGATGCATTCAAAGAAGTACATGCTGAAGCAATGCGACTACAGTATAAGGTTAGTCGACTAAACTCTGAAAGGAGAGATTATGAATATAGAATTGATAACCTTGTATCTGAAAATGAAAGATTAGAAAAAGAATTGAATAATGCTTTATTATCTACTAAGGAAGTTAAGATTGAAACTGTTATAGTAGAGAAACTGTTTGAAAATTGTCCTACACATCTTGAGAAAATAGATTACTTGACTAGCACGCTAGGCAAATTCACTCAAGGTAGAGACAATTTGAATGCTGTTTTAAAATTCGCTGGCTGAGCTATCTACAGAAATGGAATTGGCTATAAAGCTCAAACTAACACAACCAATACCCGAAAATTTATTGATCTAGGCAAACCTACTAGAAATGCATGCTTTTATTGCAATTGTATTGGTCATACTGTTAGAAATTGTTTCTATATAACTGTTGGTGTTCCTAAGGGATTATATGTTTGGAAACAAAGGAACAGTTGACAAGAACTAACAATCAAGGACCCAAAGTCAAATGGCTACTTGCAACCAAATCTTAAGTTGTTTTGCAAGATCACAAACAGATGCAATATGAACTCAAGGATTCACTATACTTTTCATATCATATTTCTTGAGTGTCTACTGATAACGGTCTAAAAAATATTATTTTTATACTTGAATTTGATATAAAAACACACCCTTTATGGCTTAGAATGAGCTTAGAATCAAGTAAAACACTTAGTTGAGTCGCATGAGAGTCAAAAGTTGTTTTTAGAGATATTATGCTTGCTTTTGCATTGTTTTGCAGGGTTTTGATGAGAATTGAAGATGGAAGTGAAGTAGGGAGGACTTAGACTCAAGAAAAGAGGAAAAAAGGAAGAAAAGAAGAGTCAAGTTCACCGCTCAGCGCCAATTCTAGCGCTAAGCGCCAGTCTCGTAAGGGAATCCACTGTTTCTCGCTTGAGCGGCGACGCTGAGCATCCTACAGCTTGGAGGCAAACCGCTGAGCGACCAAATTTGGCGTTGAGCAGTGGAATGTTGGGCTTGGGCTTAAATTTTGTTATTTTTATGCGCTATAAATAGACCAAGTGCGATTCTCAAAGTAATCTTTTGGCAAGCAGAGACGTCCAGAGCACATCTACACTCCTTAGAGGTGGTTTCTTGGATGCTTAGGCTCTAATTCCTCAAATCTAGGGTTTACTCTTCCATTCTTTCCTTTAATTCCATCTAGTTTCACCATGTCCATGGTGAACTAAACCCTTTGTTGTTGGGGAACAATGTAATCTTTTGAAACTCTCTTATATTGAAATTCTTATGTTATTCACATGCTTATATTATCAATTGTTGGGTTCTTATCTATGCTTAATGCTTCTATCATTTAACTCATTCGGTAAGAAGATATTTGCCTTTGTCGATATGGGAACGTACGGGGAAGTCATGAACTGATAGGAAATTCCTTGATTAAGCAATACTGCCTAGAGATAGGGGTAGGACGATCAATTGTATTTTGCTTCTGTACTTTAATGCATTATTAATTACTCAGGGAGACTAGAGATAGTAAAAACTAGTAATTAATAGTAGGCTCTTTTCGCCAAGGAATTGGGTTTAGAGTAGATCAGAAAGTTTGCATGGCAATTAGATAATAAAGTGAATTAAATAAGAAAAGTAAATATAAGAGGGAGGATAAGATGAAATTGTAAACCCCAACAACTTCATTCACTCATATCTTTTGTTTGCCAATTGATTCACTTGCATTTGCATGTTTATTTTCGTTTTGCATTCATACAACAAAATTATTTTCTTCCCAAATCTTATAAGATCAATTTACATGAAANATAAGGCCTAAGAGTCCTTTGGGAGAACGATACTCGGACTTATCGTTTATATATTACTTGATAACGATCTAGTACACTTGCCAGGGGCTTAACAAGGTTTTGGCCCCATTGCCAGGGAACTCGTGGTTTAACTTTTTGAGTAATGTAAATTGATTAAGTTTGGCTTGTTTGTATATATCGTTTTTGTCTTTCTTTTGTTTTTATTTATTTTTATATATAAAAGTGCTTCTAGGGTTTTTGTTTCTTGTTTATGTAGGAGGCCATTCATACTAGAAGCAAGAAAAACCAACAACCACTTCTTGAAGGACTGACAGACAGGAGGGGAAAGAGAGTTAGACATCCATATAGAGAATTGTTTCCTTCTCCTGAAAGATTTTTACAACCCTCACCAGAGCAATTAGAAAAGATGGCAGAACAACAGCCTCCTCCCAGACGCACACTTGGTGATGCATCAAATGTTGTGGGCCCGTTTCACCTCAACAGTATAGCCATGCCAACGGATAATACAACCAATATGGTGATGAACCCTGCGTTGATTCATCTGGTACAAGGAAACCAATTTTATAGTTTGTCAAATGAAAATCCTTATGATCATTTGACAACATTTAGTGAAATTTGCAACACTTTGAAGATGACTAGAGTATCTGATGATCGAGTAAAGCTAAGCTTGTTTCCATTCTCACTGGGAGGCAATGCTAAAACATTGCTAAACTCCTTTCCAGAAGGAACTTTTACTACGTGGGAGACTATGGCATCAAAATTTGTGAACAAGTATTTTCCACAGTCGAAAGTCACCCAAGGAAGGTTGGAGATCTCCTCGTTTAAACAGGGCATGGAAGAAACTCTCGAACAAGCATGGGATTGGTTTAAAGGCCTATTGAGGAAGACGTGAGTCCATGGGTTTGATAAGACAACTCTAGTTCTTGCATACCTTGGAGGACTAAATACGCAGTCAAAGATGATGCTAGACACCTCAGCTGGAGGTGATATAAAGAAAAAGACTGAGGATGAGGCCTCTGACTTGATCGAGAGTATGGCTGTGAATGAAGAGGAGACTTATAGTGAGAGGGGCGCACCAGTACAGAAAAAGGGAGTTTTGCATTTTTCGGCTGATGATGCTATGTTAGCTCAAAATAATCTTCTGACTCAGAAATTAGATAATTTAACGAAGATTCTTTCTCAACTTCCAAAGGAGATTAGGAATGTCTCCCAGGCTCAACAACTTTGTGATTTATGTGGTGGTGACCTTATTAATGGTCAATGTGATGTGCCAGAAGTAATGCAACAGGAGGCAAATTATATGGGTAACTAGTTCCAATATAGGCAGGGGAATTTCAACCAGGGCAACTCAGCCAAGGTTGGAAAAACCATCCTAGCATTGGGAAATCCCAAAATAACTCATCTGGGCAAGTAGGAGGCTTCCTTAACAACAGACCGCAGCAATCATCACCCTTATGGCAGTAGGTGAATCATTTGACAAAGGCTGTCAGAGACTTAAATGACAGATTTGATAAAGTTTTGAAGGTTTATGAGTCTCAACATGCAAGTGACTAAGCTAGTTCAGGTCTTTGGAGATGCAAATTGGTCAATTATCAAAAAGGGTGTAAACCACAGAGAAAAATCAATTTAGGGCTAATACTGATGTTAACCCTAAAGAGGAGTGCAAAGCTGTTGTAACTAGGAGTAAAAGGAGCAGAAAAGGAAGTTGTTGAAATTGAAAGTAGTAAAGAGAAAGAAGAAAATGAGATTATTGAGCTGGAAAGTAGTAAGGGTGAAGAAGAAGAAGAAAAGAGAAAAGATGGTCACGATGGACAGTTAAGAGAGAATTTCAATCAAGTGACTGTGGTGCCTTCAGTGATTCAGTAGATTCTTGTTCATTCTGAAAGATTAAAATATTATCTCGGAGATGTGGTAGATCTTGATGACGAGGAACAGGAAGTTGTTATTCAACCTAAAAAGAGAAAGCATTCGCCCAAGATGAAGGATCCAGGGTGTTTAACTCTTCCGTGTGTTGTTAATGATGTTGATGTAGGAGGAGCTATGCTAGATTCTGGATCTACTATTAATATGATGCCTAAGCGTTATTTGAAGAAAATTGGAGGGCTAGTATTAAAACCGTCTAATATTTTTGTGATGGTGGCAGATGGTTCTACTAAAAAGCTGCTTGGAATGCTAAAAGATGTGATTGTTCAGGTTGAGCAGCTAGAGTTCTTGGCTGACTTTTTAGTCATGGATATGGAGACGGATAAAAGGATTCCATTGATTCTAGGAAGACCTTTCATGACAACTTCAAAAATGCTTATTAGTATCTATGATGGGAGGATCATGTTAAGAGATCAAGAACATGTGCTATTGTATAATGGCTCTAAAGAGAATAATGTGAGAATAAAGAAGAGAGTCAGACACAAAACGTCCAGAAGAGATGTTGCATCTGGAGAAAGAACAAGTACTGATACTGATAGTTGTAATGTTTTACAGGTACCTAAAGGACGAACAATCCATCTTGAATCAAAAGAAGACTCACTCCGACCGGGCATAAAGGTGAAGTACAAGAAGAAGGAGTGGGTAGTGAAAGAATTGAAAGAGAAAGGAGTGGTGGAGATTGAAGCACCACAATCCAGACGTACCAAGCAGGTGGAAAGAAGGAAGCTGATGAGTTGGTGCGCTGTAGACACCAACATGAAGGAGAAGACGTGATTTGCTAGAATTAATTATATGTGATGTAAAACATTACTTTTATTTTATTTTATTTTGGACATGTAATTTTTGAATATTTAAAACAATTTTTGGGTAGCATCTAGTGAGGGATGCTAATTTCTATTTATCTACTGAAGGATACAGGTAAGTACACCTACTAAAAGGTGTTGGGAGACACTGTAAAAAGTGATTAACAGTTCCACTAAAAACAATCTCACAGATTTACAATAAGTGAACAAAATATAAAAGAACCTTCCTTCGACGAGCGAACCGGAAGAAGACCACTCTGACAACTCGAAGAGAATTGCTCCGGCAATCGACCAACGATTCGCGAGCTTCTCCTTTCACGAGACCAGGCAGAGCACCTTGCTAACTCGAAAAGAGTCTGCTCCGGCTATCGACACACGATACGTGAGCCTCTCCTTTCATGAGACCAAGCAAGGGAACTTTGAACAAAGCTTCTGAGAACTTTCCTCTGACAAACAATGTTCTATTAAGCTTCTCAGTTCAAAAACGTTGCTTCTGAAGTTTACAAAAGCCAATTATATAGCCAATTACACTGAATGCCAAAGGTCAGCT
>NC_028358.1:39549149-39550488 GCF_000741045.1 Vigna radiata var. radiata | reverse complement strand
TGCATAATATCTGGTCTACTAGCAGTTAAGTACAGCAAAGATCCTATCATGCCTCTAAACATAGTTTCGTTCACTCCTTTTCCAGTTTCATCCTTATGTAAATAACATGAAGTATCCATAGGTGTATTGGCTTCTTTGCAGCTATCCATACCAAATTTCTTAAGAATTTCTCTACAGTATTTAGTTTGGGAGATGAAAGTACCTCCATTCATTTGTTTTATCTGTAGTCCTAAGAAGAAATTTAACTCACCCATCATGGATATCTCAAACTCACCTTGCATTATTTTTGCAAATTCTTCACACAAAGAGTCATCAGTTGACCCAAAAATAATATCATCTACATAAACTTGCACAATTAAAATGTGTTTTCCTACTTTCTTAATGAATAAGGTTGAATCAACCTTTCCTCTAGAAGACTCATTGTCAATCAAGAAGTCTTTCATACCAAGACCTAGGTGCATGTTTAAGACCATAAAGGGCCTTTTTCAACTTGTAAACATGATCAGGAAATTTAAAATCTTCAAAGCCAAGAGGTTGACTAACATACACTTCTTTTATAAAACCATTTAAGAAAGCACTTATCACATCCATTTGATACAGTTTAAATTTCATCAAAGATGCATATGCAAGTAATAATCTAATTGCTTCTAACCTGGCTACTGGTGCATANNTTTNATNNTAATNTATACCTTCCTCTTGACAGTAGCCCTTAGCAACTAGCCTTGCTTTATTCTTTGTGATGTTTCCATCCTCATCAAGCTTGTTCCTGAATACCCATTTGGTTCCTATGACTTGGAATTCATCTTGCTTTGGAATAAGTTCCCAAACTTCATTCCTTTTAAATTGATTTAGCTCTTCTTGCATAGCAATGCACCACTTATNATCTTGAAGAGCTTCCTTTATGTTCTTGGGTTCTATCTGAGACACAAAAGCAACAGTTAGACAAAAATTATTTAGATTGTGTCTAGTAGTTACCCCTTTTGATATATCTCCTATGATGTTGTCCAAAGATAGTCCTCTTGGTTGTTGATAGCTTTTAAAATCAACAACTTGGGGTGTTTCATGAAGTTCCGGAGGATAATTCTCATTTAGATACATCTCTTCAAGAGCTTATCTCAAGTAGTCCTCATCACCNGCAATGGGTTTATTTGACTCAAGAGGATTTACCTCAAGGTCTACAATCTCATCAAAGACAACATGCATTGATTCTTCCATTATCAATGTTCTTCTATTAAACACTCTATATGCTTTGCTAGTCAAAGAGTATCCTAGAAAAATTGCTTCATCAGATTTTGCATCAAATTTACCAAGATTATCTTTTCCATTATTCAAAACAAAG
>NC_028358.1:39547355-39548643 GCF_000741045.1 Vigna radiata var. radiata | reverse complement strand
CAAAACTTTTAATTCTAGATGGACCAAACAAGTCCATATGCAAAAGTTCTAAAGGTTTTGATGTTGAAATCATGCTTTTAGATGAAAATCATGCTTCTTTCTTTACGAATTTTGTCCTTTCCTTTAGCCTTCATAAACTTTGCAAACTTCTTTATCATGAGGCTCATGTTTTCCTCATCATCAGAATCATCATCTTCAATCCTCATAGAGTTTTTTCCTTTAGAGATCTCGGACTTGAAGGCTAATGTTTTTCTCTTGCCTTGATCATCTTCAGCAGTTAGTCTCCTCAACTCAAGCTCATGCTCACGGAGCTTTCCAAACAGAATTGGCATTGACATTTGAGTGAGTTTCTGAGACTCCAAGATGGCAGTCACCTTTGGTTGCCAAGACCTGTCTAATGATTTTAAAATTTTCACATTTAGTTCATCAGTATCAAAAGTCTTACCCAACCCTGTTAAGTGGTTCACAATATGAGTGAAACGCTTCTGAACATCAGAGATTGTTTCTCCAGGTTGCATTATGAGCATCTCATATTCCTGAATGAGAGTGTTCTTCCTTGCGCGTTTCACGTCCTCTGTTCCTTCATGAGTAACTCTGAGGACTTCCCACATTACCTATGCTGTCTTACACACAAAAATTCTATAAAACTCATCAAGTACAACAACAGATGAAATTATATTGCGAGCTTTAATATCAAACTGAGCTCGTCTATTTTCTTCAGCTATCCAATTAAAATATGGTTTTTCTACCTCTACACCATCAACTGTGCTCTTAGGGATATAAGGACCATTTTGTATAGCTTCCCAGATGCCTCTATCAACAGACCCCATAAAAATTTCCATTCTAACTTTCCAAATGGAAGAACCCTCAGCATATACAAGGTTTTGATTGTGACCGGCCATTTTCGCAAATATTTTGAAAAACTATCAAAGCAAGCTCTGATACCAATTGTTGGTATCGGAGGGGTATGGTTCGAAGAGTATAACGCAGCGAAATTAAAACTTAGAGTAGCGTATAAGCGTGTTCGGTCACTTTTAATAAACAAGTTGGTCCTTTTTCGCAAATCAATTTTCTTTAAGAAAATTTATCAAACACTTAATATGCGTAAAATGAAATGAGTGTAGGGAATAGAAAAATCACACAAGTATTTTTATACCGGTTTGATTCAACAGAATCTACGTCCAGTCGTTAATCACTGTAAAAAGTGATTAACAGTTCCACTAAAAACAATCTCACAGATTTACAATAAGTGAACAAAATATAAAAGAACCTTCCTTCGACGAGCGAA
>NC_028358.1:39536358-39546215 GCF_000741045.1 Vigna radiata var. radiata | reverse complement strand
AAACTGATTAAGTTTGACTTGATTGTATATATCTTTTTATCTTTTTGTTTTTTTTTATTTAAAAAAAGTGCTGCTAGGATTTGTGTGTCTTGTGAATGTAGTAGAAGCCCAGACATACTTTAAACAAGCTGAAAAATATTTTAATTATATATGATATCATAAATTGTAGATATACCACATACAAAAAACATGAGTGCATAGTTTCCTGAGATACATATAGAATTAAAATGATGCAATTGTCTTTTAAAACTTATATATTAAATTTAGATGACGTACCACTTTCTTCATATTTAAGCACTGCATAACAGAAAGAGTGTGCCAGCTTATAATATATTTGACCACTGCACGTATCTTTTTAGATGTCCAACAAAAGGAGTCCGAAGACCAGATTTCTAGGTATTATTTCATGAATAAAGATAATTAAGCATGTTACATATATTAATATTAAGTTAAGAAAATAAATTATAATTAGTACAGGGTTCAATGTAATCTCCAAATTAAAATAACCCAAACTTAGGAGCATAAATAGGTTACACTCTTTGGTGGAGTTTTTGTCTTGAGATGTTTTCAATTTAACTTTCTACTATCAATAGATTAGTAGGCTAAATTTTAAATTTTACTTGGTCTTTTAATTCTTTTTTTATCTACAAATCAAATCTTATGTATAATTTGTTTCAAACCTTAAATCTTAATTTTTAAACTTTAATTCTGAGTAGAATGAAGAGTTCTTGCTTTTGGAGTCAAAAAACGTGATTATCAAGTTCTTTAGCTTCTTGTACATGCATATGATTGCGAAAGGGTTCATCATTTTCTTTCTGAGTCTACAAGCCAATATACATAATTGGTGGCATCAGTTAAAGTCAACTTAATGATTGAAGCATATTATATATATATATATATATATATATATATATATATATATATATATATATATATATATATATATATATATATCATAATTATAAAAAAAAGGTAGTTATAAGATTGCTAAGCAATTCATCACATGGATATTCTATTTATATAGAATAGTATAATATTGATGGAATCTTTTCTTAGATGATAATATTTTTATGAATTTGAAATATATATATATATATATATATATATATATATATATATATATATATATATATATATATATATATATATTTGAAAAAGTTAATTATGATGTACAAACACATTATTTCCCTTATGATTTTAATGTAATTTTATATAATCAAAGTTCTTAATTTTTATTTTTATTTTTTGTATTTTTAAAGTTTCAACATTGATATTTTACATATAGCATTAGTGATTTCATCCCCTTAAATCATCAACTTAAAATCATCTTAAAAATAAGGCAGCCGAAAGCATCGAAATTGGCCCACAGGTACCATTTCCTTATCATGGCAATTGAAAATATACGTTACAGGCTTCTCCGGTTGAAACTAATTTTAAGTCATGTGATTAAATCAGTAAGATTAAAGAAATATTATGCAGTAGAACCCCAACAAATGCCTCAACGCTTCAAACAGAGGATTAAAAAACTGAGGTTTGTGGTGTTGGCTGCAGAAGAGAAGAAATTCAAGATAAAGGTAAAAATGGAGATTGTGAGATTCATGAAAAAAGACAAGAGTTATTTGAATTTAAACAAAGTATGAATGCTGCCCCTGCTGCCTATTCATGAAGAAGGAGCAGAATTATTGGCATGCAAAATAATTGAACCACTAATGTCTTAAAAAGCAAGTGAAAGAGAACAAAACGTAAATAATATATTATATTATTATTATTATTATTATTATATACTATTGTAAAAGTTGATGTTAAGATAATTCTTGATAGCATTGTATCCAATAACCTATATATAATTATAATAATTATACATATAACTATGGTTAAAGTTGTGTGATTTTTTCATTACATTTAACTAAATTATAATATGTAAGATATAAATCTTATTTTATAAATGAACTCCGTAAGATTGATTAACTCTTTTATTAAGATGGGATAAATTATAGTATAAATAAGATGAAAATTTTATCTTAGAAACTGTCCTAATTTTATGATTTTTATTAATTTAAATTACATATAACAGGTTTACTAAGTGAGGATAGTTAAGGATGGAAAGAAAGAAAAGAGAAGTTATGTGATTGTGGAAAAGACAATAGTGAGTTATGGGAGAAAGGCAGATGGGTCGAGTGACCTGTCTGCAGAAAATGATTTTGTGACCAAACCCACTTGCCAAAAGGAACAAATCCAGCTTTGGTTTCGCCCTACTTGGAACAAAACAACAAAATCTCACTTCCCCATTTTCACTTTAATATTAATGGATCAATTTTTCAATTACTTCTATTTGGGCTCAACACCCAAGCCCAATAACTCCTCAACATACCCAAAATATCTGAACGTTAGCATGTCCACGTCGACATATATTTCAATTCCCACAAAATACTTAAAGGTTTTAGAAGGAAGAAGAAAATATCTGTCTCAGGCAGAGTGAAAAAGACGAAGGATAGAGTAGTAAATGGATGATGAATAAACCTTATCAGTATGCTCTTTCTTCTTTCTTGCCCATAAATATAACACTCCTCACTCACCTAAACTCTCCCATTCCTTCATAAACCCTACTTCTTCTCCTTCCTTACAAAACCTTATCTGTAACAATGTCTACCTCTGCAACATCTCTTGCACTCTCAACTCTCACTCTCAGAACACAGCATCCTCTCTCTTCTCCCAAATGCTTCTCTTCTTCTCTCTCCCTCACCCCTAACGCCAAACCCATCTCCATTTCTACCGTTTTCCTCAAACCCACTTTCTCCCTCTCCTCTCGCTTCCTTCCCCGCGTCGCCCTCTCCTCCGACTACGACCAGCAAGAGGACACCTTTGCCGCCGCCCAGGGCTTCTCCCCCGACCTTAAGCTCTTTGTTGGCAACCTTCCGTTCAGTGTTGACAGTGCGCAGCTCGCAGAGCTCTTCGAAAGTGTTGGGATTGTGGAGGTGGTCGAGGTGATGTTTATGTTTCGGTTGCAAATTTGGGTTTTTGAGGGGTTTTACCGTAGCCCTTTGGGCAGAATTGAAATGGGTCGTGACTTGTTTTCTGTTTTGGGCAGGTGATTTATGATAAGACGACTGGGAGAAGCAGGGGGTTTGGGTTTGTGACAATGTCTACGGTTGAGGAGGTTGAAGCGGCTGTTCAGCAGTTCAATGGATATGTGAGTTTATAGTTTGGCTGTTTTTTGATGAAGATGGTTTTTGTTTGAAGGGTTAGCGTTTCTCTGGTTCTTTTTAGATTGGTGATGTTGTGAGAAATGAGGTTGATAAAATTGATTTGTGTTTGGAAGAATTACTTTTTTGTTTGATTGGTAAAGTGGAGTTAGTTTTTGATTTTCATTGGAGTTGGTAATCAATTTTGCATTTAAACTATGAAACCAGCCAGACAATCTCTTGGTGGCTCTCAATCCCAGAATCAACTCTATTTACCATCGGCATACAAATTTCACTTAAAATTTGTTTTATTGACTGCAGAACTGATTTTGGTGATTACAATTGAAACAATGTATCGGTATTGGTTTGTTATACAAACAGCAATTTTCTTGTAATACAACAAGCTAGTGGTTAAGGTGACTAAAAGCATAACTAAACAGTGTTGTTTGAGATTGAATTTGTCTGGTTTGAAATGTGAATGTATTTTTCATCTGTCACCGCCATGTATCTTTGTTCATTTCTTTATCATGTCTAAGGAATGAATCTTTGGTTAATTCATAGGAACTGGATGGAAGGGCCCTTAGAGTGAATGCTGGGCCACCCCCTGCTCGGAATGAGAGTTCATCTCGTCTTAGAAGTTCTAACAGAGGTGGTGGTGGTGGAGGTGGTGGTGATTTTTCAGATAATAAAAACAAAGTCCATGTGGGTAATCTTGCTTGGGGTGTTGACCATGTAGCATTGGAGTCATTGTTTCGGGAACAGGGAAATGTCGTGGAAGCAAGGGTAGTCTATGACAGGGACAGTGGACGATCAAAAGGCTTTGGATTTGTGACTTACAGTAGTGCCGATGAAGTCAGCAGTGCAATTGAGTCCTTGGATGGTGTGGTAAGCGTGCTAATCCTGAAGAGTAGTGTGTGTGTGAGATATTTTTAGTTTGCTTTTTCTTCCATATATCATCATTTGTTTAGAAGACTCATAAAAACAAAGTTGTGCCTTTTCTTTTTCGCAATTCACATTTTAAAGTCATATGGGCACGGAATATTTAGATTTTAGATAAGAAGCGTTTCAGATCAGAGAAGTTAATCTTCCTGCATGCACTTTGTTTGAAAAATCTCCATTTTGGAATTCAAGCAGATATCTCTGCCGTGCACAAATGTCTACGATATTTCATCTTAATAAGTGGGTTAAATAGATCCTTTTAAACCCATTTTAATATTAGTAGCTGTATAGACCTTTTTCTCATTGGATCATTATCAGTTACATATTTAAACCCAAGACTGTGTTTTGCAGGATTTGAATGGTAGAGCTATACGAGTCTCATTAGCAGACTCGAAGCCCAAGAGGTTTTGAAGATTTAAACTCATCCGTATCTAAAAGAGAGGATTTTGGTAATACATGTGCTCTTCTCAATACATGTGTGTCCTGATGCAATAATAACATCTTATGATCATGATATTTCTTACTGCAGTACATTGTCTTGTGATGAATGTTCTAAGCTTCTGATAATGTTTGACATAACAGGTAGTTGGGAGTTTTTACGGATTCAAGAAGTACTGGTCAACACAGTGATAATATCTGAACACAGTGGTAATATCTGACCAGTTTCTTTGTCGTGGAAAGCGCATCCCTGCCTCTTGTATAGAAGTTGAATGTTACAAATTTGGTTGTCATTTCAAACTGATTTGTAGTCACAATTTTCTATAGAAGTTGATGTCTTGATTATTATCGCTTACCCTGTTCCAACTTCCCTCACAATTTTCTATTATTTGGTTAAGTACTTGAGGCAAAAGATGAAAAAATGAACGAAAAAATAGAACAGGTTAATCGGAATATGCTAAAGTTAGCTTTTAGAGTAGATATTGTGAAAGATTTTATACCATTTTAAAATTGATTTCTAATTATATACGAGACAATTTTAGTTTAGAAAATTTTTTCTTCCTGCAATTTATGACAGTTTTAGTTTTGTAGTCAGAATCATTATTATTAAAGCGTATGCCGCCCAACTTCTTTTCTTTTTACTTTAAAGCTGAACCAGTATTTAGTTTGTGATTTGGATATAATTAAGCATAAGAAAACACTAGCAGGAGAGAACTTTTACAATGCCACCTTTTAAGATGTGAATTCTTTCAAATTTGTTTTTAATTTTACATCATAGAATTAATTTCACCTTTTTCAACGTTAAATAGGAAAGATGAATCAATTAACAGAAAGTGACTTTGGTGAGAGACTGAACAACTGCCTTAAAATCAGCTGTTAAGCTTAAATTAGTTGAAGTACTATAATCGTTTTTAAGCTTAAATTAGTTGAAGTACTATAATCGATTTTAGAGTATGTTGTGTACTAAAAGTTCTTATAACCTTCTGTTTAAGCACATTTATATATGTAGTGTTGTCAAAATGGGTTATTCGGTGCGATCCGGTCTGGTCTATCATAGATTGATCATTTAGTGAGTCAGTTTACACTGATTCATTTCTTAGTGAGTCAGAAAAATTTTAACTCAACGTGAACCACTTGGTTCACTGATTCATTAAATTATAATTTTTTAAAATAAAAAATTAAAAATTTCTATAATTCAAATCTAAACAAATTTAACTCCCAAATTCACTCTAAACATGAGGTGTTTAATTAGTTTTGAAAATAAGGAATTTAAATAATTTTTTTTTAAAAAAAATAACAAATATTTTTTATAAAATTAAAATTAAATTTTAATAAAATAAAATTAGGTAGTGGGTTGGTGGACCAACTTGGTCAATCACGGATTCAACCGAATGAGTCGAGTTTAAATATGACCAGTATAGCAAAAATATAATTTTTTTAAATCCGATTCGAATCCGTAGTAGGCCGGATTAGCCCATAAATTGTATCTATTTTGACAACTCTAATATTTTGTAAAGATTTACTGTAAAGCCATGTACTTTTAGACATACGAACTATCATAAATCTAACAAACTAATAATAAATAAAAGAAATAACATTTCGATAGATGGATTAAATATAAAAAGAAATGTTTTACAGAAAAATCAAATTTAAAAGGAATATTTGCTTATTTATGCAATTTTAATACTTGGAGTAGTATATATATATTAAGACAAAAAAAACTATTATAAACATTTATTTTTAATTCTTTTTTATTTTCTTTCTTAAAAAAAATATAGGTTTAAACTTTCGATTGGTTCTCATTTTTGTATGGTTATTTCAGTTCAGTTTTTATTTTTGCAACTATCTCACTTGAGTCTTATTTTTTGTAAAAATGAGTCAATTTTACCCTAACCGTTAAGTGGTCTCAGACGCTTGACATTGTGCATTAAAATTGAATGACTGATGTGTTTTATGTTGAGATTGTTGACAACACAATATCTATATCACTCTGGTTTTTTATGATGGCAACACATTTATTAATACCACATACGTTGTTGATGTTTTGCATGTTTTGTACTTATTGATTGATATCTTTTTGAACATGTTTATGTGTGTCTATTGATATGTGAATGCATATTTACTATGCTTATACATGTTATATCATATCTGAATGCATTTCACATGTTTTGATAGATGAAAACCAGATGCACTCTTGTGAACTTAAAACTGTGTGACAAAGCTGAGAGTAAAGTTGACTTTATTATAAATTGAATCGACTATACTAAAAGTCTTTGTACATATTTTGTGAAATAGTGCTATGTGAGATTTTGTAAAGGAAAAATTTTTGAAATATTCTGACATGTTGAAGTCGACTATATACGCCATGCATTCGACTGCATTAGTTGCTTGGTTTGAAATTTTGTTGTGCTCATGAACAATAACGACTATATTTTTAAAAGTTAGTTGAGCAATGAATGATAGTCAACTGCTTTGACTACGAAGTTAATTGGTTTGACTGAAATACTACTATTGCGTCTTAACTGTTATAACTGATTTAATTCAGTCGACTGTATTAGTAGTATAATCGACTACAGGAGAGTCTGGTTTATAGAAATCTATAAATAGACGAGACCTGAGTTGTTTCAAAGAACTTTTGGAAAATCTAACACTTTCGTATTCTGTTTTAGATTGTTCTTTGAAGGAATTTTGCTCCATGAACTCATCAAGAAGATGATTGTGATCTTTCTTTGAGGAGTTTCTAAAGGAGAATTGTGTTGCACACACTGCTTGATCAGTATCTGCACATTGAGGTACTTCTAGGTTGATCAAGATTCTTGTTGGCATCCGTGGTAATTGTTGTTACCTGTTGTGACTACAAGGGTTGGACTCGTGGAGTCTGGTACACTTTGAGGATTGTTCAAAGTGGGTTGCAGATTGCATGAGAGGGGATATCTTGCTACAAGTCTTGTTGTATTGTTGCTGCCTATATTTTGGTTAGAGGGTTAGAGAGGTGTTTTATATTTTTGACGTGGAGGTCTTCTATAAAAGCCTTGCTGTAAAAACCTTGACCATTATAGTGCATTTTCTTCCTGGCATTGGAAGGACACTGGATGTAGCCATTGAGGCCGAACCAATATAAAAACTTGTGTTTGAATTCTCTATCCCTACTCTTTTATATTCAGTCGACTTTACAATTCTGGTAGTCAACTTTGTTTTTCCGCTGCACTTAATTTTCTATTACTTGCAATTCAAGAAAGTTTGTAAGTTTTATAAAGATTGTGAAAAGACTCTGATTTTGAAAACTCACCAATTCACCCCCCCCCTCTTGGTGTTAAAACGAAGCCTACCGCACTACAGTAAAAGCGCTAATTACCGGCAGACTTTTACCGAAGGCCTTAGAGTCGTTGGTAAAGCTTTGGTGATTTTAAATACCGAAGGACCTTAGGCCGTCGGTAAGGTGTTCCATGAATTCAGATAACAATTTGGGATTTCCCTCTCGTCGAATTACTTCGTCCAGTGCTGTAAAAACCTAATAGCGCTTTCTTCACTCCTAAAGTTGGACGTGGTTCTTCCTCGGCAAAGCTGCTCTCGTGTTTTTCGTCAGCGAAGGTGCATTTGGGTCATTGACGTGAAGGGTGTGGGCCATTGACGGTGTGGTGAGGACGTTGGTGTCCTGAGCAGAGGCGATTGGTACTGTGGTTGGGCGATTAGTGCT
Organism: Vigna radiata var. radiata; assembly: GCF_000741045.1. Lineage (NCBI taxonomy): Eukaryota > Viridiplantae > Streptophyta > Magnoliopsida > Fabales > Fabaceae > Vigna > Vigna radiata. Next base: position 39,537,959 of record NC_028358.1, on the reverse strand, counting down.
TCGGTTGAGGGATTCCTGCACATTCTTTGGCTGTCGTGGTGTAGGGAGGTCGTTGTGGAGGTAGGGTGTCAAGAATCATCCCTTTCGTGCAAGAGGTAACTGTTTTCTTGTGCACTTTCTTTTATTGCAATAAGCATTTAAAGTGTAATACCCATTGAAGAGAGTCATAGGCGAAAGTTGTCCAATAAAGTTTTCGTTTGACAGCGTTCTAGTGGTCCAATAAAGGCTAGGTCACGACAGACCTTGTTCACACTAACTTATTCTAGGCTTTTGTAATAGTAACATATTGTAAAGCACCAACCGTAGAACGATAAAGAACAGGATCGTCCATGTAGTTGAACCGAAGTGTAGGTTCATCAAGAAGATCACAAACTAATGTATATCTACAATTATAAGTTGATTCATGTATGTATTGGTGAATTGATATTTTAGGGTTAAAAGTAGTGTAGTAATCTATGCTTTAAGTCACTGAATATTATTACCAGTAATATGAATTCCTAAGGCTTCTTGAGCACTATTGCACCACATTATTCATCTTCGCTGCAAACAAATAAATATGAATTCGTTGCTATCCCAATTGAGCCTCCTCCTTATCAACCTTTGCCTGCTGAAGAGTACTAGTTCATTTGGGTATTATGAAATAGGTTTAGTTAACCTAAGCTCATGCCTCTGTTTTTTGTTGTTTTTATGAGTTTATCATTGCTTTTATGCATTTTTCTTTCATGCTGGTTTCGTTTGGACTTTGGAGTATCAGCACTAAACTTATTTAGTGTGTGTAGATGTTTTACTCCATCAGTATGTTGAATAAAGTGAGACCCCTAATCACTTACAACTCTACATGCTTCAAAATAAAGACAATTCAAAGATACCATCTTTGAGTCTTTTGTCTATGAAAACAAATTTGTGGCACTTTAGTTTCAATATTTTTCCTCTATTCTTTCTTCAATACCAATGTCTGTGCATCTCTCTCAGTTAACTACTTTATACATTATCAGGGTATAAATGTTCGTTTTCAATTTCCTATCCAAGTGCCAAAATCACAACTAATCATGTAATATTGAAAAATGCTCTGAACAAACAACACTCACATGCTATGTCAGTGGCAGGGATAATTAAAAGGATAGGGAACATAGATAAGCACCTTTACTTCCTCATCTCCTGGATCATGCTTTAGTGCAAAAATTTTTTGCTAACTCTTCTTTATCAACACTGTCAATAACCTCATTTGCTGCATCAATTATCTACAAAGTGTACTCAATTTTCAAAGAACTAGCCTTTTAATATCATTCACGCATTACTAATTGAATACTTTTATTAACACAAAATTTCATCAATATAAGCTTGTAAAGGAAAATCGGAGAGTAGGAGAAGAAAAAAATAATAGTAAAACATTGACTCGAACAATATGTACCTCTTCATTATGAAGAACTTTATCTTTGATATAACTTCTAAAAACTAAACCTTCTAAAATCTTTACAAGCAACGATATGTGCTTTGAATATTCAGTCTGAAAGAAAATATAAATTTTACAATGATTTAATTTCAACCTAAAGAATAAGAGGAAGACAAAATATATATATATATATATATATATATATATA
>NC_028358.1:39512256-39535698 GCF_000741045.1 Vigna radiata var. radiata | reverse complement strand
ATTATTGATTGTGGAGTAATTTTTGACTAATCACATATTAACACACAATCAATGTTCAAATATTGTAAAAAATGTTGTCTAAATATCATTATCCTTCAAAAATTCATTAATTCAGGTTTAAGATCATAAGTATTGAATATATATATATATATATATATATATATATATATATATATAGACATATAGACATATATATATATATATATATATATATAAAGAATGAGGAAGAATTGTATTCTGACTTTGAGTAAGGCAGACAACTCCTTCCATTCAAGGCACTCTTTATTGTTTCTTTGTTTTAGACCACTAAACACTATTATTTTTACATCTCGTATCTGAAGGACAAGTCAAGGTCAACTTTATAATACCATTGTTGAGTTTTATGAATGGAAATTTAATAGGGAGATTTGACACCAATGAGTCAACCCACACAAGAGACTACAATACTACCTTCGACCCAAAATCTCAAGGTATGAGTTTGAGTTTTCTTCATCATATATTGCTCAACTTTATCATTTTTACTCAATATGCAACTCAAACTTACGCTTGGAGTCTTAGCAAAGGTTGATACAAACTTCATGGAAGAAGCAGGTCAAATTTAAAAGAAATAAATAGAATCAAAAAGCAAAAGGTAGCTCAATCACAAAGCTCCCCACCACTTTGTTATATAAGATCTATAGAAGTACATAACCTTACCCCGCACTTTCTTAGTTTAAATGTACGTGATATATATTTACCATAGATAAAGTCAAACAATTGAATATAATATTTATGAGTTTATTTGGTAAGTAGTTAATATAGATTAAATATGCATATAATTATGNAGAGTTATAATTATATACGAATGCAGTGCGTATGTGAATTCATTCGAATGTTGTTTGTAAGTCATTATATATATAGAGATATTTTTCTAAGAAAGCGAAATCTAATTATCTTTTAGTTTAATTTTATAGGCATAAATACTTCTTACACCCTCTCTCATCTTATAAATATCTTTTAAATATCTTTCACTGTTATATTTACTTGATGGTGAAAGGAGAAGAAGTATGTCATTCCTTGCTTTTGTTTCAATTCTTGCCTTGCTTTTGTTTCAGTTCTTGCCAATGATAGAATTAGTTTCCACCATTATGCATACTAATGGATTATTCTAATTAATCTTAGCAAAATACTCAAATTATCTATCTATGATTCCTAAATCCAAAATGGACACCACGCACAGAAAATGGTACTACTTTCAACAACTAGACTCTACTTTTGAGAATACAGAAATCTTATGGGGTATATGTGATCAAGCTAGAGTTGTCTTAGTTGCAACTATTTTACTTACAGCCTTTGATATTTGGTATAACTATAATCTGGTGCACTTTTAGAAAAATGGAATAATGGTATAACTAGAGATGAAATTTTTTGTGACAACAGAGCTATTATGATTGGTTGTTTCACTGTTTCTCTTGGTAGGCACACAACTTTTGAAGTTAAGCTTTTTCTATTTGAACAATATTGAAATAGCTCATTAAAAAAGTAGTTAAACTTGTGGATTGAGAGTAATAAAACAAGTGGAGTTCAAACATTTACTACTCCAAATATTGATCCTTAGGGACTTTTAAGTGGATGGTTCATTTGTTTTTCTCATTGATAATATCTAGAAGTACCATGTATGATTGATGTTATCTGGAATTCAATATGGTTGGGATTAAAATCAATTTCTTTTTAAATTATATTAATATTTTCAACAAAATCTAACTCAGAATACCTTGCCTAAACACAAATTCTCACTTTTGACATATGAAGGGAACATTGTAATTCTAAGGTGTCTCTATCATATATATATATATATATATATGGAAAATATTTCATGCTTTTTGATCATTCAAGCTTCTCTGGAATGGTTGTGATATTGCTGTAAAACTTCTCTTATAGTCTTGAGAGCCTTGTCATATGCTATGAACCCCATGAAATAGAATTCATAACCATCCACTTCACAAGCTCGATGTATTTTTCTGCAGAGTTAAATCGATGTATTTTTCTACTTTTTACAGGGTTAAATCATTCATAACCATGAAATAGAATTCATAAATATATTGTTTTATGTGATTGTTTATATTTATGTAGTGTTGATGTCAAACACTATGGTAAGTACTCTATTTAACCTTAAATTCACTTGTTGCTCAGTCATTGTATGTCCATTAAGGAAAAATATACATTCTAGTCCAGAACTCCATATGGTTAGAGTTTGCAGAGTGAGGAAATAGTTTTTGAAGAGCATTACTAGGAGAGACAAAGGTGCTTTTATAAAATTATTGGATGGATTTTTTTGTTTGAGAGTAAATAATAAAAACATATTTATTTCCCTTTTCTTTACGTAACAGAGGTGAAGATTGAGGTAGTACGTAGGTGGGTTCAAAAAGGTTCTATTATATTTCCTCATTATTATTTCATTTTAGTTTTTAATTTTCCTTATTCTACTTTATGTTTTATTTAGAAGGAGAAAAAACTTTAAAAGTGTACAGGTTATGGTATTTTATTAATATTAAAAAGTCAAAGGGTATGAGAAGTTATTTTAGTAATTAAAGAGAAAAGGTTAAAATATTTATTTTACCTCTGTTTGTGCCATACAGTATGTAAGTTTTGGTTGCAAAGAACCAAACTTAGGGTTTAGATGTCCTGCCTTATAATTAAGAATTAGATATGATTTTAGTTGGATAAATTTTAATATTGTTACTCTTCGCTTCTGTTTTGTTGGTTCTTTATAATCTTTTCTTTAATTAGTTGTCTTGTCAGGAATATCTTATCCTCCTATATTTCTATATCACTTCTTTCTTTATAGTTTGTTTTTTTATTTGAAAACAAAATTACTTTCAAAACAATTCTTGTTGTTGCGCCCTAAATTGTGCGAACAATTTCTTAGACTTTGTGATCATACTCAATCATGTTTGGAGATTTTAATAAACAGGTTTGTTCATATTTAATATTTTCCAAAGCATCAAACTAAAACCTCTAGGCTTACTAAGCTACTGTTATAAGTTTCATAATTTTATGGCTCTGCATGGATTATTGTTGATTTGCTACTCTCTTTTTACCTTCATCTTTTTTCTTTTATTACTTGATTATTTCCGTTTCAGGGAATTTCAAATACTGCTCCATTGCTGGCAAATTCATCTGAGGAAGTACATGTTTTGTCACCTTTAGTCCCATTTTCATCTTTGGGTGGTTCAAAAGGTGAAGGCCACAAGCAGAAAGCTGTTACTAAGCCAGAAACAGTTCAAGCAATATTAAAGGGAATAAAGCAGGTTTGAGATCCATCTCACTGTTCATGACTGTTTGCTTTTGGTTTTCTTATATGCGGCAGTTGGTTTCCCTTCATTAAGGGCATGTTTGGCAGACCTGACAAAGTATATGTTGAGTGAATTTTGTTTGAAATGATTCTAAAGTGTTTAAAAGTACAATATGAAAATTTATATAAACTAAGCATGTTTTTTCCGTCAAACAAGGTTTAATTTTAAGTGTTCCCCATGCATGAATCCTCTGTCATGTGTGACATTAAATATGGATAATTCAACTTATCAATCATATATGTATTTGTAGCTTCTAGCAGAGAAAGGTGAGCTTACAACAAGATTTGGTTCAACAACTCTTGGAATACTTCTTCTGCAGGTTTTGTTCCTGAACTCTTGCATCTTGCAGTCTCATTCTCCAAGTATGATTTTTTTTAATAAAAAAAGATGTGGTTGTTAGGACTCATCTTGTATGATTGATATAGTTAATTTTGTTCATTTTCTGCTTGTTATTCTAGGACTTAGCAATTGTTCCTATACTAGTGTTCTTGTTTGATATGATCGTCCTATTCCTATTCCTAGGCGGTATTAGGATAATTAAGGAATTCCCCCCAGTTCATGACATTATTGTACATTCCCGTATCAATAAAGATAAATAACATTTACCGAATGATTTAAACGATAAAAGCATTAAGCAAAGGTAAAGAACCCAACAATTGATAAAGATAAGCATATGCAAGCATATCAAGAAGATTAGAATTTGGATATAAGAGAGTTTCAAAAGATTACATTGTTCCCCAGCAACCTAGGGTTTAGTTGACCATAATCATGGTGAATCTAGATGAAATATAATGAAAGAATGGAAGAAATAACCCTAAACTTGATAGATTAGAGCCTAAGCATCCAAGGAACCTCCTCCAAGGTGTGTGGAATAGCTCTGGACGTTTCTCTCTATCAAAAGATTACATTTTGATTTGCACTGGGGCTATATATAAGCCAAAAAGATAACAGAAAGATTACAAAATCTAAACTAATAAAAACAGACAACCGCCCAGGCGCCTAAGTAAACCATTCAACGGTCCATTCTGGCACTCAGCGGTTCAATTGGCCCTTCTTTTCATCCTTTTTCTTCCTCCTTCACGGGTCTAAGTCCACCTTACTTCACTTTCATCTTCAATTCTCCTTAAAACCCTGCAAAATAATGTAAAACAAGCATAATATCTCTAAAACCATCTTTTGACTCTCTCATGACTCAACTAAATGTTTTACTTGACTTTAAGCTCTTTCTAAGCCATAAAGGGTGTGTTTTGATATCAAATTTAAGTATGAAAATAACGTTTTTAGACCGTTATCACAACCCCAAACTTAGAACTTTACTTGTCCTCAAGCAAACAATACAAAACGTGGCTTTCCACTTCTTCATCAAATAGTTCAACACTTTTCAAAAATTCCTTTTTCTCACAACAAGTTATTATACAATTTAGACTTTTAGTGGAATCCTATAAAGATGCATGCATGCTTTCAATCCAATTTAGTTTACACAATCAATTCTTTCCCAACAGATGTTTTGTTCATGAATGATCAATCCACTAAGCATATATGGATTTCAACAATTCTCACCAAGCAAGTGTTTCACTCAATCATTCAAGTGTTTAGGAGGTCACTCTACTCTCTGTTGTTCACATGTCACATAAAACAATATTTCCATTCATCTAGAACAATCAAAATCCTCACGTGCAAATGTCATCACAAGGACTTTTCCAAGGCTTGTAATGAGGTTGGGCTATCAAGAAAAAATGGTTTTTCTGGAATACAAAATCCTTGAGTTAAGAGAGTTTTAAATCATCATTCAAAGTTCAAGCACACTCTTATTTTAACCAATCTCACTCATTCCCAACTTCTTCCCTTTTTCCTTTTACATTGAGTTTACTTTACATGTTTCTTTCTCTTTTCTTCTTTTCCTTTCTTTTTCTCATGCTTTTTCTTTTTTCAACTTTTAAACTCACTGCTTTTTCTTTTGCCTTTCAACTTTCCCCATACAACCCCAAACTTGAAGTTTTTCAACACATACAAATATTCTCAACCCAACTCAAGGTAAATCAATTCAAACAATGGTTTTCATATTGTTTAAGGCCAAGGTTCAAAAAGGGTATTGTCGCAACCGGAATCGCGACGGGACGACGATCCAAAAAAAGAAACGGGTTTTGAAAAAGATTTTGGAGTCGCCACCATAGTTTATTCTGGAAAACTACGGAAAAACCATAAAATGATAAAGCACAGTCCACGAAAACCATGGGTTCGGGAGTCGGTTACGTGTAGGGAAGGTATTAGCACCCTACAACGCCTGCCCTAAGACAATACCCTTAATTAAATACGTGAATGTGATGTGGTTCTCAAGATGCCTAACTATCCCTAAAAATAAAATTCTAAAGAAACAAAATATGTTTTTTTCTATTTTTGTACCCGATAAGGATGATGAGAAATCAAGGCTACGTAGTTCTGACTATTTGAAAACGATTTGTTTGAGAAATTGTTTGGAAAATTTGCTTGAAAAAAGATGGTGGATAAATTTTGATTTTTTGGAAAGTGACCTTGACACGGCCTGGCATCGCTCCTACGTATCTCCATTTTTGATGGAGAATCAAGGATTACGTAGTTCTGGGAACTATTGTTTGTTGTTTGGAAATATTTACATTTTAGCATTTTTATAAAAAAGGGAAAAGGTTCTTAGCACGAGGACGACGCGTGCGATCACACACGTGCTTAAACCTTTAAAATATTATTTTTAATTTTATGAAAGGGGAAAAGGTCTTAACACGAGGACGATGCGTGCGATCACACACGTGCTTAAACCTTAAAACAGTTTTGATAATTTATTAAAAGGAGAAAAGGTCTTAGCACGAGGACGATNTGCTTAAACCTTAAAACAGTTTTGATAATTTATTAAAAGGAGAAAAGGTCTTAGCACGAGGACGATGCGTGCGATCACACACGTGCTTAAACCTTTGAAACATATTTTTTAATTTTTATAAAAGGAGGAAAGGTATTAGCACGAGGACGATGCGTGCGATCACACACATGCTTGAACCTTTAAAACATATTTTTTAATTTTATAAAATGAGAAAAGGTCTTAGCACGAGGACGATGCGTGCGATCACACACGTGCTTAAACCCTTAAAACATTTTGTGATATTTTTTATAAAAGAAGAAAAGGTCTCAGCACGAGGACGATGTCAGCGATCACACACATACTTAAACCTTTAAAACATTTTTTTGTTTTTGTGGTTTTTAATATTTATATAAAAGTAGATAAAATAAAATGAATATGTAAATAGAAAAACAAAAATAAAAGGTAGAAAAATAGAAATAAAATAAATAGGTAAATAACTAAATGAAAATAAAAAGTAAAAATAAAATAAACTAAAAGGTTATGTGATAAAATAAAAACAAAATAATAAGTAAAAAAGGTGTGGTGGTGCGTAGACAAGAAGAAGGGTGTTCAAACCAATTTATAAACAGTCTGGGCTTAAGTCCAAACTGGATGGGGGTGAGATATTTAGTAGAAATAGGGGTGCAAGGAAAATAGAAATTTCGATTTATTTATTTTGTTCAAGGAGAATCAAAATGGGCTTGAGCCCAAGCCAAGGGGATGAACACCATGGTGCACAAGTGAAATATAGGGAGTGCGCGAAGGAGAAAAAAAATGTCTGGTTTCTTCCTTTTCTCTTTTTTACTTTTTTTTTAAACAAAAGGTTGGATTAGAAGCTTAGGCCCAAGGCCTTTTTTAGCTTCTCAGGTCAAGAAACCCTCAGGGGTCCTCACATCCTCATCCTATTCCATCATTTGCATTATGTGAGACCCAGGGTCTTCCCTTTTCCACTCACTCAGTCAGCCCTAGCTTCCACCGTCGAAGACCACAAGCCGTGAGCCAAGACCGCGCCGGTGATGCTGCTCGTCACCGGATTCGACGCCGGCCACCGGATTTTCTTCCTTCTCCAATGCGTGAGAGAGCAGCATCGCGCTTCTTCATGGCTTGAACGATCCTTGCCGCCTCCACCGAAACCAGCCGTCGCGTGGTGTGGCGTAAGGCGCCGCCCACACCGTTGCTTACCGCTGAGAGGACCGTCAGCCGTGGCGTTGAATTCTTCCCCTCTTCCCTGTTCTGCTTCTTTGTAGATTGGATAAGAATGAATAAAAACGGGGATTGACGTTGAGTGGTCGAAGGTGATGATGGATGGTACAGCGGCGGATTTTCGTTTCGGTTTAGTTTAGGTGGAGTACTAGCTTGTGTGTGGATGCTGGAAATTGGTCTTTGTTCTTTATTTTAGCTTGGGTTGATTTCACTCTATGGTGGCTTTCTTTCTTAAGGATTCAATTCCTCTGTTGATGATTGGTAATGAACAGAGCCGTAACCAATTTGAGGGGTTGGGGTTTGTCCTTCTTTTTCTTGTAGAGAAACAGTTTGTGGCAAAAATCAAAATTGATGGGGGTGTCTATATGGGTTGTAGGCGTTGACAGATAATAGAGGAATAAGAAGAGCTGAAATAATCTTGGGTTTCGGTTTGTTGGGAAGATGATGTATCTGCAAAGCACAGGTTACTGGAATTTGGGCTACGATGCAGCATATCACTTCGCAGGTTTGGGTTATGCAGGGAGAATGTTTGTCTCTAATGGTTGAAGGTGGTGAAACGCGCTTATGTTGTTGGGATGGAGGAATAACAAAAAGCGCACATAAGCAAATCATATGTATATTGCATGTTCAAGCAGACAAAGTCGTTCAATATAAATGCACATTCAAGTAGACATAACTAGGCATTATCCAATCAAAACCCGAAGCAGATACGCATGTTATCTAACATTTATCACTTGTGAGCGAGGAAGCTAAGGAGAACTTACCTTCGCAGTTTCACAAGAACTTCTCCTTTTGATTATGGTTCCCTCTGCTTGCTTGATTGGAATTTTCCTTTGGTTATCAAATGCTCTTGAAGGCGCAAGAAAGTTGAACAGATGACAATCCAGATGAAGGCAGGTGACCCTCTTTTTGCGCTCCATGAGGTCTCTCTTCTAAGCTGGTAATCGGTGTTAAAGGGGAGTCCTCCATGCTGTCTGGCTGTGATGGTGAGCAGAATCCTGATCAAGGTCTGTGATGGTTTTTGTGTATGATATTTCAAATGCGGTGGTAATTCCTTTAATTCAAGCTTACTTTCTTTCACTTTCTCTTTGGGATCAATTCTTTCAAAACTGACCTCTTCTGTTGAAATTTCCTTTGTTACCTCCAAATCACGAAGACATTCTTCAATCATCTTGTCTTCTTCTTCATTTAAATCTTCACATTCATTAATGAGAGTCCTCTCCAATGCAGATGCATTTCGTATTCTCTTATCTTGCAGCCTACAAAGTTCTTCCACAATGTCTATTTGAAAGCATGACTTTTTATCTTTAGGATATGACATTGCTTGGAAGACATCAAAATTTACCTCTTCATCCTGTACTCTGACCTTCAGCTTACCATTCTCCACATCAATTAAAATTATGGTTGTCTTCATGAAAGGTCTTCCAAGAATCAAAGGCGCATCTCCATTTTCCTCCATCTCCATAACAAAAAAATCTACCGGGAATAAAAATTTATCCACCTTAACTATCACATCTTCAACCACTCCATATGGATATTTAAGAGATCTGTCTGCCGATTGAAGAGTCATCCTTGTCGGCTTCAGTTCTAATCCTCTGATCTTTTTGAACATGGAAAGAGGCATTAGATTAATGCTAGCTCCCAATTCAATCAAAGCTTTCCCCACTTCTAACTCTCCAATGGTGCATGGGATAGTAAAACTCCCTAGATCTTGCAATTTAGGAGGTAATCTCCTTTATATAACTGCACTACAATTTCCTTGCACTTCAATGGTTTCCTTCTCAACATACTTCCTCTTTTACATGAGAAGTTCCTTTAGAAATTTGGCATATGAGGGCATTTGCTGAAGTGCCTCTAAGAACCAAACTTAGAACCTTGCTTGTCCTCAATCAAAAGGTATCTGGCTATAACACAAAAAAATATTTTCACAGACTCAACAAAATCCACAACACTTGCCTAGCTTGAAATGACTAGAAATGTGTAACAAATTAGTCTTCCACTGTGATGCTCATCAAACATTCAATCAATCAAATGCCACAGTTTAAAAGAGATCAATGATCATGGCAGAATGCTTTACTGAATTAAGTAGAACCAATCCTCACCAAAGATAGTGTCTCGCTCTAATGCTCTACTGTATAAGGGTGTGTGTCTATCACTCTACTATCACAATGTCACACAACTCAACTTGCCATTCATTTCAACCAACTTAAACACATTCACAAGCAAGTCAGCATCGCAAGAACTTTCATTGGCTTGTATTGTGGCCGGGCTAAGAAAGAAAAATGGTTTTTTAGGACAACAAAGTACCTTGAGCTAAGAGATCAAACAGTTCAAATCATGCACATCAGTTTCTCTTTTGCTTCACTTCAATTTCAACCACTTTCTGACTTATATCCCAACTTTCTTTCATTCAATTCTTTTTCTTTATCTTTTTCTTTCTTTTTTTTTTCTCATTTTTCTATTTTTGTATTTTTCTCAATACATCCTTACAAAACAAACTCCCCCAACTTTAAACCATTCTCTTGCAGCAAACATGAATAGTCTACTCAGCTCAAGGTAGAGAATTCAGGGGTTTTTCATTAGGTTTGAGGTTCAAAGAGGGAAAACATCTTTCATTAGGGTCCAACAGGTTTGTATTGGCTTCTTTGAGGTAGAAGAAAAACATGGCCTTGATCATGTGTGACAAGCAAGCAAATGATATAAACAAGAGAAACTCAGGCAAAGTCAGTTGTGATCTAAGATGATAGTATTCATAAGAAAAATATAAGGCACAACATCTCACAAGGTTGACTCAAGATTCCACAAACATCAACAAGCAACTGCCATAAATACTGATCGCAATTAAACATAAGGCATTCTCATACATTTCCTGAAGACAACAACACAATTTGAACTAACTTGATCCATCTCAAACATCATTTCAAATTCAAGCATAAGCATCATGGATCAGCATAGTCTATAAAGCCAGATAACTCAACCAAAACATCCAAGTTGGAATGCAAACTGTTCATTAAATCCTAAACTAAAAACTAAATTTCAACCAAGTTCAGCTATTAAACTAGGAAACAAAACAAAAGAAAGCAAAATAAAACAGGTCCTATGAAACTCATGATGTGCTCTATTCATTCATATCTGCATCCTCATCAGCATCATCCTCGTCATCTGCTTCCTCTTGCTCATCATCATCAGNTGCTGCACCATATGAGCTGGCTCCACCTCCCCCGGTAGAATGGGGCTGGTCCCCAGGCCAGGCTACTCGAGAAGCATACTCTTCGGGTGTGATGAAACCAGGGTGAGAAGAGGCAAACACATGACGCATCATTTCAGCTTGAACCAACCCAATCCGGTTGACGGCCTCCAACTTAGCATCAATTAAGGCCAACTTCATGTCAAAAATTTGGTATGGATCAGTGGGGGGGCGAGAGCCATGATGGCTCCTGGGTGACTGGGGTGGTGGGATGACAATGTCTTCTTCATCAAGACAATATTTTTCATAGTAGCACAAATCAATTGCTTTGCGGGGCATTTCAAATGGAGGGGTGGAGACGTCTACTCCTACCAGCTCACACAACTGGGTGATCAATGATGGGTGCCCAAGCGGAGATTTCACATTAGGGGCATGAGTACAAGTGGTGATTTCATTAGCAATGAATCTGCCCAAATTGAAGGATCTCCCAGTGATGATGCAGAATAAAAGAACAGCACGGTTGGCATTGATGTCCGAGACATGGGAGCATGGAGAAATGTTAGCATGAAGCACAGACATCCAAAGCTTGCTCAGTGAGGTGAGGAATGAGCGTTTTATGTGAAGGGGTTGTTGTTGCCTGTTTCTTTGAAATGTGCCCCCAGGAAGACAGAGTGTTTGCTCAATTTCTTCATAATCAATAACACCTGCCTTCAGCTGACTATAATCACACTGATCATCTTCCCCATGCCAAACTGTGTTCAGAAAATTATTGATGGTGCTTGCATCAAAAGGGATGCGTTTACCACGCACATAACTCATGAAGGGGTCAGCATCTTGAGAGTACACCCTAGCATTAGCATAAATTTCCCTAACCACAACAATGTTGGCAGGTGCTTGATAAGTGGCTAGGGTGCCCCAATATCTCCTCCTAATCTCAGCTTGAAATGGTGGTACATCGCTGGGTAACAAGACAACCTTCCTCTCCATAAGCAATTTTCTATTCTGCACAGTGGTAAAGTTCTTTCGGTGCTCTTTGGTGAGGAAAAGATGAGAGTGACTTTGTTCTTTTCTCTGTTTCCCTCTTTCAGAATGAGCAGCAGTAGTTTTGATTCGCTTGGGGCCCGATGAAGATGCCATTTTCTGTAAAAACATATGGAGGACAAAGTTTGCAATTGTAATCAAGCAACATTTAAAGGCATTTGCAACAAGCATTCATTATGGCACAATCATGATTGCACAAGACATAAAACATGATGGAAAAATAGTGGAAAAAAAAAAGAATTAGAAACATGCTGGAACAGGGGATAGTGGAAACAGCAACACAGAGCAAAATGTGCAGGTCCTGGTGTGACCCGCGTGCGCCCGGGCGCCCCCTCAGATATTGGCGCTTGAGCGCGACCTGTGCAGAACGTTCCACAGGTGCCTCGACTTGTCCCCTTCTCCGCTAACCCAATGCTAAATTCATGTACAACAGAAATGTCACCCAGAGAAGGGAAATTAACCCTCAAAAACTCAATTTTAAACAACAAAGAAGAATCAAGCATGCAAGGATTCACGGTGCATTGCAAAAGGGTTCAGTTATTCACAAAGAGTTGAAGCATTAACATGAATGTGCAATGCAAAAAGCAGCCAAGTGTAATACAATGGGAACATGATTCAAGGGAAATTAACCAGCAAAAAGTTTGATGAAATGGGTCTAATGATGAACAGCAAAGCACATGGCACAATTTTGACAAAAATCACAGTCAAAGAACCTTTCAATCCAAAAGAAAAGGAAAACCAAGAAGGTAAATTGGAGTGCGTCAGTGCATACTTGTATTGGCAAGGAAAAGGCGAAACACTGGTGGTGTGAAAGATAAGGCGAAAAGGGCTGTTGTGGTTCTTGGTGTGTTGCAGCAGCCGCAGAGCAAACCCTTCGAGTGGGGAGAGACGAACTAAGCAATGGCTTTGAGTGATAATGGTGAGGTTAATGTTGGGGTGAGGAAGGTTTGGTGTGTAGAGAATGAAAAATGAGGAGAAAAGGGTGTGTTTTGATATCAAATTTAAGTATGAAAATAACGGTTGTTAGACTGTTATCAATCTGTTACACATCTTTGCATATTGACTTCTGTTGTTCATGATTATATCTCTTGCTTAACTAAAATGCTTGATCTGGGAAAGATCTTTGAAAAGTTTTGCAGGAAGAACATTGCTTTGGGAACTTCAAATGAATTTCAACAACTTTGGCAAGCAATGTATTCGACTAGGAAAATAATGCAATCGACTGTTCATAACACGGTTATAAATTCCAATTCTAGAATTTGGTTATTCTTTCATTGATTGTTTATTCTTAATATCTGCTATTATCTCTGATATAAATTGATTTTTACATATCATATTTGAGATAATATTGTGAGATTGTTGATTGTATCATTGTTTGACTAAAACTGTTTGTTATCCTGTCTTTGATACAACTCTGTGCATACTGTTTGTATAATCTATGATACACTACATTGTGCATCTGAACTAGTTTTGATATCTATGCATAATGACAGGGGGAGTATTACATTTTACACGTTTTTTACTCACATGCCTACATTTCAGGGGGCATTATCATTTACATGTGATTAAACATGGGGGAGAGATCATTTTTATGCAATTGAGAGAGCATCAATGCATCTTGTAAATTGCATATATTTTTTTTGTTTTGGTGTATCTCTGTTCGAAATATCAGCAAAATATCTAGAGCATACCCTTTTTGCTAATGCACAAAGGGGATAGATTTATGAATGCTTTATGAAAGGGATAGAATTGTTATTCTATTTCATATTCTGCTTGATATTTGTTGTTGTTTTAATTATGTTACATGTAGAGTACTTGAATGTTCTAACTGTAATATATCTTTTGATTACTCTGTTTTGTATTAGAATGTGCAAACATGGTTGGTTATTAATCATGTTTGTGCATCATCAAAAAAGGGGGAGATTGTTGAGATTGTTGACAACACAATTTCTATATCAATCTAGTTTTTTATGATGACAACACATTGCTTAATAACATGCACATGTTGTTACTGAATTACATGTTCTTGTGGTGATTGATTGTGATATCTGTTGAACATGTTTATGAATTGTGTTACATGTTCCTATGTTGATTGATTGATATATAGCTGGAACGTGTTCATATGCTTTATGTGCTATGTGCAATGCATCATTACAAATGTTTTACTCCACATGTTTCAAAACTGAAAACCACAAGTACTTTCATGAACTTATTATTGTGCGACAAAATAGGCTGAACTCGATTTGTTCAGAGACTTTTGATGATCTAACAATTTCATTTCTGTTTCAGATTGAATTCTTTGAGCTCCAAGAATTCTCCAAGAAGACGATGATGGTCTTTCTTGAAAGAGATTCTTAAGAGAGATTTTCTGCGCACACATTGATTGATCAACATCTGCACAAGAAGGTGTTCTGTGTTTGATCACGTTGAGGCTTGGCATCCTTGAAGACTGCTGAATTGATTTTCTAGCTTGGCATCCGTGAAGACTGCTGGTTTTGGACCTGTTGTGATACAGGGGGATAGTTCATTCTGAGGATTGTTCAGAGTGGTTAGCATATTGCAGAAGAGGGGATTCTTGTTGCATTTCTTGCTGTTGTTATTGCTTATAGTTTGGTTTTGGGTTAGAGAAGAGATTTATATTTTTGGCGTGGAGGTCTTCTATAAATTCCTTGTTGTAAAAACCACAACCATTATAGTGCATTTGCTTCCTGGGTTGGAAGGACACTGGATGTAGGCATTGTTGGCCGAACCAGTATAAATATAGTGTTTGCTTTTCTCTATCCCTACACTTTTTCTTTGCAGTCGACTTTACATATAACACAGTCAACTACGTTTTTCCGCTACATACAAATTTTCATTGCTTACATTTCAAGAAAGTTCAAAAAGTTTCATACTTACTTTTCAAGATTGCCAAAAGAAGTTATTTTTGATACAACACCAATTCATCCCCCCCCCCCTCTTGGTGTAGAAAAGAAGCCTACCTATTTTCCAGCAGAAGGTTGGCTGCATTGTGGTTGTTCAGGACATTGGGCAGTAGGAATCTCTACTATTGATGGAGGTTGGGTGACTTCTGTTTGTTCAGTAGAATGGGCAGTGGGAACCTCTGTTGTTGGAGGTCTTTGTGGACAACCTTTTTTGTTTTGTCCAAGTTCTTCGCACATGCCACCTTTTTTTTCTGTGTCCACCCTTTCTTATTTCACTGTCATTCTTCTTCAACTCCCAATGCTTCAGTCTTCGTTTTTTCTTGGGCCTTCCTGGCATTGTCCTCTTCTTTGGTGGTAATACATCTGAATAGGGTGTAACATCCCAGACACATTGACCATTGATAAAGTAAATAATTGTGTTGTGGGTCTCTTCATAAGTAGACTTCCTAAACTAGTGGCCAATGTAGTCTTCTGCATTTATATTCAAAAATTTCATTGCAGTTATGGCATGAGTACAAGGAATGCTAGTAATTGTCCATTTTCTACATGTGTAGTCCATGTTGTCAACATGCACAACAAATTGTTGTCCAAATTGTGAAATATGTTTGACTTCAAATAATTTTTCTCTTGACCACCTGTAATGAATATAAATTGACAACACAATTAGCTGGATCAATATAAATGCCTAACCATGAATGGAAATAGACTTTATAAAAGTTACCTTGATAACAATATCTAGTTAACCATGACTCCTTTTGAAATATGTTCAAAACCTTAGGGCATATTGAACTTTGATATGATGTCATCTTTGTCCTGTTGGTAGCCCATCTCTTCATAATGTAAACCCTAATGTCTTCTAACATGGTACTAATTAGCTTAGACCTACTATGAACTAGCACACTATTGAAGCCCTCGCACATGTTGTTCACAAAAGTGTCACATTGTGATCTAGAGGTGAATCTAGATCTTGACCAAAACCTCGGATAAGTAAATATAACTTGTCAAGCATTTAAATGTGAATTGTGAGTATATGAAATATTTATAAGACTGAATACATACCTAGGTGGAAGGGCAAGAAAGTATTTAAATGCCTCTAAATTTATGTCTTTCATATTCCTCATTTCAGCCTCTCATTGTTGTGGATATGTGGTTGTTGCTACCCTCCACATTAGATGTTTAAGGTTTTTTCCAGGATATTTTTTTCTGAAGTTTGAAGTGAAATTGTTTTTTTCGTTTATTTGATAAGAGTAGAAAGGTAATTGAGAAAGTCAACTATGTTGATGTGACACCAGCTATCTCAAGTAATAAAAATAGATATTTATTGGTTTTGTAAGTATTATACATCAAAGAAACAATATTAAATACATTTAACAATTTTACTACATCAAGATGTGCCCAAAAGAGGTCACCTACCACCTTAGATTTGTCTACAGATATATCTAGTGGATGTATTTATCACGTTCTAACATCATTAGCAACAGTTATAATTCATTTCTCATTAGTGGATTTTAACCTCTCAACAAACAATGAATGTTTAGTGGATTTTAACCTCTCAACAAAAGAGTGACCAACTAAAGTTTGTGACAATTCATGGTTATAATATCCACATGTTACCTTCAATACCCCTCCTCTCTCCATTAGAAATTGATCTAGCTCTCAATTTAAAAGGACAATTACATTTTTTTATACTAGGTTGAACACCAAATTCGTATTTTTTGTACTTTTCAGCTCTTTCACATTCTATTAATACATATATCTTTCTTTTAGGTTCACCATTAGCTTTATCAAATCTTATAATGACAATCAAAAAACTAAGATCAAAAGCAACCCCTCGAATCCATTGAATTAACTCATTAAGCGTGGGGAAAATCTGATTAGTTGTAAAATTATTTGTGTTATCTCCCTCTCACATTTCATTTATAAAATAAGAGAAATCTGACATGAAGTTGGAATTTACTTAATTTCATAAAACTTAAAGGATAATCTTTCACATTAAACTGTAAACACCTATGACATGACATAAGCAAAAAAGACCTCACTTATCCAATAATAATGGAGATCAAGAAATTCATAAAACAAAGCAACCAAAATAAATTTAAGAAAAAAGAAAAACAAACATAAAAAATATATTTCAATTTTTTAAAAAAACACTACCAGATTTTGAAATTTGGGAGAAATCTTAACTGAATTTTGAAATTCAATAGAAAACTTAACAAGATTTTGAAATATGATAGAAAACGTAAATAGATTTCAAAATTCAGTTACTTCCCAATTTTGAAATATGGTGAATTCCTAAATTCGTTAAGTTTATTAACCAGATTTCGAAATCCAGTGCCCCTCTGAATCGAATTTCAAAATCAAATTTCAAAAATTTAGTTATCACTAAAACTATCTTATGATTTTCAAAATTTCGAAAATACTTTTACAAATCAGATTTCAAAATCTCGTACATGCAAAATATAATAAAAGTAAATACCAAGTTTATATTCTAAAAACAAAAATATATGCAAGAAAAACAAGGTGTGTTTCTATTTCAAACGAAGGTGAAGAAAAATGAAGAAAATTTGATGAAGAAAAATGAAAGAAGCCATTTAAATAAAAATAAAATAAATTAAATGTCGTTGAAAGAAGAAGAAATTTGAAGTTGAAAAAGGAGAAAAGACCATTACTTATGAGTGTGAAAATAACTTAAGGTGTAAGTCCTTGGTAAATATATCACTCCACATAGTAATTACATTTGTAAACAATAATTATTGTTTACCTAATAAATTTAATATATATATATATATATATGGTGTTGTTCCTTCTATTGCCACATTTCTATCTTCTACCTCTCCAATTTTCATCAACTTTTTTTTAATTACATAAATAACTTTTTTTTTAACTTTTTTTACTTTATTTTTTACTTTTTAACCCTATTTAATTAAGGGGTGTTGCTCCTTCCACCACCACCAAGCCTCCGCGCTGTCCTCGTTGCAGTAGTCATCGGACGACGTAGAGTCTCCGCCACCCTCGGAACCATCGTCGCAACCTTCACAGTCATCACCTTTACTATCACATCAACTTCACCACCACCCCAGAAATCTCTTCTCCACCTACCGTATCTCTGCCGAAAAAATCTCTTCTGCCGGCACCAGAGAATTCCCCTCCTCCACCAATGTTGGTTCATCCACCGCCACCACCAACTCCTTCTACTTCTCCAACACCTACCCCTTCTACTTCTCCATCACCTCCCCATTCTCAAATCAATCTTCTCCCCCGCCAAAATGTTCTCTACCTCCTCCATCACCAAGACGTTCAGCTCCACCATCTTCTCCCACACCGTCGCCACGTTCACAACCGTCACCATCACTGCAATCTTACGTTCCTCCTCCACAGTTCCTTCGGCCTTCAACTCCTACTACAATTCCACCTTCATCGGTTTTCCATATTACCTCGCCTCTGCCGCCGCAGGCAACTCCAAAGTCAACACCCCATTCACAACTGCAACCACCACTAGGATTAACACTAGGAATATTACCAACAATACCTCCGATTTTCCATTTGTATGCTCCCCCGAAGAGCAACCTTCCACTAGTTTATTTTTTTATGACTGTGATACTCTGTCGACAGATTGTTGGAATGCTATATCGAAAGTCATTGACGAGCACCTAGACGTGTTGTTTTTATCCTTGCCAGTTGTAGTCTTGATGTCTTGCCTCATATAATAATATCCAGGTGTCAAAAATCATTTTTCCCAAAGATGAAGGATGCAAATATTATACATACTCTATAGTGGATTGCAACCAAAGAAGGTCTAGAAATTGAGAAGGATGCCTTGAAACTGATTGCATCAAGGTCGGATGGATCTATGAGAGATGCTGAGATGACCCTTGAACAAATTTGTTTACTTGGACAGAGAATATCCGTTCCTCTTGTCAGGAATTGGTAGGGCTAATCACTGATGAGAAATTGGTGGATCTGCTTGATTTAGCATTATCTGCAGGCACAATTAACACCGTGAAGAATTTAAGAGTGATAATGGAAACCATTGTGGAGCCATTGGCTTTAATGTCACAACTTGCTACAGTAATTAAAGATATACTTGTTGGGACCTATGATTTCACAAAAGAAAGGCGAAGAAGGAAGTTCTTTCCTAGACAACCATTGTCCAATGAAGACATGGAAAAGTTGCGCCAAGCTCTGAAAACTTTATCTGAGGCTGAGAAGCAACTGAGGATGTCCAATGACAAGCTATCATGCCTAACGGTTGCTCTACTTTAGCTTGCTCCGAACCAGCAATATGTGTTACCAACATCATCTGATAATAGTTTCAACCATAGTCCGTTCACTCTAAAAGATGCAAAAGCGAGAGAAGCCGTTAGACCGAATGGTAATCCTGTTGACATTCCTAACAAAACTAGACGATTATCAATGGATGCTAGAATTGAAAATTTCCATGCCGGAAGTTCAGCAGATGGTCTGGCAAGGGGTCTTGGTTCTGAGAAAAAACGACATAGTGTGTCTAGTTTTACTCCTCAATATACACATTTCCAAGCCACTGATAAGATTAAGATGAATGAGACGCAAATTTTGGATAAAGGGTGGAAAGAAATTGGAGAAATATGGTTAGGAGTGCTTGAGAGAATACAAGTTACTAGTTTGAAAGAGTTTCTATTTAAAGAAGGCAAGATGATCTCTGTTAGTTCTGGGGCAGCTCCAACTGTTCAGCTAATGTTTAGTTCTCATTTGACCAAATATACTGTCGAGAAGTTCACAGGCCAAATCTTATAAGCATTTGAATTTGTCCAAACGGATGTCGAAATCCATTTTACCTCGAATGTTGACATCCACTGACGAATAATTACATCAATTTAGAGTAATACTTATTTTACTTCCATTTATACTGGAGGGCAAAACAGGAATGAAGAGGTGCTAGAAGGTGTCTCTGATGGTGTAGGGAGTAATTGCCGTATATATATATATATATATATATATATATATATATATATATATATATATATATATATATATATATATATATGCCTATTCATTTCACCATACCCAAAATATCTGAACGTTAGCATGTCCACGTCGACATATATTTCAATTCCCACAAAAGACTTCAAGTTTTAGAAGGAAGAAGAAAATATCTGTCTAGAGTGAAAAAGATGAAGGATAGAGTAGTAAATGGATGATGAATAAACCTTATCGGTATGCTCTTTCTTCTTTCTTGCCAATAAATATCACACTCCTCACTCACCTAAACTCTCCCATTCCTTCATAAACCCTACTTCTTCTCCTTTCTTACAAAACCTTATCTGTAACAATGTCTACCTCTGCAACTTCTCTTGCACTCCCAACTCTCACTCTCAGAACACAGCATCCTCTCTCTTCTCCCAAATGCTTCTCTTCTTCTCTCTCCCTCACCCCTAACGCCAAACCCATCTCCATTTCTACCGTTTTCCTCAAACCCACTTTCTCCCTCTCCTCCCGCTTCCTTCCCCGCGTCGCCCTCTCCTCCGACTACGACCAGCAAGAGGACACCTTTGCCGCCGCCCAGGGCTTCTCCCCCGACCTTAAGCTCTTTGTTGGCAACCTTCCGTTCAGTGTTGACAGTGCGCAGCTCGCAGAGCTCTTCGAAAGTGTTGGGATTGTGGAGGTGGTCGAGGTGATGTTTATGTTTCGGTTGCAAATTTGGGTTTTTGAGGGGTTTTACGGTAGCCCTTTGGGCAGAATTGAAATGGGTCGTGACTTGTTTTCTGTTTTGGGCAGGTGATTTATGATAAGACGACTGGGAGAAGCAGGGGGTTTGGGTTTGTGACAATGTCTTCGGTTGAGGAGGTTGAAGCGGCTGTTCAGCAGTTCAATGGATATGTGAGTTTATAGTTTGGCTGTTTTTGATGAAGATGGTTTTTGTTTGAAGGGTTAGCGTATCTCTGGTTCTTTTTAGATTGGTGATGTTGTGAGATATGAGGTTGATAAAATTGATTTATGTTTGGAAGAATTACTTTTTTGTTTGAGTGCTAAAGTGGTGTTAGTTTTTGATTTTCATTGGAGTTGGTAATCAATTTTGCAGTTAANCTATGAAACCAGCCAGACAAACTCTTGGTGGTTCTCAATCCCAGAATCAACTCTATTTACCATTGGCATACAAATTTCACTTAAAATTTGTTTTATTGACTGTAGAACTGATTTTGGTGATTAGAATTGAAACAATGTATTGGTATTGGTTTATGATACAAACAACAATTTGCTTGTAATCCAACAAGCTAGTGGTTAAGGTGACTAACAGCATAACAAAACAGTGTTGTTTGAGATTGAATTTATTTGGTTTGAAATGTGAATGTATTTTTCATTTGTCACCGCCATGTATCTTTGTTCATTTCTTTATCATATCTAAGGAATGAATCTTTTGGTAATTCATAGGAACTGGATGGAAGGGCCCTTAGAGTGAATGCTGGGCCACCCCCTGCTCGGAATGAGAGTTCATCTCGTCTTAGAAGTTCTAACAGAAGTGGTGGTGGAGGTGGTGGAGGTGGTGGTGATTTTTCAGATAATAAAAACAAAGTCCACGTGGGTAATCTTGCTTGGGGTGTTGACCATGTAGCATTGGAGTCATTGTTTCGGGAACAAGGAAATGTCGTGGAAGCAAGGGTAGTCTATGACAGGGACAGTGGACGATCAAGAGGCTTTGGATTTGTGACTTACAGTAGTGCCGATGAAGTCAGCAGTGCAATTGAGTCCTTGGATGGTGTGGTAAGCGTGCTAATCCTGAAGAGTAGTGTGTGTGTGAGATATTTTTAGTTTGCTTTTTCTTCCATATATCATCATTTGTTTAGAAGACTCATAAAAACAAAGTTGTGCCTTTTCTTTTTCGCAATTCACATTTCAAAGTCATATGGGCACGGAATAATTTAGATTTTAGATAAGAAGCGTTTCAGATCAGAGAAGTTAATCTTCCTGCATGCACTTTGTTTGAAAAATCTCCATTTTGGAATTCAAGCAGATATCTCTGTCGTCACAAATGCATGTTGTGAATTTTTGTAGTTACATGTCTAGGAGATTTCATCTTAGTAATAAGTGGGATAGATAGATCCTTTTAAACCATTTTAATAATAGTAGTTGTATAGACCTTTTTCTCATTGGATCATTATCAGTTACATATTTAAACCCAAGACTCTGTTTTGCAGGACTTGAATGGCAGAGCTATACGAGTCTCATTAGCAGACTCGAAGCCCAGGAGGTTTTGAAGATTTAAACTTTCATCCGTATCTAAAAGAGAGGATTTTGGTAATACATGTGCTCTTCTCAATACATGTGTTTCCTGATGCAATAATAACATCTTATGATCATGATATTTCTTACCGCAGTACATTGTCTTGTGATGAATGTTCTAAGCTTCTGATAATGTTTGACATAACAGGTAGTTGGGAGTTTTTACGGATTCAAGAAGTAGAAACTGGCCAATTGTTTGTGGGGATGAAAAATACACCTACATATTGAGACTACGTCTAAACACTGGTAATATCTGACCAGTTTCTTTCTCGAGGAAAGCTCACCCCTGCCTCTTGTACGAATGGAAGTTGAATGTTACAAATTTGGTTGTTCATTTCAAACTGATTTTGTATCACTATTTTTACCATAGAAGTAGATGTCTTAATTATTATTGCTTACCTCGTTTCAACTTCCCTCATAATTTTCTTTTATTTGGATAAGGTCATATAAATATTTGAAGCAAAAGAAGAAAACATGAACTGAAAAAAATGAAACAGGTTAATCTGAGTATGCTAAAATTTAATCTGAATAGCTAAAGAAGAATCCAGATAAATAAGTTGATCAAGCTTTGAACTTTTAAGATGTGAATTCTAAAGGTTTGAAGAGATTTGTGTTTTATTTTACATCATAGAATTAATGTCACCTTTTTCAACATTAAATAGTGAAGAGATGCAACAAGTGGTTTAAACTACTGAGCATAAATTAGCTCATGGGCCTTAATGTTTATTAATAAATGATGTGTACCTAAAGTACTAATAACTCGGTTATATCGAGACACTTTTTCCCTTTAAATTTTGTAAAGCTTTGCTATAAAACAATATATTTTTAGAGACAGGCACTTTCTTACACGTTCTACAAACTGATATGTAATATTTGAATATGGATATGATAAAAAAATCAGTGATACTCGCCCAACAGGAGTAATATATATATATATATATATATATATATATATATATATATATATATATATATATTACATTTATATGCTATAATTTCGTAGTTTAGGTATCAACATCAAAGTTTTTTTTTTTTTATTTATGAAAGCTGAATAATAATAATAATAATAATAATAATAATAAAATTATTATTATTTTAACACTTTCCATTATAATTAGTGTATACGAATTGTATATAATAGACTTGAAACATATAGAATGAATTTTATTTCCTTTTAAGGATTTAGGAATAATATTTACAATCTTGTTTAGAGTTAATAAATCTAGTGTAAAATTTTATGGAAAGAGTCTCCCTTGTAAAATATCAATTAATCTCTATGTGTTTTTATGATATCATGAAACACATATTTCATCATAACATGAAACATAAGATTGAAAATATGATAAGGAACTTCCTAGTCATCATAATATTGCTTCATTTGTTCAATTTCTTAAAATTTCAACTTTTAAAGGGTTACAAAAGTTTGAAGCAGCTAACATGTTTCTTCCTCTTTTAAGTGACACGGTTTCCTTAATGAATACACAATGTTTATGGATCTTCTAAGGATATCAACTTAATTCATATATGTATATGTATACGTATATCTATACGTATATATATATATATATATATATATATGTATCCATACATGTATGTATATGTATATATGTATGTATAAATATATAT
>NC_028358.1:39481756-39512224 GCF_000741045.1 Vigna radiata var. radiata | reverse complement strand
ATATATATATATATATATATATATATATATATAAATATAAATATAAATGTATGTATGTTCAGTTTTCTCAGTTCATACATTTTAGCAAAGTCTATCAAATTTTAGTAGATAAAATATCTTCAAATATTATGAATTTTAAGTTTTAAGGTCAAGGGTATTTGAATAATTTTCATTTTCAAAACTAAAAAAAAAAAACAAACTAAGAAACCCCAAACTCTTACTCACCTCTCTCATCCCCCGTTCCTCTCAATCCTTTCTCTTTCATCTCTTAACCTTAACCTTCTCTCTGCCATTTTTACAGTGGCCTTATAATGTCATTATTTATCATGGAGTTATTTACATAAAGAATAAATGACAATTATACATTGATTCATCACAACTATCATGTATGTTAAACATTCATCACAATCATCATGTATGTCAAACATTCATCACAACCATCATGTATGTCAAATATGTTAGCTTTTAGGATTGGATAACAGTGTAAAAGTTTTACGTTTTCGCTACATATGCCTATGGAACTCTAAAGCAATTGTTCCTTCTGTGTTGTAATATTTTGTATAGACAACATTTGTTGGTTTGAACTACAGCGACATGAAGACATGTCTCCTTTGCTATTATGCTACCAAATTCTGATTAGATATTATCTATTTCATCTGACTTCCCAAAACTTTCTATATTTTGTCAATTTTATCGACATTATTAGCCCTCAGATTAAAATTTGGACTTTTGTTAGAATCAAGTCACAAGAATTTTTGTTTCCTTTTCTACAGGTTTCAAACCTACACAGGATAATAACTAAGGTACTGTTTTAATGAGATTATGTGGTTCTTGGTTGTAATGTCATCAAATAAAGGAAGCCACCAAACAAGGAAGGCCACATAATAGTCAAAGTATCAAACCTCTCTGAAGATAAACTGATGCTTCTAAAATTTAAAAACGAAATTTAATAACAATCAGAAGGGAAAATATATAAACTCTCCAATCAAAAATTAACATCAACATCATCAATTATTTTGTTATTAAAGTGGCAAACAAATAAATGAACAGAGCAAACCCAACAAATTGTGGTGTCACATGTTGCTGTGTGTGGGTGAGAGAGAGAGAGGATGAAAATGAGAGAGAAACAAATTCGATATGTGAGGAATGTAGGTTAAGATTAGGTGAGTGTTTTTGATTGTTTTTCTTTTTTTATTTTAAATTAAAAATGAAAATTATTAAATACCCCTTTGTTTAAAATATGTTTTTTTAATGAATGAGAGTATTTTTGTCTACTAAAACTTGGTACACTTTGCTAATGTACCAACTAAAAAGAGTTTACATACATTAACAAACCCCATATATATATATATATATATATATATATATATATATATATATATATATATATATATATATAAGAACGTGAATTGCAATATTCCAGTGGTTAAATGTGAGGATTGTGTATAAATGAAATAACAACTTATATCAAGTCTTATAATACTTAGATAAACGAGTTTTTCCATCAACCTCTTGTATATCTTTGATTCTAAATTTTCTTTCTATCTAAGTCCATAATTAACTTTTGATTTAGATAAATAAGACTATCAATAGGATTAAACCTTGTTAACTCATGTATAGTTTTAAGAATATATTTTGTTTGTGAAATAATAACACTTTTTTTAGACACTTGAATACCGAAAAAGAATTTTTGGATAATCAAAATCTTTTGATGGAGAATGGATTGAGTAATCTCCTTCAACAAGTGATGATCTCCAAATGGGTTAATGAAACTTCTTCAAAAGTGATCAACTCCATGGAAGAGAAGATGTAGTAGAAGCAATTTAATGAAGAGATGAATATGGTGCTTTGAATGGTGTGGTCTAGTGTAGTTCCTCTGTGGAGGTAGGACTAGCCTTGAAAAAGTCTAGTAGATATCCTAGGTGAGAACTCAAGAACAAAAAATTTTCAAATTTGGCAAAATATATTTACATTCAATCAAGTTCTAGAGATTACAAATGGTGACTCTCCTTTTATAGGTAAAAGAGAAAGACTAAAATACAAACAGAGCCTAAAGCATACAATGGAGGAGCCTAAACATTAAATGTGAGGAGCCTTATGCTTATAAGTAACCTAGTCAAAGCATTTCTCCATCATTAAATGAAGGAGCCTATGCTTGTAACTAAGTTAGTCAAAGCATTAAATGAAGAGGTTCCTTTGTAATTAACCCCTTCTAAACCCATTTTGAAACCCATTTAGTGCTAGCTACTTGATTACGACACTAATGATGCTCTAAGCTAATCTTAAGGACACCAAGCCTTCTAAACACAACTAAACAATGTTCTTTGCCAAATACATGGCCTAAAATGAACTATACTACATATTTACGAAAGATGTTTAAGATAAAAGAAAAAGACAAAAAATGTAATCTGTCACAAGAGTAGAATCCTTTAAGTTTCATCTTCCTATTTCATCTTCTTGACCATGGCTCTTTATGAGAGGTCCAATGTTCTCTAAGGCTTGAGGGAAAGCAAGAACAAGCTTGAAAGTCCTTCTTCTTCTTCCAATCTCATAGCCTTAGCTTAAGTTGATGCTCTCTTTATGGATCTCCATTTAGTTCCCAAGATAGATTTCATCATACCTTTCCTCTTGAAAAATGGTCTATCATCAGATCAAAAAGATATTTGAGGAAGCACAACTTTGGTTTAAGGATGTCCTCCTAGATAAAAAATGTACCTACAACAAATAAAAAATAGAATAAGTTATTGTAGTGATAAAATATTATACAAAAGAAGAAAGAAATAAATCCTTTTATTTTTGAAAAGATTTTAAGAGAAAACCTACTGACCTTAATTTCTGATAGATTTCTTCAGCTAAGAAATCTCACTAACTTTTCCCACAACAAACACACACGTAGAAGAGAAGTATGTATGTTCTCTCTGTAAACATGAACATAGTGTACACAACAAAACTCATAAAGGAGCACTCTCCCTCCACATGATAGAAAGGTCTTGTCTATACAAAATAATGTACAAGGCTAAACCTTTACAAGAGTTCCCTAGCCTTCTTATAAAGGCTCCCTTACCACTAACCAACTGTTAACCAACCTGTTAACATTTACAAAGATTATAACACCCATAACCTCCTAACTACTTCATAAATTCCTTTTTCTCCTCTCATAAACTCTTAATATCCTATCATTACCTGCCACTTCAAGTCCAACCTTGTTCTCAAGGTTGAAATCCAAAAATTGCTCTTGCATGGTTAACATATCCTCCTACATTGCCCCTTTTCTCCCTCCTTCTTGCCACTCAATTAACAACTGGGCAATAGATCTTCCTTTTGTTGTTGCTGTCTTCTACTTAGCAACCTATGTGGCCAAAATTTTGGTCCTTCTCCCTATAACTCTTTTGGTAGGTCATTCTCTACCTGTTGTGTACCAATTGTCATCTTTAGCTGGGATATGTGGAACATAAGATGTATCCTAGTTGTGTCAAGAAGCTGAAGTTTGAAGGCCATTGGTCCCACCTGTTTGACCACCTTAAACGACCCACAATATCTTGTTGAAAGCTTCAGATGCAATCTGGTAGGCATGGACGCTTACTGGTGGGGTCTGATCTTCAAGTAAACAGAGTCCTCCACTTTTATCATTGATGGTCTCCTTTTTCGATTGGCGTACTCAACCATCTAGTCTTGTGCCCTTTCTAAGTGATATCAGAGTTGCTTCAATGCCTCATCCCTTGTTTGCAGCTCCTATGCAAAAACGTCTACTGCTGTTTCCCCTACATAAAGCGTGTTAGTGTTGGTGGAGGCCTCCCATAAACCACCTCAAAAGGAGTACACCCGATAGCTAGTGTTATAACAGTACCCAGCCCATGGCAAAACTAAACTCTAGCTCTTTGGCTGCTCCAATCTGAAGCATCACAGATATGATTCCAATTAACACCTCAATTTGCCCATTCGTCTTAGGGTTATAAGTCATGTTCATGAGGATTTGGTGATGAATCAATATTTTCTTGACTTCACTTAGTTTATTGTGCTATAATTAATCAGGGAATTGTGCTTAAATGTCCGGTATTTTCCCGTTTCTGTTAATTGTGCTTAATTTGACCAGAAATTCTGATTTTAATTAATTTGAATTATCTGAGCTTATTATTTGCATTATTAATTGTAGGGAAAATTTTGGAAATAAAATTTGGGACATTTGAAGGTTAAATGAGATTGGAGATTGAAATCTGGATGCACATAAAAGCTCACGGCCCTTCTTGACAAGTGCAGCAACACTTTTGCAATTGAATGGATTTTTAGTTTCTACAAAATGATTCATTTTGCAATTGGAATTTAGAAGCATATAGTTCGCGGTGACTGCCCAAAGAAAGAAGAGGAATTGTCATCCAAGTTGGGCTTGGAAAGTTGAAACAAAAAGAAGATGCGCTGGATTCACCTTGGAAAAAAAGGGGTGCAAATAGGAAAGGGAGCAGCCCATGGTCTTAAATGAGAGAAGAAGTGTGGATATAATAATTGGAGGTGCATATGTAAAAAGAAGTTCATCCTACACAAAGATGCTGCTGAACGCGAGCTTCATTAAGCAACTCACGTCCACAAACGGACTTCACGCTCAGTTGGTCTTACTTTTGATTTTCAATAGAGAAAAGGAGGCTGGAGCAAGCAGTACATTAATTTGAAGAGGTGCGTACATGGTCCAGTTGCAGCCCCACGCTTCGTCAGCAATCAACATCTTGCTGCACTCCACATGCACGACCTAAATGTTCCTTCATCCAACAGCCAACTTGTGAACGGATGGGGCAGCAACGTCTCCACATCTCCACGGCCCAAGCTCTACACTTCCAACACGTCACGAATGGGTTTTGGCTGCAACATTTGAAGAGGTGTGTTCATCAGCATGTCCTGAACGGTCTCGGCCCAATGTCCTGCAGCAGCTCCCACGTTAACAGCAGCAACACACGCAGCTTGGGCTAAATTCATTGGGTGTGCAAGTGACATCCAACAAGCACCTCACGGTCACAGCCCAGCAACAGATTCAAGCTGGACCCAGCAGCAGAGAAGTTGCCAGTAACCCTTATTTTACACAACCGAGACACAAAAACCTAGGAGTTTTGTTTCACTGTTACATTGGTAGAGGGTGCTGTCACGGACCAACCGCCACATGCTGCATGGAAGATGATATTTTTTTTTTTGAGTTGGAAGGTAGCACACGTTCTTAAAAAGAAGGAATTGTCATTGTATTGAAGAAGGGGGAGGACTTGAAGAAAAAAATGGAGGGATATGGTTGAGAGTTGGACGGTGATTTGAGGGAGAAAGCACATAGCTGAATTTTACATTCTGCTGGAAGATGGCGTAGCTTGAATTTCAATTTCATTTTTATTTTCATTTTGGGAAGAAGCTTTGGCATTTTCTTTCTGTCTTCACGCATGCAGTTTTATATTCTTTATATTAAATTGCATTTACCATTGAAGTAGTTTTATAATCTATAACATTCCATACCTTTTGCTTAGTGTAGTGTCGGTAATGCATTTATTTTCTTTCTTTTAGAGAAGCTTTTTTCCTTGAATGTTTGATTTCAAGATTAATCATCACTGTTCACGCGTTTTTTTTACAGACATTTCATTTCTAATGGTAGTACTAAATTCTCGTTGCGTGTGCTCGATAAATGCATTCTACATTGACATTTCATTTGAAGTGTTTCAGTTTCGCTGCATTTAATTGCTTTCACGAGTTTAGCATCTCTTTTATTCCAACCGCAATATGCATTCACTTGTTTGTCAATTACTTTCTAAGTGGGTCACGCAAGTTTTCTTTGATTTAGCTGTCATGTTAGCTTAGGATAGTCGGGTTGGTTGTTAATAAAGTTACTTTGCTTCCATGAGATTCTTGCACTTTAATTGCCATACTGCTACTCTGATTCTGNTCAATATTTAATCTGTTGTCTGCCTGCGATTAGGTATACACTTAGTTGCCTAATCGGTGTTAATTCTTCGCTTAGTTGTTTAGACTGTATGGCAGATGACTGATTAAATTTGTGCATTGCATTCGCTTAGTTTACAAATTTTGAAGACCGAATTAGCCTTCACTTAGTTGGGTAATTCATGTCGGATTTGGATTAGAGTAGTGCGTACTTGTCGTTAATCTTTGATTGGAAGCATAGTAATTGAGTTAATGACCAATCGTTTTCATTCGACATTTGATTCTATTTTCATCTGTGTTTGCATTCGATTTTAATTTAGTCCATTCTGCATTCACAAAACCTTTGACAACCCCCCCACTACGTGTTTGACCTAATTCTCGAACCACATTTGGTCCTTGAGAGACGACCTAGGAGTTACTTCCTAGTCTATAGTGCATTCTTTTATGAACATTATATTTTGCATGGGGTGTGACACCCATCAGTTGGGTACCTTACAACCTAAACAATTCCTTCAAGAAAATGCTTAGAAATGTAGGATCCCAATCACTCACAATGCATATGGGTACCTGTTGTAGCTTGACCACTTCTTTGACAAAAACCTTTGCTATAGTTTTAGCTATGTAGGGATGTTTGATGGGTATGAAATACACATATTTGCTCAGTCTATCAACCACAACTAACACAACATCATATCCTTAAGATTTGGGCCACCTGATAATAAAGTCCATACTGACTTCTTCCCAAATAGCTTGAGGAATGGGCAGAGGTTGTATCAAGCCTTGAGGTGATGATGCTAGATACCTATGCTGCTGGTAAACCAAACATCCTGCCACAAAGTCAGTCACCGACTTCTTCATTCCAATCCAGTACAATGACTATGCTACCTTCTTGTATGTCCTAATGTCCCTCGGTAGGGGTGGCATGAAACTCTGTCAGCAATCTTAGTATCCACGCCGACTGGGAAGATGATAACGGTTGAAATACCGTTATTTTTATACTTAATTTTGATACTAAAAGCACCCTTTATGACTTAGAAACTAGCTTGAAATCATGCTTTTGCTTTAGTTGAGAGAATAAGAGAGTTGAAGGTGGTATTATTTGTTTTATGCTTGCTTTTCCTTGTTTTGGTAGGAATTAAGAAGAATTAGATGAAAGAAGATGAAGTAGCAAGGAGTTGGACTCAGGAAAGGAAGGAAAATTGCACAGCAGAACTATCGTAGCTAGCGTTGAGCACCACTTTGCCATTGAACGCCAAGTTTGATGTTTAGTTCACTGTCTGGTGCTTGAGCGCGATCGCTGAGAGTCAAAATCAAGGGTCACACCCACTGCTGAACACCATTTTCACCGTTGAGCGCCAATCTTGCCGATGAGTTCTCTGTTTCACGCCTGGGCGCCACCGTTGAGTGTCATTCTGAGTGTCGCACCTACTGCTGAGCGTCATTTTAGCGCTAAGCGCTATTAACGTAGGCTTGGGCCAGTTTTATGTTATTTTTATAAACCATATAAGGGTTTAGTTGACCTAGAGGGTCTATCTTTGGACAAAAAGAGGCGCAAAAACACTTTTTTTTCACCCCTCGGAGGCGAATTTTGGATGCGGAAGCTCCATTCTATAACTTGTAGGGTTTTATCTTTCATACTTTTCATTATTTTCATCTAGTTTCACCATGTCTAGGGTGAACTAAACCTCCATTGTTGTTGGGGAAACAATGTAATCCTTTGAAACTCTCATGTATTGAATTGATTCTTAATATATATGCTTTACTTCATTAATTGGTAGAGTTTTTCCTTTACACTCTATGCATGCTCTGTTTAACTCATTCAATTGCATGATCATTTATTTTGTCGCTATG
Organism: Vigna radiata var. radiata; assembly: GCF_000741045.1. Lineage (NCBI taxonomy): Eukaryota > Viridiplantae > Streptophyta > Magnoliopsida > Fabales > Fabaceae > Vigna > Vigna radiata. The sequence continues at coordinate 39,504,469 of NC_028358.1, read as the reverse complement.
GACACATACGGGGAAATATAGAACTGGGGAAATTCTCCCAAGAGCAATATTACCTAGACATATGGATAGGAGGATTGGTTGCCTTTAAGTTTTTGTGGGAATGTAATGCATAATTAGTTGCTAGGGATAGAAGACATTGTGAAAAACTAGGCAACCACCGCCCGACAGTAGGTGCGACAGCTAGACTGGCCCCTCACCGCTGTCCAGGCGAAAATTAGTGAAAAACTGGTCAACCACCGCCCGTCGGCCACCACCCGACGCTCCCTGCGGCACAAAACTGTATTCTGGTCAACTGGTTGACTTTTCTGGTTAACTGGTTGACTTTTCTGCATTCTGGTTGACTTTTCTACACTGCAACTCCTTGATAATTCAACCCTTCTTTCAAATCATTCCAAAAACCTACAAAATCAAGGGAATTTATTGATAAAATAGAAAAACATATCCTCAACTCTCTTATTCACAAAACTAAAGCAAAACCATGACTCCAAGCAAGTTTCTAGGTCAAAATGGGTGCATTAAATATCAAAATTAAGTATCAAAATAACGATTTTTCAACCGTTATCAATTAGTAGAAAGGATGAGTTCGAGAGCGACGAAGAAAAGCGAAGAGAAAGTCTAAAGGGTTTTGTGAATTTGCATTCATTTTTACCACTACGAAAACATATTGTCTTAGTTATTTTAATAACCAATGCAATATGTAGTTATGGTCTCGGTTCTTCTAAGAACCATGCTAAAAACATCACGAAATATTTAAAAATAGAAGTTTTAGAGCCAATTCTGATTTTTGGCTCTTACATTTCTCCTCAGTTCTTATTAAAATCTAAGCAAAAGGGGTTTATGGCACTGGTTCTCTGACAAGTTTCTAAACTGTCTAAAGTTTCTTTTGGAGGGTGAAAAGTTAGGAACCTATGACAACGATTCAACAAAGAAAAAATATATTAGAATTGTTCAGAATTTGAGAAGTTTGACATATCTCTCTATAGGGGGAATGTTAAGACCTTATGACATCAGTTATGAGGAGAATCAATGCCATAGACCTTGATTAGTGTGTATTGGGTTGAAGAGTTTAAATTTGTGCTTATGTGGCCCACCTTTAGGTTTTGATTATTAACTGATGTTAAAAGAAGCATATGACCTCGATTTTGTTTCTAATTGAGGCCTATATGTTCGCAAAAATTGCATAAATTCCATCATGCCTTTTTATGCTTTGTTTTAATCAAAATCGAAGCCTACACTAGTGTAGAAAGGACTTTAGACGTCTGTTATTTTGGGCTTTTAACATCACTTCCACAACCGACGTCTATACGGGTGAAGTTAATGGGACGTCGAAATTCCAAATAATCGACGTTTATTTAGACGTCAGTTCATGCCATCCCTGACGTCTAAGGCCACTATATAGACTTCGGACTAGTTCTCAACCGATGTCTAATGGCACTATATAGACCTCGGCCTATGCCTTAACTGACGTCTATGGGAATATCTAGAGGTCGAACATGTCACTAACCGACGTTTATGGTCACTATAGACATCCGACATAGCACTAACCAACATCTAAGATAGTCGTTGTGTTTTAGTGCAGTTTTGATCCTGTCTTTCGATAGACTAGTAGAACACTCTCCCTTCGCTAGCTTCCCCACCAAAAACGCTTGCGTCTTTTGCATCTTTTTTGACATTTCAACCCAAAAAAGAACCTGGGTCCATGCCTAGTTCCCATTCAATCGCAAAAGGAAAAAATTATGGTGACACGAGAACTAGGCAACGACCCAAGTTCCATTTTGGGTCGAAACGCCATAAAACATCCAAAAGACGTCGCTTTTCTTGTGAGGAAGCTAGCAATGGCAGAATGTGGTACTACCTTAACCAAAGAGAGGATCAAAACTGCACTAAAACACAATGAAAACACATTTTAATCGGTTATTAGATGATAACCGATCAAGACAGAAATTTAATTGGACTAAAATAAAGTTTAAATGATTAAAAAAAAAGCACTTGCAATGCAATACCGCGAGAGAGAGATAAAAGGAGAGGAGGAAGAAGATTGTGCGCGTAACTGCGAGAGAGAGAAAAGGAGAGGAGGAAGAAGATGATGTGCACGTAACTACGAGTTCGCGGTTTATTTAACATGAATTTATGTGTCGGTCATCGTACCAATCGACGTCTATAGGCGTCGACTACCTGACTAATATGACGCCGAAGAGACTTTTCACCTGCCTTTTTAGGCCATTTAGACGTCGGAAGCAAGGGGAGTTGATGTCTAAAAGGCTGAACGAAATGACTTTTCAGTAATCGGTCAGTCCAGTAGACAACGGGGACTTGGGGGCGCCGAGTCTATGAACTTATAGACGTCGATCCTGAACAAAGGGACGTCTATTTACCTGCAGGGTAGGTGAAACGCATTAATTGCAGCCATATAGACGTCGGCTGCCTGACTAAACTGATGTCTGTTAAGTCCCTAACAAGTGTACCAGATCGTTATCAAGTAATATAAAATGGGTAAGTCCAAGTATCGTTTCTCAAAGGACTATTAGGCCTTACTTTTCATGTAAACTAATCGCGTAAGACTTGAGAAAAGAATTAAGTTGAGGTTTGTATGCAAAGAACTAAAGTAAACATGCAAATGCAACGATTCAATTGGCATTAAGAAACTATGGATGAATGGAGTTGTTGGGGTTTACAATTTCATCTTATCCACCCTCATATATCTACTCTTCTTATTTAATTGGCTTATTTATCATATTGTTATGCAAACTTTCTTAGTCTATCCTTAATTCAATCCCTTGGTGAAAAGAGCCTATTACTAATTACCGGCTTGTTATCCCTAGCCTCCCCTACAATAGGTGTACCTTCCTGTATCCCTCACTAGATACATATAAATTCTAGCATCCCTGAGTAGATACTACCCATAAGTGTTCAAAAATCCAATAAATAAACCTAAAACTACAAATGTTTTATACAAACTGGGATTAAACACAATATAATCAAGTCGTTCCATCCCAGTTGGGGTCTTCATCTGCCCAACTCATCAATTGCCTTCTATCCACTCTTTCAACAACTTTGATATATGGTTTTATAGTCTTCACCACGCCATCTTCTTTAATGTTGACAATCCTCTTCCTATTTTTGAATTTCATCTGTGCACCACGTGGAGAAGATGTATTTTCTGAGTGGATTCTTTCTCCTTTATCAATCTCCTCTTCTTTTGTTACCTGTAAAATATTACAACTGTTAAAATTGGCACCTGCTGTGCTTTCATTTGATGCAACTTCTCTACTTGTCTCTTTGAATCTGGCTCTTTTTTTCATCTTCCCTTTATTTCCTTTAGAGCAATTATACATTAACACATATTCTTGATCTTTCAAAATTATTATCTCATCATGGATACGCATTGCCATTTTGGATGTCCTCATAAAAGGTCTTCCCAAAATTAATGGAATTCTCCCCTCATTTTCCATATCCACAACTACAAAATCAATCAAGAATTCCAACTGCTCAATTCGAACAATTGCATCCTCCACTCTACCAGCTGGCTTTTTAATAGATCCATATGCAACTGTCAGAGTAGTATTAGCTGGTTTTAAAACTAGCCCTTTAATTTTCTTCAAGTAGCTCAAGGGCATCAAATTAATGCTAGATCCAGAATCTATCATAGCTTTTCCTATATCCACATCATTTATCACGCATGGAAGAGTCAACAATCCCGGATCCTTCATTTTAGGTAGGTGATGTTTCTTCCTTGGTTGCACAAGCACTTCCTGTTCTTGTTCATCTAAATTTATCACCTCTCCAAGGTAATAATTAATTTTCTTAGAGTAAACAGGCGTTTGAGAATGATCTAAAGGCACCATAATCACATGATTGAATATTTCTCTCATCTATCCATTGTGACCATCTATTCTTTTCTTAGTTTCTTCAAACCTCTCTTCTTCTTTCTCTTCTTCACCATTCTTGTCACTTTCACTTACCTCTTCATCTTCTTCATCACTACTAATCTCAATAACTTTCGCCTCCGCTTTTCTTTTCTCCCTTGATACAACAACATGACATTCTTCCTTAGGATTAACATCAGTATTAACCCTAGATTGATTCTTCTCTGTGGTCTCAATCCTTTTTGACAATTGGCCAATTTGCATCTCCAAAGATCTAAAGCTGGCCTGGTTACTCGCATGTTGAGACTCATAAACTTTCAAGAATCTGTCAAATCTATTAGAACAGTCTCTAACATTCTTTGTCAATTGATTTATTTGCTGCCACAAAGGAGAAGGTTGTTGCTGCCTGAAGCCTCCTGTTTGCCCTAATGGGTTGTTCTGTTGTTGACCAATACTCGGATAGTTCTTCCAACCTTGGCTAGGATTGCCTTGGTTGAAGTTCCCTTGCCTGTACTGGAATTGGTTTCCCATGTAATTAGCTTCCTGCTGCATCTCCTCAGGTATAACACATTGACCATTGATATGGTCACCACCACAGAAATCCCATAGCTGCTGTGTTTGAGAGACATTGCGAATCTCGTTTGGAAGTTGCGAGAGGATCTTTGTCAATGTATCTAGCTTTTGGGTCAAAAGATGATTCTGAGCTAGATTGCATCATCTGTAAGCAAGTGCAAGACTCCTCCCTTTTGTGTTGGTGTGCCTCTTTCACTAAACGCTTCTTGTTCATTAGCTGCCATACTCTCTAACAAGTCATAGGCTTCATCCTCAATCTTCTGTTTGATATCACCTTCAGCTAAGGCATCCAACATCATTTTAGACTGCATGTTCAGTCCACCAAGGTAAGCAAGAACAAGGGTTGTCTTTTCAAACACGTGTACTGGTGTCTTCTTGTGTAGGCCTTTGAATCTTTCCCATGCTTGACCTAGAGTTTCTTCCATGCCTTGCTTGAATGATATGATTTCTAGTCTTTCCTACGTAACTTTAGACTGTGGAAAATATTTTTTAAAAAACTTTGTAGCCACAATCTCCCATGTAGTAAACGTCCCTTCAGGGAAGGAATTAAGCCACGTCTTAGCATTGCCTCCCAATGAGAACGGGAACAAGCTAAGCTTTACTCTATCATCTGATACACCTGCCATCTTCACTGTATTGTAGGTTTCACTAAACGTTGTCAAATGGCTATAGGGGTTCTCATTTGACAGGCCGTGAAACTGGTTGCTTTGCACCAGGTGTATAAGCGCTGGATTCATCACCATGTTGGTCGTTTGATCCATAGGCATGGCTATGCTGTTAAAATGGAAAGGGCCAACAACATTGGATTGGTCTGCAAGAATGCGTCTTGGAGGAGTTTGTCCAGCCATCTCCTCTGCTCTTCTAACTTGTGAAGATGATAATAATCTGTCAGGGGAAGGAAACAAATCCCTAGATGGGCGTCTAACTCTCCTTCTTCCCCTTGTCTCGCTTAAGCCTTCAAGAAAAGGTTGTGTATTTTTCTTGCTCCTGGTATGTCTAGTCTCCTGTTGCATGCACAAGAAACACAAACCCTAGTAGCACTTTTTTGTAAAAAAGAAAAAAAAATAAAAAGATAAAAAGATAAATATATACAATCAAGTCAAATTTAATCAGTTTACACTACTAAATAAGTTAAACCACAAGTCCCCGGCAAAGACGCCAAAAACTTGTTAAGTCCCTATCAAGTGTACCAGATCGTTATCAAGTAATATAAAATGGGTAAGTCCAAGTATCGTTTCCCAAAGGACTCTTAGGCATTACTTTTCATGTAAGCTAATCACCTAAGACTTGAGAAAATAATTAAGTTGAGGTTTGTATGCAAAGAACAAAAGTAAACATGCAAATGCAATGATTCAATTGACTTTAAGAAACTATGGATGAATGGAGTTATTGGGGTTTACAATTAATTTCATCTTATCCATCCTCATATATCTTCTTCATATTTAATTAGCTTATTTATCATATTGTCATGCAAACTTTCTTAGTCTATCCTTAACCCAATCCCTTGGTGAAAAGAGCCTATTACTAATTACCGGCTTGCTATCCCTAGCATCCCCTAGTAATTAATAATGCATGATAAACGAAAGCAAAATACAATTGATCGTCCTTCCCCTATCCCTAGGTGGTATTAGCATAATCAAGGAATTCAACACCAGTTCATGACATTATTATACGTCCTTGTATCAATAATGACAAACAACATTTACCAAATGAGTTAAACGATAAAAGCATTAAGCAANGGTGAAAAACCCAACAATTGATAAATCAAGCATATGCAAGCATATAAAATAAATAAGAATTTGGATATATGAGAGTTTCAAAAGATTACATTGTTCTCCAACAACCTAGGGTTTAGTTCACCATAATCATGGTGAAACTAGATGAAATATGATGGAAGAATGGAAGAAATAACCCTAAACTTGGTAGATTGGTGCCTAACCATTCAAGGAACCTCCTCCAAGGTGTGTGGAATAGCTTTGGACGTTTCTCTCTGCCAAAAGAATGTGTTTTGATTAGCACTGGGGCTATATATAAGCCCAAAAAGATAACAGAAAGATTACATAATCTAGGTAATAAAAACAGACAACCGCCCAGGCACCTAAGTAAACCGCTCAGCAGTTTCCCTCTAGCCGCTTGGACCGCTCAGCGGTCAGTTTTGCCGCTCAGCGGTTTCCCTCTAATCGCTCTGGAGGTTCAGCGGTCCATTCTGGCGCTCAGCGGTTCACTTGACCCTTCTTTTCATCCTTTTTCTTCCTCTTTCATGGGTCTAAGTCCACCTTTCTTTATTTCCATCTTCAATTCACCTTAAAACCCTGCAAAACAATGTAAAAACAGACATAATATCTCTAAAACCAACTTTTGACTCTCTTATGATTCAACTAAGTGTTTTACTTGATTTTAAACTCATTCTAAGCCATAAAGGGTGTGTTTTAATATCAAATTTAAGTATGAAAATAACGGTTTTTAGACCGTTATCAACGTCCAAGAAACTATTCAACTACCTTTTCAGGCCATTTAGACGTTGGACGACGGGGCGCTGACATCCAAAGCACTAAACGAAGTGACTTTTCAATAACCGGTTAGTCCAGTAGACGTCGGTCCAGTACCAAGTGACGTCTAAGTGTCTGCGAGGTAGGTGAATCACATAAATTTATGCAAGATAAACGTCTGTCCCCCCGTAAACGACGTCTACATAGTAGAAATACATTGACGTCTACACTGACGTCTATATAGTAGAAATACCTGTCAGGCACATGGACGTGTGTTTAGGGTGAAACTGACGTCTACACTATTATAGACGTCGGGCGAACCACAAACTGACGTCTATATGACCAACTTATTTACTAAAATGTTATCGGTCAGTAATATACATCTCGCCACACCATAACCGATGTCTAAGGGGTGACGTTAAACAATGATTCTGCACTAGTGCTAATAGATGAATTAGAAGCCATATTTTATATAGTGTATCAATGATTAAGGTTAAATGATGAACCAAGAATCATAATTTTATGAGTACTTGTGATATTTATGTTTTGGTATTGTTTTTATCAATTTTATATTTTATTTGCTCATATAAAAAAAAAATTATATTTTATTTACTCATAAAAAAAAGCTCATATCTAATTTTTAAATAATTATCCATTTCCTTTATGCTTTTACTAAAGTGACATTCACATATTTTTTTATTTAAAATTAACATATATACCTAAAACTTGAAAAAAAAAATGTAAAAAAGTAAAACTTAAGTTTTAAAATATAAATAATTTCTTTCTTACCGTGAAAATATGAATGAGTTAATAATAATTAAAAAATACTATCATATTTCCCAACTCCTTAAATGAATTTGACACATATAAGACTACTCAATAATGGTAACCATTTCATGATAAAAAAATAATTATATTACAAAAATATATTTATCTCCTATAGTACTCATAAAATAGCAATTGTACGTTTATTTCATTTATGCGTTTACTTTTATTAAAATCATATGACAAAGGTTGAAAAATTTAGCCATATATCTTATAATTATTAATTTGTTTATATATTAAAAATAATTAAAAATAGATTTTTATATTTTTTAAGAAAAAAATACTTAGTTACTATAGTTTTAGGGATACTTTTATTGTTTAAAACTATTCAATCTTTTGTTTTTTATTTAACAACTTCAACTTTTGAAATTTTTATTTAAGTTTTGAATAAATAATTTTAAAAAAAAATAAAGGAGAAGAGTGAAACTTTATTAAAATGTAAAAGGGGTAAAATTCATTTATTAAAAATATAAAAATGGTGAAAGCTTATTTAGAAAAAAAACTAAAATGTGGTTATCCTTTTAAAAAAAATAACACATATTTTTTTTTTAAATTAAAAAGATATCATCTAGTATAATTTAGCTAAAAAAATATATAATTTCTCCTATTCTTAAGTAAAGTTATAGACATATAAGCATTAAAAATGGCACCAATTCAATTTTCTTACTTTGACTTTTGTGGTTAGGGTTATCTTTCTCCAAACTTGCTAATGGTACAATTTTGCAAATAAAAAAGAGTCTTTTACTTCGGATGGGAAACAAAGTACTACAAAATTCGGCCAAAGATTCCACTTTTGTTTTTCTGACTTTTATGTGCCTAGACCAAAACCAAACCAGCACAATATTCAACTCTTCTACACTTACTAAAAAGGGAGAAATAACATTTAGTATAATTAATTATCTTTAAATAACATCAAGAGTCAAAGTTTCTTTCATAAAAAAATATTTTCTATTGAAAAATCCACATTTAGTTTAAACATATATTAGTGAAAGAGATATTTACAAGGTGAGTTAACTCCACCACCCAATTCAACTTAAATAATTTAGATTTACTTTCATATTTTGGGTTAATAGTAACATAATTATTATTCAATTTACTTTATTAATGTATTAAGTAAACATATATTTGTCAATATTTAATTATTTAAATATTAAATGATACAATCTACTTTTTTAAAAATATTTTATATTTTATTTTTGGTAAAATAAATTAAAATTTATGACCCAATTAGTCTAACTTAATTCAAATTGAATAAAAATTAGACTAAGTTTAATCTCACACACACTTATATATATATATATATATATATATATATATATATATATATATATATATATATATATATATATATATATATTCATTACTTCATGAATATTGTCTTTTGGTAAATTACTTTACATATGTTGAAATGAGTTTTTAAATAAAGACTTACAGAGAAGCATGCATACAAAGAAGCACTTAACCTTTTATAAATTGAAATTAATTTATGAATATATTAAAAATATTCATTTTGAACACCATTTTACAAATACTTAAAGCTAAGGTTAATTTAATTTCCTTTTTTATATTTTTCTTTCAAAAATCCTTATACAAAACAGAACTCGTTTAAACAATCATTTAAACTCGGTGTTTATGGGTACCTAGTTGAATCTATGACTCACTCTCATTCGTTTACCACTCTGTGTTTATTTATTCAATTTGGATGTTCCTAAGTGGTACTTTTTATCATTATAAATATAATATAATTCATCTTTTACTATAAATATATTATTTAATTCGTGGGGCACGAAAATTGATTTTTTTTAGTTAAATTGATCAAATGGATTTGAATTGAATGGATAAACGAAAAGTAAAGAAAATGAGAAAAACTTGGTGGCATTAATATTTTTGAAGTGCATGCTGTAGTCCGTGTTGACCGGCGCCGCCGGTGGCCAGTTTGGTGGCCATGCCCCCACTTGTGGTATACATCCGATAAAGAAACCGGCCAAAGTTTCTACTTCATTATTAAATTCAATAATTGTATGTTATTATATAACAAAATAGTGTCATCAAGTTGAAATGTATTTGGAAGATGTAACTTAAATAATTGTTGAGTCTTAAACATGGAGAGTGGAATATCGACGTGGCTAATATGTTTCTTTTTTTATTCTTAAAGTTTAAATTTAATCATTCGTGAGCTTTCTATTTCTATTTGGAGTGGAAATTTCAAGTTGGTTATTTCTTTTTTTGCAGTCTTTATTTTCTGAAAATGACAATAATTATAGTCCGGTCATTAAATGGACCCAACATTATTATAGTTAGATTCACATGACATGGTCATCTTTATTTTTAAATGATGTGGACTTTATTATCTTTATTTTTAAATGACGTGGACTTTATTATTTAGTGTATATGATTTTCACGTGTCTTTTTTTTTAAATTGACAAAATTGAATTAAACATTAGGAATGAATTTCAGAAATTAGAGATTGAATTTGTTTGAATTTGTTCGAATTAGAGATTGGAAAAAAATTAGTGAGCAAGGATTGCCAATCACCACCTTGCGCTGTTCATCTCCATTGCACCACTATTTCTTCTCTATCTTCATCAACCTAAAGAAAGAGGAAAACCCAAAAATAGATCCACTAGAAACCTAATTCGTCCAAGTCGCAACAGTTGTGCGAGCATCAACCACATCCATGAGTCCACAATGGAATCCTAATCAAGAACCATGTTCGTTCCTCCTCGTTCATCTCCATGGCAACCTGTAGGAAAATCAAGCTAGCAACCTTCGCAAGCCCTAATCGCGACACCCAGAGAACCTAGATCACAAACATTTTTCACATCGCGGACCCAAATTTCGAGAAACCCAATTAAACCCTAAAGTCGCGATTTGTTCGCAAAACTGAAATTGTGCTACAAAAGCCACCACGAGAAACCCTTTCCTCCTCCAATCTCCACCGTGACGCCAACCAAATCTCAAGGATGGGAACCTTCAGAAAACCCAATCATAAGCCCAAAAAAGAAAGGAAGTCTAGAATCACAACTAGCATCAGTTAATCTTCCTTGTGTAAGACGAACAAATTCAATCCCCAATAAATCAGCAAGACAAACATGGGTCATCTTCAAACCTCTCTTACTTCAAGAACAATGAACACCTTCGAAGAAGAGGCAGAACGAAGTTTTCCTCTTTTATTAGGAATTGAAGAAATTACGGATTCATAAAAAATAGAAGTGTTCCCAACTATTTCCTAAAGTTTTTATTTGAAAACAACTAAAATCCATATAACGCCCTATGTTAGCCACATCATTTAAAAACTAAGATGACTATGCCACATCAACCTAATTATAACATCGTTTGGCCCAATTTAACGACAAGGGTGTAATTGTTGCAATTTTCACAAAATAAGGACCCAATTGAGACGCGAAAAAAGAAAAGAACACATTTGAGATTTGATAACGGTCTAAAAACCGTTATTCTTATACATTAATTTGATATCAAAGCACAACCTTTATGACTTAGAATTAGCTTGAAATCATGCATTTGTTTAAGTTAGAGAACAAGAGAGTCAAAAGTGGTTTTAGATATATTATGCTTGGTTTTATATTGTTTTGGTAGGATTTTACGAGAAGGGGCAAGAGAAGATGAAAAGGAGGGTCCACGACCACCGCCCAACGCCAACATAGCGCCGGGCGTCCAAGTCGCAGACCGCTGAGCATTCAGCATGGCCACCGCTGAGCGTTAGCTAGCACTGAGCGCCTAAATGAATGGGCTTGGGCCGAATTTCTGTTATTTTTATGGCCTATAAATAGACCTAGTGCGATTCTCAGAGTAATCTTTTGGCAATCAGTGACGTCCAAAGCTTCTTCTTCACTCCTTGGAGGTGGTTTTTGGATGCTTGAGCTCCGAATCACCAATTCTAGGGTTTATTCTTGATAGCGGTCTAAAAACCGTTATTCTTATACATTAATTTGATATCAAAACACAACCTTTATGGCCTAGAATTATCTTGAAATCGTGCATATTGTTTAAGTTAGTAAACAAGAGAGTCAAAAGTGGTTTTAGAGATATTATGCTTGGTTTTACATTGTTTTGACAGGATTTTGCGAGAATTGAATGATGAAGATGAAGAAAAAGGGCAAGAAAAGATGAAAAAGAGGTGCCGCGACCACCACCCAGCGCTAAGCTAGTGCTGGGCGTCCAAGACGCAGACCGTTCAGCGTCAGGAAACGCTGAGCGTCCAGCGTTGCCACTGTTGAGCGTTAGCTAGCGCTGAGCGCTTAAATGAATGGGCCTAAGCTGAAATTCTGTTTCTTTTTTTGCCTATAAATAGACCCAGTGCGATTTCACTCCTTGGAGGCGATTTTTGGATGCGGGAGCTCCGAATCACCAATTTTAGGGTTTATTCTTCCATTCTTTTCATTACTTCCATCTAGTTTCACCATGTCCATGGTGAACTAAACCCATAGTTGTTGGGGAACAATGTAATCTTTTGAAACTCTCTTATATCGAAGTTCTTGTTTTATTCACATGCTTGTATTATCAATAGTTTGAGTTTTCTTATTCGATTCTCATGCTTGCATCGTTTAACTCATTCGGTGTATTGATCCTTGATTTTGTCGATATGGGAACGTACGGAGAAGTCTCGAACTGATAGGAATTCTCTTGGTTAAGCAATACTACCTAGGAATAAGAGTAGGACGACCAATTGCTTTAAACTTATGTTTTTCATGCGTTATTGGTTACTTAGGGAGACTAGGAATGGTAAACTAGTAATTGATAATAGGCTAGTATTGGACCTAGTCAACATAACCCATCCGGGCAGATAGGAGGCCTCTTCAATAATAAACAACAACCATCACCCTTGTGGAAGCAAGTGGCTAATGTTGGGGCAAATCGGCAAGTGTACCGAGTCGCACAAGTAATATAAAATGGTAAGACCAAGTATCATATCCCAGAGGACTCTCGGCGCTGAACAATTGTGTGAAAACAGGATTAATTAAGACTTAAAAGAAAAGAATCATGGATTGTATTGCAAGAAAGAATAAAATAAAGCAAAGTAAAAGTGATAAGTGACAAAAGAGCACAAAGATGAATGGAGGTTGATTTATATGAGGTGATTATGCCGTTGGGGTTTGACTTCATCAAGTTCCCTCACTAAATTACTTAAACCCGATCCCTCAGTAAATAAGCCTGTCCCTAATTACCAGTTCATACAATTCCTAGCATTCCTAGTAAAAAGATGTGAAGATCAAGAGGTTAAGACTACTAAGACTCATACCCTCATCCCTAAGCAATATAACCCTTAGGAGTAATTCAAAAAGGACTTGAATTGAAAGGAACCTCCTGACACTCATGCAACTCACAAATCATGCTATTGTATAAGCAAGAATAAAAACAGATGAATTATTCTAACAATTAATGAAAAAGCATATGAAATTAAGAATCAATTCAAATACATGAGAGTTTACAAGGTTACATCGTTCCTCAACAACAAATAAAAATTAGTTCCCCATAGACATGGTGGAGCCTATGAACAATGGAAGAAAAGAATGAATGAAAAGACTAAGAATTGGCTACGAGTGTATTGCTATGCTCTCTTCTGCCAGGGATGCAAAACCTAGAGCCCCAGGGTCCTTTAAATAGTGCCAAACGCATCCCAAAGTGCGGCTCGGTCCAAAAGAATCAAATTAGAGCAGAATCAGGGCCCGATCCAAGTGAAATCGCGCTCAAGCGTCGCAGGGAGCTCGCCCAAGCCTGAATTAAGGTTCATGTGAGGCTTGGGCGCGAGTTTTGGATGCCTAAGCTTTGGGCGTCCGTCGCACGGGCGTCGGGGCCGTCTTCCGGGCGACCAACGGAGATCCTGGATGCGCTGTTTTTCATTCCTATCGCTTGGGCTTCGGGTTTTCTCCCTTCTTGGTACCTTTTTGGTCCCTTTTGAGCTCCATCTTCTTGGCTTTTCATTTCTTCTTCCAGTATTGCTTCAATTTCTGTCAATACAAGGGGAATTTGTTAGAAAACTATTAAAATAACCTCAACTCCATTATTCACACAATTTATTGAAAACACATGAGTTGAAGCAAGTTTCTAAGTGGAAAATGGTGCTTTTAGTATCAAAATCACATAGCAAATAACGATGTTTCAAACCGTTATCAGCTAACTTTACAGAGAATGTTAGAAACCTTACTGGCAGATTTGATAAATTTATAAATGTTTATGATTCTCACTATGTAAGCCACCAGGCTAACTTCAGAACCTTGGAGATGCAGATGGGTCAACTGGAAAAAAGGGTGGAGATGACAGAGAAGAACCAATTTAGGGCTAATACTGATGTTAACCCTAAGGAGGAATGTAAAGCTATTATGACTAGGAGCAAGAGAAAAGCAGAAGAGGAATTTTTTGAGGTGGAAAGTAGTGAGGAGGAAGATGAGGAGATGAGTTAAAATATGGAGATTGAGAGCAGTGAGGAAGAAGAAGAAGAGGAGAGGATTGAAAAAAAAAAAGAGAAAATGAGAGAAAAGGAAGTCACTGTGGGCCATTCAGGGAAATTTTTAACCAGGTGACTGTTGTTCCTTAATTGAAAATTTTCCCCAGATTCCTGTTTACTCCAAGCAAATAAAATACTATCTTGGAGAGGTGATAAATTTAGATGAAAAAGAAGAACAAGAAGTGCATGCAAGGCCTAGAAAGAGACATCATCTACCAAAGATGAAGGACCCAGGAAGTCTTACTCTTCCATGTGTGATTGAAGATGTAGATGTGGGGAGAGCTATGCTAGACTCTGTTAAGTCCCTGACAAGTGTACCAGATCATTATCAAGTAATATAAATGGGTAAGTCCGAGTATCATTTTTCTAAAGGACTCTTAAGCCTTAACTTTCATGTAACCTAATCGCGTAAGACTTGAGAAGAGAATAAATTTTGTGGTTATATGCAAAGAACAAAAATAAACATGCAATGCAGTTGATTCAATTGGTTTTGAGAAACTATGGATGAATGTTGTTGTTGGCGTTCACAATTTCATCTTATCCACTCTCATATATCTACTCTTCTTATTTACTTCACTTATTTATCTAATTGCCATGCACACTTTCTTATTTACCCTTAACCCAATCCCTTGGTAAAAAGAGCCTATTATTAATTACCGGCTTGGTATCCCTAGCCTCCCCTAGTAACCAATAATGCAATGTGATCGGAAGCAACTACAATTGACCGTCCTACCCCTATCCCTAGGGGATATTGGCATAATCAAGGAATTTCCCACCAGTTCATGACATTACCGTAGTCCCCATATCGATAAAGACAAACATCTTTTACTGAATGAGTTAAACAATAAAAGCATTGAGCAGAGATGAGAACCCAACAATTGATAAACAAGTATATGGCAAGCATATGAAATAAATAAGAATTTGAATATATGAGAGTTTCAAAAGATTACATTGTTCCCCAACAACAAAGGGCTTAGTTCACCATAATCATGGTGAAACTAGATGAAAATAATGAAAGNATGGAAGAAATAACCCTAAACTTGGTTGAATGGAGCCTAAGCATCCAAGGATCCTCCTCCAAGGTGTGTGAAATTGCTCTAACGTTTCTCTCTGCCAAAAGAATCCCCTTCTAATTCGCACTGGGCTATATATAAGCCCAAGAAGATAACAGATAGATTACAGAAATATTTACAGAATCTAGCTAGAAAAATAGACAACCGCCTAGGCGCCTAATTTTACAGCTCAGCGCTTTGCCTTGTGCCGCTTTGACCGCTCAACGGTCAGTTTTGCCGCTGAGCGGTTTCCCTCTAATCACTTTGAGCACTCAGTGGACCATTCTGGCGCACAGTGGCTTGCTTGACCCTTCTTTTCATCATTTTTCTCCTTCTTTCATGGGTCTAAGTCCACCTTACTTTACTTCCATCTTTAATTAATCTAAAAACCCTGCAAAACAATGCAAAACAAACATAATATCTCTAAAACCAACTTTTGACTCTCAAGAGACTCAACTAAGTGTTTTGCTTGATTTAAAGCTCATTCTAAGCCACAAAGGCTGTGTTTTACTATCAATTTGAAGCATGAAAATAACGGTTTTTAGACCGTTATCAGACTCTGGGTCTAGTATTAACATGATGCCTTTATCCTATCTGAATAAAATTGGAGGGTTAACATTGAAACCATCTAATCTTATGGTTATGGTGGCAGATGAGACATCTACAAGGCTGATTGGTATGGTGGAAGATGTAGTTGTTTGTATTGAACATCTTGAATTCTTTGTTGATTTTATAGTCATGGATATGAACACAAATGAAAGGATTCAAGTAATCTCGGGAAGGCCTTTCATGAGAACTACTAAATTAGTGATGAGTATTTATGACGGGAGAGTTATGTTGAAAGACCGAGAAAGTATCCTAATGTATAATGGATCTAGGAAGAAGCTCTCGAGAGTACAAAAGAGAGCTAAATATAAAGCTTCAAGGGGAGGAGTTACAACAAAAGAATTTGAAGGTACTGACACTAATGATTGTAATATTTTGCAGGTACCTAAAGATGAAGAGGTAGATAAAGGAGGAACAATCCACTCACAGGACACACCATTCCCGCCAGCTTCAAAAGTAAGATACATGAATAGGGAGTGGATTGTGAAAAAGCTTAAAGAGGAAAGAGTAGTGGAGATTAGAAGACCATACTCCAAAGCAATCAAAAGGGTGGACAAAAGACAATTGATGAGTTGGGTTGATGAAGACACCAACTGGGATGAGAAGACTTGATTTTATTTGAATGAATCCCAATTGTTGTAAAACATTTTTTTATTTTTGGACATGTAATTTTTGGATTTTTGAACAATTTTGGGTAGCATCTACTGAGGGATGCTAATTTTTGATGATAGGTGGAAGGTCAAGTTTTGTTTTGTTTGCTTGAGGACAAGAAAATTTCTAAGTTTGGGGTTGTGATAACGGTCTAAAAATCGTTATTCTTATACATTAATTTGATATCAAAGCACAACCTTTATGACATAGAATTAGCTTGAAATCATGCATTTTGTTTAAGTTAGTAAACAAGAGAGTCAAAAGTGGTTTTAGAGATATTATGCTTGGTTTTACATTGGTTTGACAGGATTTTGCGGGAATTGAATGATGAAGATGAAGAAGGAAGGACTTGAAATAGAAAAAGGGTTGGAAAAGATGAAAAACAGGTGTCGCGACCACCGCCCAGCGCTAACGTAGCGTTGGGCATCCAAGATGCAGACTGTTGAGCATCAGGAACCGCTGAGCGTCCAACGTTGCCACCGTTGAGCGTTAGCTAGCGCTGAGCGCCTAAATGAATGGGCCTGGGCCAAAATTTTGTTACTTTTTTTGCCTATAAATAGACCCATTGTGATTTCAGAAGTAACCTTTTGGCAATCAGAGACGTCTAGAGCTCTTCTTCACTGCTTGGAGGCGGTTTTGGATGCGGGAGCTCCGAATCACCAATTCTAGGGTTTATTCTACCATTCTTTTCATTAATTCCATTTAGTTTCACCATGTCCATGGTGAACTAAACCCATTGTTGTTGGGGAACAATGTAATCTTTTGAAACTCTCTTATATCAAAGTTCTTGTTTTATTCACATGCTTGTATTATCAATAGTTTGGGCTTTCTTATCCGATTTTCATGCTTGCATCGTTTAACGCATTCGGTGGATTGATCTTTGATTTTGTCGATACAGGAACGTACGGGGAAGTCTCGAACTGATAGGAATTCTCTTGCTTAAGCAATATTACCTAGGAATAGGAGTAGGATGGCCAATTGCTTTAAACTTCTGTTTATCATGCGTTATTGATTACTCAAGAAGACTAGGAATGGTAAATTAGTAATTGATAATAGGCTTTCTTCGTCGAGGAATCGGGTTTTGAGTAGATTAGAAAGCTGCATGACATTAATAATAAAGCAAATTTAACAAGAATAGTAGATATAGGAGGGTGGATAAAGATGAAATTGTAAACCCCAACAACTCCATTAATTCATAGTCTTCTTTGCCAACTGATTCAATTTGTATTTGCATATTTAAATTCTGTTTTTGCATCAACCTTACAAATTACTTTTTTTTCAAGTCTTATGCAATCAAATCACACGAACGTCTAGGCCACTGAGTCCTTTGGGAGAACGACACTCGGTCTTACCGTTTATATTACTTGATACGATCTGGTACACTTGCTAGGAGAATAACAAGTTTTTGGTGCCGTTACTGAGGACTCGTGGTTTAACTTTACTATTAATGTGATTTTGATTAAATTTGACTTGGTTTGTATTTTTGTATGTTCATTTTTGTTTTATTTTTTTTTATTTTTCTATAAAAGTGCTTTTAGGGTTTTTTGTTTGTTTGACATGTGGGAAACTATTCAAACCAGGGGCAAGAAAAATCAAACTCTACTCGAAGGATTAAGTGACAGGAGAGGGAGGAAAGTAAAAAGACCATCACATGAACTATCCTTTCTCTTGAAAGGTTATTAGAACCCTCTCCGGAGGCATCCTCACAAAGGACAGAAGAAGAGATGGTTGAGCAACCTCCTCCCAGACGCACACTTGTTGACGCGCAAATGTTGTTGGACCATTGCACTTTAATAGTATAGCCATACCAAGGGACAACAAAACTAACATGGTGATGAATCCTGCGTTAATTCATCTGGTGTAGAGCAACCGATTTCGTGGCTTGTCAAATGACAATCCATATGATCATTTGACAACGTTTAATGAAATTTTTTATACAGTAAAGATGACCTGAGTTCCATACGACAGGGTCAAACTGAATTTGTTCCCTTTTTCACTTGGAGCCGAAGCCAAGTTGTGGTTAAATTCATTCCCACAAGGAAGTTTCACAACATGGGAGAGTGTGGCATCTAAATTTCTGAATAAGTATTTCTCGCAGTCAAAGATTAGTCAAGGAAAGCTGGAGATTTCTTCCTTCAGACAGGAGATGGAGGAAACTCTTGGACAGGCATGGGATAGGTTTAAAGGCTTGTTGAGAAAGACACCTGTTCATGGGTTTGATAAAACAACTTTGGTGCTTGCATTCCTTGGAGGCCTTAGTACACAATCTAAGATGATGTTAGACGCTTCTGCTGGAGGCGACATAAAGAAAAAGACTGAGGACGAGGCTTATGATTTAAATGAAAATATGACAGTGAATGAGCAAGGGACACATAGTGAAAGAGGTTCAACAACTCAAAAGAGGGGAGTTCTACATTTTCCTGCTAATGATGCATTACTAGCTTAGAATCATTTTCTCAATCAGAAATTGGATAATTTAACAAAGGTTCTAGCTCAACTTCCAAAGGAGATCAGGATTGTATCTTAGGCGCATCAACTTTGTGATTTCTGTGGTGGTGACCATATCAATGGTCAATGTGCGAAGCCAGAAGATATGCAAGAAAAGGCAAAATATATGGGTAATCAATTCCAATATAGGCAGGGGCAAGGGAATTTCAACCAAGGCAACTTTAGCCAAGGTTGGAAAAATAATCCTAGTATTGGACAAAGTCAAAATAACCCATCTGGGCAAACAAAAGGCCTTTTCAACAATAGACTGCAGTAACAACCACCCTTATGGCAGCAAGTTGCCAACTTGACAAAGAATGTGAGAGATCTTAATGATAAATATGAAAAATTTATGAAGGTGTATGAATCTCACTATGCGAGTCATCAAGCCAATTTAAGAACTCTGGAGATGCAGATTGGTCAATTGTCAAAGAGGGTGGAAACCACAGAGAAGAACCAATTTAGGGCTAATACTGATGTTAACCCTAAGGAGGAATGCAAAGTTATGATGACTAGGAGTAAGAGAAAAGCAGAAGAGGAAGTTTTTGAGATAGATAATAGTGATGAGGAAGATGAGGAGATGAGAGAAAAAAATTTTGAAAAAGAGGAAGAAAAAGAGAATAAAAATGAGAGAAGAGGAAGACACTGTAGGCCATTCAGGGAAATTTTTAACCAGGTGACTTTTGTTCCTTCAATTGAAGTATTTCCCCAAATTCTTCTTTACTACAAGCGAATAAAGTACTATCTTGGAGAGGTCGTAGATCTTGATGAAGAAGAACAGGGAGTGTGTGCAAGGCCTAAAAAGGGAAACCATGCACTGAAGATGAAGGACCCAGGAAGTCTTAGTCTTCCATGCGTGATTGAAGACGTGGATGTAGGGAGAGCTATGCTAGACTCTGGGTCTAGTATTAACATGATGCCTTTATTCTATCTGAATCAAATTGGAGGGTTAACATTGAAACCATCTAATCTTACTGTGATGGTGGAAGATGGGACATCTAAAATATTGATTGGTATGGTGGAGGATGTTATTGTTCGGATAGTTCATCTTAAGTTCTTGGTTGATTTTATAGTCATGGACATGAACACGAATGAAAGGATTCTAGTAATTCTGGGAAGACCTTTCATGAAAACTGCCAAATTATTGATGAGTATCCATGATGGGAGAATTATGTTAAAAGACCAAGAAAGTATCTTAATGTATAATGGATCTATGGAGAAGCTCTCGCGAATACAAAAGAGAGCTAAATATAGAGCATCAAAGGGAGAAGCTACAATTGAAGAATCTGAAGGTACTGACAGTGATGATTGTAATATTTTGCAGGTACCTAAAGATGAAGAGGTAGATAAAGGAGGAACAATCCACTCAAAGGACACACCATTCCCACTTGGTTCAAAGGTAAGATACATGAATAGGGAGTGAATTGTCGAAAAGCTTAAAGAGGAAGGAGTAGTGGAAATTAGAAGACCATATTCCAAAGCAATAAAAAAAGGTGGATAGAAGACAATTGATGAGTTGATGCGATGAAGACACCAATTGGGACGAGAAGAGATGATTTTATGAAAGGAATCCCAATTGTTGTAAAACATTTTTTTATTTTTTTGGACATGTAATATTTGGATTTTTGAACAATTTTGGGTAGCATCTACTAAGGGATGCTAATTAATTATGTATCTACTGAAGGAAATAGGTAAGTACACCTACTGAAGGGTGTTGGGAAGCACTTACTGATGAGTGCTAGAAAAGGTTTGGGTCTGGCTCGTGACATTAAACAAGCGCTACCTGGGAGGCAACCCAGTTGATTTTTGTTTATTTTTAATACCCTGTATAGTTGCATTTTAGGATTGAGTGTTGCATAGGAGAGGGGAAGTGCATAAAATTTAGGAATTGAAAGTTGAAATCAAGTGTTTCAGGTCTTAAAACGTGAAAGCAAACCAAGAAGGGAAGAAAAATTTTTAAATGCCCACCGTTGAGCGGTGGCGACGCAGATTGGTTTTTTGGGCTTTTTAAAAGCTCAGGGTTGGAAGTCCATTTGCACACTTTTTAAAGGTCTTTCTCCACTTTTCTCTTCACCCACTCACTTTAACTCCATAGTTCTTCAACTTTCTACCATTCCATTGTCAAAAGTTTGGGGTTTTGGTGAGAGCATTATATTAGGAAGGTATTCATCATCAATCAAGAAGCAATTGCAAGCATCTAGAGTATCTCCACCCAAGTAAGTCATGCAATTTCATTCTTTGGGTTTCTAGAATTTAAAATTGATGAAGAACATGTGTAGAAGTATGATAAATTAGGGCTTTTGATTTCTATGCATGATTTGATGAAATAGAAACATTTTGCACTGATTAAATTGCATGAATTTGTTATGGAACTGTAAAATTTGTGATTGGGTGGAGATTAGAACAGTTAGGAAGGGATTTTTGCAAACAATCCTGACGCCACCGTTGGGCTGTAGTGGACGTTGGGTGTCATGCGATGCCACCATTGGACGGTAGGGAACGCTAGGCAGTGGGCGTCAGATTTTGTTTTTTGGCTTGAATTCTCTTATGCAGGTGGCGCTGAGGGGCTCTGTTTTACCCTTAGCGTTGTACGTTGCTAACCTTTAATGGTAAATTCCTTGGTCTTTTGAATTGTGTTTGATGTAGGAATGGAATCATCCTCAAGAAGAGTGAAAACCAAGGGAAACAAGAGAAAGGAGCCAGAGAGACCTCCAAGATTTTATTCTCATAGATTCCTTTCTAGGAAACATGAGGCGCACTTCCAAAATGTGCAAGAGAGGCAATTGCTGATGGAGAGAAAAGCAATATTCATCCCAGCCTTGGCTCCTCAGTTTGGTGCAAAATTCGAAAGTAGAAACTGGGAAAAGCTGGCTACGTACCCTACACCAGCAAATATTGAAGTTGTGAAGGAATTTTACACTAATGCTCTATTTAGAGGAGTGCAGACGGAGAGGTACACCAGCTATGTTCAAGGGGAGATCATCAGATATGACCTTGAGACCATCAACAAATTCTTAGGTACGGAGTGGGCTGGTGAGCAGTGCCAGTTTGAATTGAACATCCGGGAGTACTCAAATTATGATGATATTGACAGGGTGCTCTGTATACCTGGAGGTTACTTTTACAGAAACCCGAATGGTGTTCGCATTAACATCTAGAGGGCAGATCTGACAACCCTGGCAAGATATTGGATGACATTTACTCATGCTCAGGCAGTTGAATGTGAACATTGGCGAGGTCATCGCTAATGAGATAGAGAGTTGTGCTGCTACTGTGAGCAGCAGGACACCATTGAGACATCCTTCCCTCATTACACATCTGTGTCATCAGGCTGTGGTGGATACTACCTTTCCACCGTTTGAAAGGCCTAGAAAGGCCACAGATGCTGCGTACTACAGACAACATTGTGGAGGAAATGAGGTGGCTCAACCAATGCCTAGGAGACGTCCTAGGAGAGGAGCAACTAGGTAGGATGAGCCAATGATAACGGTCTAAAAACCGTTATTTTCATACTTAAATTTGATAGTAAAACACACCCTTTATGGCTTAGAATGAGCTTTAAATCAAGTAAAACACTTAGTTGTGTCTTGTGAGAGTTAAAATGTTGGTTTTAGCGATATTATGCTTGTTTTGCATTGTTTTGCAGGGTTTTTAGATCAATTAAAGATGGAAGTGAAGTAAGGTGGACTTAGACCCAT
>NC_028358.1:39474105-39480823 GCF_000741045.1 Vigna radiata var. radiata | reverse complement strand
ACTAGAAAGTTTGCATGGCATTTAGATAATTAAGTGAAGTAAATAAGAAGAGTAGATATATGAGAGTGGATAAGATGAAATTGTAAACCCCAACAACACCATTCATCCATAGTTTCTGAAAACCAATTGAATCAACTGCATTGCATGTTTATTTTTGTTTTTTGCATATAACCACCAAATTGATTCTCTTCTCAAGTCTTACACGATTAGATTACATGAAAGTTAAGGCCTAAGAGTCCTTTGGGAAAACGATACTCGGACTTACCCATTTATATTACTTGATAACGATCTGGTACACTTGCCAGGGACTTAACAAGTTTTTGGCACTGTAGCCGGGGACTCGTGGTTTAACTTTTCCAGTAGTGTAAACTGATTAAGTTTGACTTGATTGTATATATCTTTTTATCTTTTTATCTGTTCATTTTTTTATTTTTATTTTTTTTAAAAAAATATAAAAATGTGCTACTAGGGTTTGTGTTTCTTGTGCATGCAACAGGAGACTAGACATACTATACGCAACCTCTTCTTGAAGGCTTAAGTGAAGCAAGAGGGAGAAAGAGAGTTAGACGCCCATCTAGGGATTTCTTTCCTTCACTTGACAGATTACTATCACCTTCACCAGATAGAATAGCAGAGGAGATGGCTGAAAGAACTCCTCCAAGATGCACTCTTGCAGACCAATCAGATACGGTTGGCCCTTTCCATTTTAGTAGCATAGTTATGCCTACAGATCCAACGACCAACTTGTTGATGAATCCAACACTTATACACCTGGTGCAGAGCAAACAATTTCATGGCCTGTCAAATGAGAATCCTTATTACCATTTGACAACATTTAGTGAAATATGCAACACAGTGAAGATGGAAGGTGTATCAAATGAAAGAGTAAGGCTTAGTTTGTTCCCGTTCTCATTGGAAGGCATTGCTAAGACGTGGCTCAATTCCTTTCCTGAAGGAACATTTACAACATGGGAAGCTGTGGCTAGAACATTTGTCAACAAATATTTTCCACAATCTAAAGTTACTCAGGGAAAATTGGAGATCTCATCATTCAAGCAAGGCATGGAAGAAAATCTAAGTCAAGCATGGGAGCAATTCAAAGGATTATTCAAAAAATCACCAGTTCATAGATTTGACAAGACAACCATTGTTCTTGCCTACCTTGGTGGACTGAATATGCAGTCTAAGATGATGTTGGACGCCTCAGCTGAAGGTGATATCAAACAGAAGACTGAGGATGAAGCCTATGACTTGATAGAGAGAATGACAACTAATGGTCAAGAAGCGTATAGTGAAAGGGGCGTACCGACACAACAGAGAGGAGTCTTGCACTTACCTGCAAATGATGCAATGCACGTTCAAAATCATCTTTTGACCTAAAAGCTAGATACATTGACAAAAATCCTTTCACAACTTCCAAAGGAGCTACGTAATGTCTCTCAAGAACAACAGCTATGTGATCTTTGTGGTGGTGATCATATTAATGGTCAATTTGCTATACCTGAGGAGATGCAACAGGAAGCTAACTATATGGGGAACCAATACCAGTATAGGCAAGGGAATTTCAACCAAGGCAATCCTAGCTAGGGTTGGAAGAATCATCCAAGTATTGGCCAACATCAGAATAACCCATCAGGACAACAAGGAGGCTTCAGGCAGCAGCAACCTTCTCCTTTGTGGTAGCAAATAAATCAATTGACAGAGTAGAATCAATCTAGGGTTAATACTGATGTTAATCCTAAGGAGGAATATCGTGCTATTGTAGTAAGGGAGAAAAGAAAAGTAGAGGAAGAAGTGATTGAGATTAGCAGTGATGAAGAAGAGGTAAGTGAGAATGATGAGTTTGGTGAAGAAGAGAAAGAAGAAGAGGGATTAGAAGAAGTTGAGAAAAGAAGGGATAGTCACAATGGGCAGATGAGAGAAATATTTAGACATGTGACTATGGTTCCTTTAGAAGAAAGTCATCCTCAAATTCCTGTTTATTCTAAGAAAATTAATTATTACCTTGGAGAGGTGATAAATTTAGAAACAGAAGAAGAAGAACAGGAGGTGTTTGTGCAACCAAGAAAGGAACATCATCCACCTAAGATGAAGGATCCAGGATTGTTAACTCTTCCATGCGTGATAAATAATGTGGATATAGGAAGAGCAATGATTGACTCTGGGTCTAGCATAAATTTGATGCCCTTAAATTACTTGAAGAAAATTAAGGGTTAGTGTTAAAGCCAGCAAACACTACTATAACAGTTGCAGATGGTGCTGTTAAGAAAACAACTGGTAAGGTGGAAGATGAAATTGTCCATATTGAGGAGTTGGAATTCTTGATTGACTTTGTAGTCGTGGATATGGAGAATGAAGGAAGGATTCCATTAATTTTAGGAAGACCTTTTATGAGGACTTCCAGAATGGCAATGCGTATCCATGATGGAATAATAACTTTGAAAGATCAAGAATTTGTGTTAATGTATAATTGCTCCAAAGGAAGGAAAGTAAAAATAAAGGAGAGGGACAGACATAAGAAGTCAAGAAGAGAAGCTGCACTAAAGGACAAGACATCAGGTATCAATTCTAATAGTTGTAATGTTTTGCAGGTACCTAAAAATGAGGAGGTTGACAAAGGGGGCACTATTCACACTGAATATACACCACTTCCAAAAGGAGCACAAGTGAGATTCAAGAACAAGAAGTGGCTTGTTATTAAGAGTCGAGAAGATGGCAAGGTGGAAATCAGGAAACCATTCACAAGAGCCATAAAGAGAGTGGATAGAAAGCAACTGATGAGTTGGGTTGATGAAGATCCCAACCGGGATGGAATGAATTGATTATATCTAAATCCTACTTTGTATAAACATTTATAGTTTTAGGGTATTTGATTTTGTACATATACTTTATTGAATCTTTATACACTTTTTGGGTAGTATCTACTGAGGGATGCTAAATTTTTAAGTATCTACTAAAGGATACAAGGTAAGTACACCTACTGAAGGGTGTTGGAAGGAGAAGCACTTACTGATGAGTGCTAAACAGGTTTGGGTCAGGCTCGTGACGTTAAACAAGTGTTACCTGGGAGGCAACCCAGTTGATTGTTTGTTTATTAATCATGTGTTAAGTGCATTACATGTTAATGATTACATCTGAGAGGGGAAAAGCATAATTTGAAAAATTGAAGGTTGAAATTAAGTGCTAGAAGGAAAGATTACTCAAAAGAAAGCAAAAGAAGAAGAAGTGAAATTAGGCGTAGACCGTTGAGCGATCCATTTTACCGCTGAGCGGTTGCGGTGCTGAGTGTCTCGGCTTTGCTTAAAAGCTGAGCGGTTTTCCAAGTTTTTCACTTTGAAACCCTTCTTTGCATTTCGCTTGAGCGGTCTCCCTAAGCCCTAACACTTTCCTTTCACTTTCAAGAGCATTTTAGAGAGATTTCCTCACTTTCTCATTCACCCACTCACCAAAAATTTAATTTTCCACCATTACTTTGTCAAAGTTTGGGGTTTTTGGTTGAGGGAGTTGCATTGGAGAGGACATACATAATCAATTAAGCAATTTTTCTGCAAGCATCCATAATCTTCACTCAAGTAAGTACGCAAATTCATTATTTAAGGTTTCTATTTTGGGATTTGTTGAAGAACATGTTTAGGAACATGATAAATTAGGGCTTTTGATTTCTATGCATGAATTGATAGAATAGGAACTGTTTGAACTGATTGAAATGCATGATTTTGGTCTGGATTGGTGATTTTAGCAAAAGAGTGGAGATTTTAAATAGGCAAAGATTTTGAAAAACACTAGCTTCCACCGCCGAGCGGTCTGTATTTGCGCTGGGTGGTGGCGCGGCTTGAGGCAAACCGCCTGGGCGGTCTTCTTTAACGTTGAGCTGTCTGCAATTGTTTTGCCTAAATGTTGAAAGTTTTGAATTGTTGTGTGTTGAGGAGCCCTGTTTTTCCTCAAAGAATTGTATGATCTGATGATGCACTAACCTCTAATGATGTTACTGTGAATTTTGTTGGATGAAATTGATTTATGCAGGAATGTCTACCTCAAAAAGAGTTAAGACAATGGGCAACAAAAGGAAGGAACCAGAGAGACCTAGAAGATACTATTCTTCAAGGTTCCTTTCAAGGAAGCATGAAGAACATTTTGCTATAGTCCAAGAGAGGTGACTGCTGATGGAAAGAAAAGCCATGTATATCCCTGACTTGGCTCCAGAGTTTAGTTTGGAGATTGAAAGGCGAGGATGAGAGAGACTGAAGACTTATCCAGCACCAGTTAGTATTGAGTTGGTAAAGGAGTTTTATGCTAATTCCTTGCCGAGAGGAGGAGTGTCTGCAGGGAGGTACATGAGCTGTGTACGTGGACACTTGATCAACTACGATCCTGACACCATTAACGCTTTTCTAGGGACTGAGTGGCTAGGAGAGCAGTGCAGGTATGCTGCTATACTAGGGGAGGCCAGGGATTATGAGGATATTGAGCGCGTGATGTCCGTCCCTGGGAGGCATTTTCAGAGAAACCTTAACGGAGCACCTGTGAACATCCTTAGGGCAGATTTAAATCCCCTAGCCAAATACTGGATGGCATTTACTCATGCCAACATCCAACCATGCTCTCATGTTTCCGATATCACTTTACATCGGATCTTGGTTATCTACTGTATGTTGAGGAAGATGGACGTGAATGTTGGTAGATCATTACAGTAAGATTTTTAGTTGCACTAACACTGTGAGTAGCAAGACACCACTGGGACATCCGTCGCTGATTACATACTTGTGTCAGCAGGCAGGAGTGGACACTTCAGTTCCACCCTTTAAAAGGCCAAGGAGAGCTATTGATGCTTCCTATTTTCATTAGTTTTGTAGAGGAGACGAGCTAGCCGGAGCAGTTCCTAGGAGATGTCCTAGGAGGGCAGCAGCGCAGCAAGAGGATGAGCCTGTAGGTGCATCGACACAACAGCCTGAGCCTTTTCAGATGAGAGACATGTACATGTCTATGATGGAGGCGAGGATGGAGTCCCTTTACAGAGGGCAGGTGGCCACTGCCGAGATGATTATAGGACTTTTTGACCAGCCACCAGTACACAGGTGGACTATGGATGAGTTCCGTAATGTGATGGCTTGGCCTCAGCAACAAGCATATGGTAGTGGGTCTAGAGCAGCTGGAACTTCAGGAGGACAGGACGATGACCAGGAAGATGAAGACTTTGAGAATGCCCAGGAGGATGAGGATGATGATGACTCAGATGAGGATTTGTGCTAAGGGCATCTACTGATGGATGTCAGCATATGACAGGGATTTTTCTTTTTCTTTGTACTTTGAATTAGTAGTATAGGTTACATTTTTGTTTGATTTTATGCTTGGCTTGTACACTTATTTGGATAATGGTTCACTATTATTGCATGATGAGTTGTTTACTATTGATGATTGATTGTGGATGATGATTGAGAATGTGTGAATGCTGATATCCATATTGATGGTTCACTAACTGTGTGAACAGATGAGTAAGTGATTCATGATTGTCATTATGATGCTAAGCAGGATTCATCTGAGAAGTGAGAAAGCATGATTATGTGAGGTATTGAGCTTCAGAGTTTTATTGTTGTGTGCACTGTTTACAGGGAATCATGAATGGTATTGACTTAATCTTGATAATTGATTGAATTGCATGTGTATGTCATATGATCAAGGCCATGTTTGGAAAGCTCTTACTTAGCCAAACTTTCACCCAAAGGATTTTAAATAATATACCTTTTTGAACCTTGACCTTAAATAGTATGAAGACCCTTATTTGAAGTGATTTACCTTGAGTTAGGGTTGAGAATAATTGTATGTGATAAAAAGGTTCAAGTTTGGGGTTATATGGGGAAAGTAAAAGGCAAAAGCAAAAGCATTGAGTTCAAAAGATGAAGAAGAAAAATGCATGAGAAAGGAAAGAAAAGAAGAAAAGAGAAAAACATGTAAAGAGAACTCAATGTAAAATGAAAAAGGCGAAAAGTTGGGAATAAGTGAGATTGGTTAAAAAGAGAGTGTACTTGAACTTTGAATAATGATTTAAACTCTCTTAACTCAAGGATTTTGTATTCCAGAAAAATCAATTTTCTTGATAGCCTAGCCACAATACAAGCCTTGGAAAAAGTCCTTGGGATGACATATGCATGAGAAGATGTTGATTGTTTTAGATGAATGACAATATTGTTTTATGTTACATGTGAACAGTAGAGAGTAGAGTGACCTCCTTAAACACTTGAGTGATTGAGGGAAACACTTGCTTGGTGAGAATTGTTAAATCCATGTTTACATCTATGCTTAGTTGATTGATCATTCATGAACAAAACATTTCTTGAAAAAAAAAGATTAAGCATGTGAACTAAATTGGATTGAAAGCATGCATCTATCTTTGTAGGATTCTACTGAAATTTGAATTGTATAATAACTTGTGATGAGAAAAAGGAGTTTTGAAAAGTGTGAATTATTTGATGAAAAAGTGGAAAGCCAAGTTTTGTCTTGTTTGCTTGAGGACAAGAAAAGTTCTATGTTTGGGGTTGTGATAACGATCTAAAAACTGTTATTTTCATACTTAAATTTGATAGTAAAACACACCCTTTATGCCTTAGAATGAGCTTTAAATAAAGTAAAACACTTAGTTGTGTCTTGTGAGAGTCAAAAGTTGGTTTTAGCGATATTATGCTTGTTTTGCATTGTTTTGCAGGGTTTTTAGATCAATTAA
>NC_028358.1:39444824-39473360 GCF_000741045.1 Vigna radiata var. radiata | reverse complement strand
GATAGCGGTAGGACGGTCAATTGTATTTGCTTCCGAACGCATTGCATTATTGGTTACTAGGGGAGGCTAGGGATAGCAAGCCGGTAATTAATAATGGGCTCTTTTCACCAAGGGATTGGGTTAAGGGTATACTAGAAAGTTTGCATGGCAATTAGATAAATAAGTGAGTAAATAAGAAGAGTAGATATATGAGAGTGGATAAGATGAAATTGTAAACCCCAACAACACCATTCATCCATAGTTTCTCAAAACCAATTAAATCAACTGCATTGCATGTTTATTTTTGTTCTTTTCATATAACCACCAAATTTATTCTCTTCTCAAGTTTTAAACGATTAGATTACATGAAAGTTAAGGCCTAAGAGTCCTTTGGGAAAACGATACTCAGACTTACCCGTTTATATTACTTGATAAGGATCTGGTACACTTGCCAGGGACTTAACAACCAACACTTGCCATTCCAGATGATGGACATGTACATGTGCATGATGGAGGCTAGACATGAGGCTCTTCACAGAGGGCAAGTGGCTACAATTGAGATGATAGTGGGTTTGTATGACACACCACTGGTGCACAGGTGGACTATGGATGAGTTCCATAATGCTATGGCATGGCCGCAGGAGCAGACACAGGGTAGTGGATCTGGAGCAGCTGAAGCTCCAGTGATGGATGATAATGAGGAGGATGACGCCTTTGATGATGCAGAGGATGAAGATGATGATGATTCTGATTACAGCATGAGCTGATTGGACATCTACTGATGGATGTCATATGCAGAGGAGCAGGGTTTATTTTTCTTTTTCTTTTGTAATTTGAACTTGTAGTGTAGGTTTGCTTCAGTTCAATAGTGTAGATTTGTGTGAACTTGTCTGAACATCTTATCTGATTGTGGTTTGACTTGTTTTATTGCATAATGAGTATACTTGATGTGGATGATGATTGAGATTGTTATATATGCTGCTATACAGGAAAATTCTTCACAAGCTGTGTGAACAGATGCATAATGAGTTATGATTGTGGTTATGATGCTAAGTAGAATGTATGATTGAATGATTGAGTAAGCACAATTGAGTGAGGTTTTGAGCTTTAGAGTGCTTGTTGATATATTTGCTATCCCGTTGAAAGCATGAATCATATTGCTTGAATTTGTATAATTGATTGAATTGCATGCTTATGTCATATGATCAAGGCCATTTTTGAAAGCCCTTACTTAGCCAAATTTTTGCCCAAAGTAAAGAGAACCATATGTTCTACCCTTTTTGAACCTTAGCCTGAGACATTTTGAAAACCTTGTTGAGAAAAATCTTTACCTTGAGTTGAGTTGAGAAATATTTTATGGTATTGATAAAAATAAAAGAAAATAAAAGCATGAAAGATGAAGCTCGATGCAAAAGAAAAAGGGAAAAACTTGGGAATGAGTAGATTAGTTGAAAGAGATTGTGTGCTTGAACTATGAACATTGAATAACTCTCTTAACTCAAGGATTTTGTGATTTGAAAAACCAATATTTCTTGTTAGCCCAGTCACATCATAAGCCTTGAAAAAGTCCTTGTGATGACATGTGTGTGTGAGAATGTTGGTTGTATTAGATTAAAGTCAATTTTGTTGCATTTGACGATAGGATAGTAAAGAGAAGAGTGACCTCCCAAAACACTTGAGTGATTGAGTGAAACACTTAGCTTGGAAAGGATTGATGAATTTCATCATTACATTTGTGCTTAGTGGATTGGTCATTCATAACAATAGCATTTGTTTGAGAATTTGTGACTATGTGAGCAATTTGAACTTGAATAAATTCAAGCATGTTTGCATCTTAATTGGATTTCATTGAAAAGCTGAATTGAGTTATTTGTTGTGAAAACATGTTTTGAAAAGTGTTGAACCATTTTGATGATAGGTGGAAGGTCAAGTTTTGTTTTGTTTGCTTGAGGACAAGCAAAGTTCTAAGTTTGAGGTTGTGATAACGGTCTATAAACTATTATTCTTATACATTAATTTGATATAAAAGCACAACCTTTATGACTTAAAATTAGCTTGAAATCATGCAAAACACTTAAGTTAGGTCACAAGAGAGTTAAAGTTGGTTTTAGAGATATTATGCTTATTTTTACATTGTTTTGACAGGATTTAATGAGAATTGAAGGATGGAAAGTGAGGTAGGAAGGAATTTGACTCAAGAAGGGATGAAGAAAGGTGCAAAAGAGGAATCACTCACATCGCTCAGTGCCAATTCCAACGCTGAGCGTTAGCATAATGGACTTCAATACGATAGAACGCTGAAGCGCCAGCATTGAGGGGGGAAAGAAGAACCGTCGCCACCACTAAGCGCTAGAACACACCACTGAGCGCTGAGAACTTTACCTGAAAATAGAGATGCATCAATGTAAAAAATTTTTACAATTAGAGATGCTCCCCCTATCATATATATTCACATGAAAAAGCTAACCTCCCCCTGAAGTGTAGGCATGCGAGGAAATATGTAAATATGTAATGCTCCCCCTGTCTCATGCATAATTCTCTCAATCATATTCAGATGCATAATGTAGTACAATAAGAATCAGAGCATACATCCAATCTTAATAAAATTGTATCATAGTTATGATTTCATGCAATTTTATCATTTAAAGATACAATAATCAATAATCTCACAATATAATCACAAAACAAATATGCAATCATTATAAAATAGAGATATATTGAAGATAATCAAAATAAATTGATCAATCAACATAATAACCAAATTCCAGTGATGGAATTTATAACCCTGTTATGATCAATTCGATTGAATTATTTTTCCAATCGATTCCATTGCTTTCTAGTGAGTTTTGATTCCAACTGTGCATCCCAAAGCAAAGTTTTCTTGTAAAACCTTTCATGATCTCTTGAAGATCAAGCATTTTAGAATTTCAAGCAAATTTGTCATTCAAAGATACAATCATCAACAATCTGACAATATAATCTCAAAAAAATATGCAATCATTACGAAGCAGAGATATTTTGCAGATAATCAGAATAAATTGATCAATAAACATAATAACCAAATTCCAGTGATGGAATTTATCACCTTCTAATGATCAAGTTGATTGAATTATCTATCCAGTCGAGTCCATTGCTTTCCAGTGAGCTTTAGTTCTAGTTGTGAGTCCCAAAGCAATGTTTTCCTGCAAAACCTTTCATGATCTGTTGAAGATCAAGCATTTTAGAATCATAGTAGTGCAAGAAAATTCTCAAATAAGAAGTGAATATGCAGAACGGTTTAATGTAACGGGTAAAAACATGTGTAGTCAACTTCACTCAGTACAAAGTCGATTTCAAGATTCATTCATGCAGATTCAATTAAGAAATTTAAAAGTAAGTGAATCTTAAACAAAACATTCATTTCATTTCTTGTTTAAAGATATTACATTAGATGGACTAGAACATTGATTAAATTTTCTTTCCAGTGTATCAAAGTAGTTTTCAGAGTATAAAAAATATAAAAGATATATAAAGAAAGTTTCCTCTGAAAAAGCATTATCAAGCAATTACAAATGAAGCATATTTACCCCTTTTTAAGCAATCAAAGATATAATCAACCATTTCTCTCACTTTTTGCATTAACAAAAAAGGTATGCTTCTAGATATGATATGTTAATAAACCAAAAATAGAGATGCATCAACGTAAAAACATTGTACAATGGGAGATACTCCCCCTATCATATACATTCACATGAAAAAGATAACCTCCCCCTAAGGTGTAGGCATGCGAAGAAATATGTAAATATGTAATACTCCCCATGTCTTCATGCATAATTTTCTCAATCATATTCATATGCATAATGCAGTACAATAAGAATTAGAGCATACATCAAATCTCAATCAAAATCGTATCTTAGTTATGATTTCAAGCAATTTTATCATTCAAAGATACAATCATCAACAATCTCACAATATAATCTCAAAAAAAATATGCAATCATTACGAAACAAAGATATATTGAAGATAATCAGAATAAATTGATTAATCAAAATAATAACCAAATTCCAGTGATGGAATATATAACCTTGTTAGGATCAAGTCGATTGTATTATTTTTCCAATCGATTCCATTGCTTTCCAGTGAGTTTTGATTCCAGCTGTGCATGCCAAAGCAATGTTTTCCTGCAAAACCTGTCATGATCTATTAAAGATCAAGCATTTTAGAATTATAGAAATGCAAGTAAATTCTCAAATACGAAGTGAATATGTAGAACAGTTTAATGTAACAGTAAAAACATGCATAGTCAACTTCACTTAGTACAAAGTCGATTTCAAGGTTCATTCATGCAGATTCAATTAAGAATTTTAAAAGTAAGTGAATCATAAACAAAACATTAATTTCATTTCTTATTAAAAGATATTACATTGGATGGCCCAGAACATTGATTAAATTATCTTTCCAGTGTATCAAATTAGTTTTCAGAGTATAAAGAATGTAAAAGATATATAAAGAACCATTCCTCTGAGAAAGCTTTATCAAGCAATAAAAAATCAAGCATATTTACCCCTTTGTAAGAAATCAAAGATAATCAAAGATATAATCAATCATTTCTCCCACTTTGTGCATTAACAAAAAAGGTATGCTTCTAGATATGATATGCTGATAAACCAAAAATAGAGATGCATCAACGTAAAAACATTTTACAATCAGAGATGTTCCCTTTATCATATATATTCACATGAAAAAGATAACCTCCCCCTAAGGTGTAGGCATGCGAAGAAATATGTAAATATGTAATACTTCCCCTGTCTTCATGCATAATTTTCTCAACCATATTCAGATGCATAATGAAGTACAGTAAGAATTAGAGCATACATCAATTCTCAATCAAAATTGTATCTTAGTTATGATTCCAAGCAATTTTATCATTCAAAGTACAATCATCAACAATCTCACAATATAATCTCAAAAAAAATATGCAATCATTACGAAACAAATATATATTGAAGATAATCAGAATAAATTGATTAATCAAAATAATAACCAAATTCAAGTGATGGAATTTATAACCTTGTTATGATCAATTCGATTGAATTATTTTTCCAGTCGATTGAATTGCTTTCCAGGGAGTTTTGATTCCAACTGTGAATCCCAAAGCAATGTTTTCTTGAAAAACCTTTCATGACCTCTTGAAGATCAAGCATTTTAGAATCATAGAAGTGCAAGAAAATTCTCAAATAAGAAGTGAATATGCAGAACAGTTTAATGTAACAGCAAAAACATGCATATTCAACTTTAGTCAGTACAAAGTCAATTTCAAGATTCATTCAACCAGATTCAATTAAGAAATTTAAAGGTAAGTGAATCTTAAACAAAACATTAATTTCATTTCTTGTTTAAAGATATTACATTGGATGGACCAGAACACTGATTAAATGATATTTCCAGTGTATCAAAGTAGTTTTCAGAGTATAAAGCTTGTAAAAGATATATAAAGAACCTTTGTTCTGAAAAAGCATTATCAAGCAATCACAAATCAAGCATATTTATGCCTTTGTAAGTAATCAAAGATAATCAAAGATATAATCAACAATTTCTCCCCCTTTGTGCATTAACAAAAAATGTATGCTTCTAGATATGATATGGTGATAAACCAAAAGTAGAGATGCATGAACGTAAAAGCGTTTTATAATCAGAGATGCTCCCCCTATCATATATATTCACATGAAAAAGATAACCTCCCCCTAATGTGTAGGCATGTGAAGAAATATGTAAATATGTAATGCTCCCCCTATCATCATGCATAATTTTCTCAATCATATCCAGATGTATAATGCAGTACAGTAAGAACCAGAGCAGAACAGAACAATGATTAAATGATCTTTCTAGTGTATCAAAGCAGTTTTCAGAGTATAAAGCATGTAAAATGTTGAAAGATAATTTGTGTGACATTGTGATAGTAGAGAGAATGAGTCACCTCAATATACACCTGTGTGCTTGAGTGAAACACTTTCCTTGGTGATGAGTAGTTTGAATTATACATGATTGCATCTGTGCCTGTTTAATTGGTCATTCATGATAATAGCATCTGTTGGAAAGACTGTGATTAAGTGACCATCATATTGAGTTTAATGGAAGTAATGCATGTATACATCTTGACTGATGTTTTTTATGATAAGCTGAGAGTGATTACTTGTCTTGGATGAAAAAGTTTTGGAAAGTATTAATCCATTGTATTGATTGTTTGAAAACTGAGTTACATATTGTTTTGCTTGAGGACAAGCAAAATTCTAAGTTTGGGGCTGGGATAACGGTTAAAAAACAGTTATTTTCATACTTGATTTTGATATTAAATCACACCCTTTATGGCTTAGAATTAGCTTGAAATCATGCATTTTTATTAAGTTAGAGAATAAGAGAGTCAAAGTTGGTTTTCTTGGTTTTATGCTTGGTTTCCCTTGATTTTGTAGGTTTATTGAATTTGAAAGAAGGATTGAATTATCAAAGAGTTGCAGTGCAGAAAAGTCAACCAGTTAACCAGAAAGTCACCAGTTGACCAAAGTGTAGTTGACCAGCGCTGAGCGGTCAAATTAGGGGCTGAGTGATTGTCAGTTTTTATTTTGCAGATTCTGTGATCTTTCTGTTATCTTTTTGGCCTATATATAGCCCCAATGCGACTTGAATCCCGATTCTTTTTGCAGAGAGAAACATCTAGAGCTATTCCACACACGTTGGAGGAGATTTCTTGGATGCTTAGGCTCTTTTTTATCAAATCTAGGGTTTGCTTTTCCATTCTTACATTATTTTTCATCTAGTTTCACCATGACAATGGTGAACTAAACCCTTTGTTGTTGGGGAACAATGTAATATTTTGAAACACTCATTTATCTAAATTCTTATTTATTTCATATGCTTGTCATATACTTGTTTATCAATTTTTGGGTTCTCATCTATGCTTAATGCTTTTATTGTTTAACTCATTCAGTAAAAGTTGTTTGTCTTTATTGATACGGGGAGGTACGGTAATGTCATGAACTGGTGAGAAATTCCTTGATTATGTTAATACCACCTAGGGATAGGGGTAGGATGATCAATTGTATTTTGCTTCCGTTCACATTGCATTATTAGTTACTAGGGGAGGCTAGGGATAACAAGCCGGTAATTAATAATAGGCTCTTTTCACCAAGGGATTGGGTTAAGGGTAGGCTAGAAAGTTTGCATGGCAATTGGATAAATAAGTGAAGTAAATAAGAAAAGTAGATATATGAGAGTGGATAAGATGAAATTGTAAACCCCAACAACACCATTCATCCATAGTTTTCTTAAAGCCAATTGAATCACTGCATTTGCATGTTTATATTTGTTCTTTGCATACAAACACCAACTTAATTCTTTTCTCAAGTCTTACGCGATTTTTTTACATGAAAAGTAAGTCCTAAGAGTCCTTTGGGAAGAACGATATTGGGTTTACCAATTATATTACTTGATAACGATCTGGTATACTTGCGAGGAGCTTAACAGTGGGTCGGGTGCCCATCAACCCACCTACCTAATTTTATTTTATTAAAATTTAATTTTAATTTTTTAAAAAGAATATTTATTATTTTTTTTGCTTGAAAAAATTATTTAAGTTCCCTAACGGTTGAGACTGGTTGACCCAAACAAAGAATGGGTTGGGTCGAAGATTAAGGTAGGTTAGGTTTGACTAACGGTCGAGACTGGTTGACCCAAACTGATTTGATTGTGGAGTGATTTTGGACCAATATATAATAACACATAGATGGTGTTAAAATGTTTTCAAGAAAATGTTGTCAAAGTTTCATTATCCTAAGAATTCAAACAAACTCTTAGACCTTTTATTTGGTCACATTCACATAAATTACTTAAAATTTAATAGTTATAATGAGGAATTAATATAAATGATTAAGCTTTAAGAAAAATACTATGATTAACATTATTAGAAAAAACATCCCTCTCATGCATTATTTTCTTACTTTTTAGTATTTTTACAAACATGTATCAATGTCGAACCATGTTGTCATTAATGTAACAATAAATAATCAGTAAAAGAAAATTTTCATTTCTTAATTTGTAACACTTGGAATCGATTCTTTATTACTTAGAATCGATTATATTGATATAGTAAAATTGAAAGTGGAATTATATGAATATAGAAGGCACATCAAACTTTTTAACTTCGATCCCTCCAAATGTCACCTTCTTCGCGGGTGATTCAAAGTAGACATTTTTGGGATGCGGGAAATCAATTCGATATTTTCTTAATAAAACTAGAATTATTACATTTTCTATGAATGATGTTTGAACGTCGAATTTGGACGAGCTTCGACATTCATACAAGATGGTGTAATGTGGCAGTACAAAGCATAATTATACGATGTACGTGAATAAAAAAAAGATGTATTAATTTTTCTCTAAATGATGTTTGAACGTCATATTTCGCTTGGCTTCAATATTCATACATTACTCAGTATAATTACACGATGTACGTCATTGGTTCATCTATAAATATAGCTTGCATTTCACGTATTTCCTTGCCTCCTGTTTCCATATTGAACATATTAGGATTCATATTTTTATTTCATTTGCATTTTCTTTTCCTTAGATTTCTAAGCATCTTTGTTCTTCATATTGCAATTTGATAACTTGGATTTGAAAGTGGTTCCTTCATCGTCATTTTTATGAAGGAGCCCTTTCAATTTCAAGTTAACAAAATGATTTTATAGTACAAAAATGGTTAAGATATCTTACTGAAAGGAAAGTGCTTAGGAAATAGAAATATGGTTCATAATATGTTTAGTGCTGAAACAATTTTAAGCTCTAAAATAATTATCTACAAAAGTTGTTCAACTTCATCATTTAACAATGAATGGTTCCTTTTTTAAATTGTCCATAAGTGGTATTCCTAAGTTAGATTTTAGAGCTATCTGATTTCTAAGGGAGGAGACAACTTAAGGACAATTTAAATTTGGAATCTATTTACACAGTTGACGTTGAATGTGTTGGAAAAAAAGTTGGCTTCTTTATTTCACTAAGAGGGGGGTGAATTGGTTTTGTTTCAAAAACACTTTCTTTTCGCAATCTTGAAATCAAAGTATAAAGCTTTTTGAAATTTCTCGAATTGCAAGCAATAAAAATATGTATGCAGCAGAACTTATGTAGTTGACTACGTAAAGAATAAAGTCGACTAGGATGTAAAAGATAAGGGATAGAGAAATGCAAACATATATTTTTATACTGGTTCGACAAAGAATGCCTACATCCAGTGTCCTTCCAACCCAGGAAATAAATGCACTATAATGGTTGCGGTTTTTACAACAAGGAATTTATAAAAGACCTCCACGTGAAAAATATAAATCTCCTCTCTAACCGAAAACCAAAATATAACTGCACAACACAATCAGACTTGCAGCAAGAATCCCCTCTTCTACAATCTGCAACACCACTTTGAACAATCCTTAAAGTGAGCTATCCCCCTGTATCACAACAGGTCCAATTCCAGCAGTCTTCACTGGATGCCAAGCCTCTCAGACAATTCCAGCAGTCTTCACAGGATGCCAAGCCTACATGATCAATCACAAAAGCACCTTCTTGTGCAGATGTTGATCAGCCAATGAATGCGCAATTGAATCTCCTCTTTGAATCTCTTTCAAGAAAGATCACCACCATATTCTTGGTGAATTCTTGAAGTAAAGACAAATCTGAAACAAAATTGAAATTGTCAGATAATCAAAAGTCTTTGAACAAACTAGTGTTCAGTCTATTTATAGATTTTTCTTAATCAGTCAGATTCTCAATCGAATGTGCTACTAATTTAGTCGACTGCATTACATGGTTATAACAGAACACATTCAATATAGTTGACCAAGTCATCAATGCTCAACTAACTTTTAAAAATATAGCCGTTAGAGTGCAAGAGCATAACAAAATTCCAAATCAAACAACAAATACAGTCTAATATGTAAAACACAATGTCGACTATCACAATGACAAACACTTTGAAATTCTTTTCTTCTCAAAATAGCACATAGGACTAATTCTCAAAATCTGTACAAAGGTTTTAGCATAGTCGAATCCATTAGTAATGTAGTCGACTATACTAGAACTTTGTAGCACAAGTATAAGTTTGTAAAAGTGCTTTTGATTTCTTGCTTTAAAATATGTGTAGTAAAACAATGAAATGATGCATAGCACACAACACATTAAAGCATATACACATGTTCCAAAAATATATCAATCAATCAACACAAGAACATGTAACATAGAACATACACATACACGTGTTCAACAGATATTACAATTTAATCAGCATAAGAACATGTAATGCAACAACAACATGTACTTGTTATTAAGCAATGTGTTGTCATCATAAAAAACTAGATTGATATAGAAAATGTGTTGTCAACAATCTCCCCCTTTTTTGATGATTCAAAACCATGATTAATAAACAACCATGTTTGCACACTGTAATACAAAACAAAGTAGCAGAAGAATTTAACACAGTTAAAACAGATATGTACTCTGCATGTAACACATCAATTAGCAAAATATATCACAGAATGACAAAGAATCAGTAATCTCCCCCTTTCATATAGCACTATAAGATCATAAAATTTCTCCCCCTTTGTGCATTAGCAAAAAAGGTTTGCTTATGATACTTTACTGAAAAATAATCAACCAAAGATACAACAAATAGAATATGCAAGTTTTTAAAGTACAATGATGATCTCCATATCACATTCAATCACATGTAAAAATTAACTCCCCCTAAAATGCAGGGATGTGAATGAAAATATGTAAGGAGTGATACTCCTCCTGTCATTATGCATAAGTAATAAAATCAAATCAGATGCACAATGCAACATATCATAGATTAAACAATCAGTTCAATCATAGAATTGTATCAAAGACATTGTAGCACTCAATTCAGATATGCAATGATACAATTATCAACAATCTCACAATATTATCTCAGATAAGATGATTAACAAACTATTTATAGCGGAGATAATAGCAGATATATCAGAATAAGAAATCACGAAAAGAATAACCAAATTCTAGAATTGGAATTGTTAACCCTGTTATAGAACAGTCGATTGCTGTATTTCTTCAGTTGAATATATTGCTTTCCAAAGATGTTGAATTCCTCTTGATAGTTCCAAAGCAGTGTTATTCCTACAAAAACATTCAAAGATCCTTTCCAGATCAAGCACTTTAGTTATGCAAGAAAAAATAGTGAATAGTAGAAGTCAATATGTTCAGATGTATCACAGATTAGTATAGTTGACTTCAAACATGTTGCAGTCGAATCAATCAAGTAGTGCAAGCATTATCAAACAACTTTAAAGCAATTGTATTGATTCAAAAGTATTAATTTCATTTCCTTGAAGAATAGAATATTACATTGATAAGACCAAGATTAAGGAAATAAAAACATATTAAACAAAAGATGGCATATCTAAGCCATTTAAAAAGAAACAAACAAAGACTTCCAATTCTTCTTTTTCTTTTTGTTAACAAAGTCACCAAGTATCATGTCACTGTTATCAGAACCAGTGTTTTCCTCATCAGTCTTCTCACTCTCATTAGATTCATCAGAGATATTTTCATCAACAATTGCAGAATCTTCAATATGTCCTTCATGACTTTGTGTTGTTTTCTGCTCTTTCAAAAGCTGGATCACCATTCTTAAGCCATTCAACATGATTCTCCCAAACTCAGATTTTGCTTTGTACTTGCTGTTAAGAATAGATTCTAGTTCATTCTCTTCATTTGGAGCCTCATTTTTGTATATCCATCCTTCATTCGTTTTTGTCATTTGCATAAGATGCAGAGTAGTCTTAGCAATCATGCTTGTTGTGGAGCAAGATTTGCTTGATTCTCCGATACAATCTACTCCATAATAAACAATAACTTTTGTAATGAAAACACAATATGATAGCTTAGCAAACTCTAATCTTTTAACCTTCATCATGTTGTCGTATATTGCAGCAGGCCAATTTACCTAAATGTTTTCCTTTAACGATTTTAGCAGAAACAAATCCTCAGTAGTAGCCTGAGCATGATTTCCTCCTCTTGGCATCAGAATCCATGAGATAACTAGAATAACAAGTCGATCATTTACTTTCATTCCACCTGTTTTATAACTGGAATGGTCTCTGACATCATTAGGGTTTCTCAAAGTACTTAGATACATAGTAAACTTATAGAATCCTTCAATTCCCAAGTGGCAATTTTCTCCTTCAGGCTTTAATCCTACTTGGTGTTAAGAAACAGGTAGGCTTCTTTTTTACACCAAGAGGGGTGGTGAATTGGTGTTAATTCAAAATTAAAATCTTTTCGCAATTTTGATATGAAAAATTCAAAGCTTTTGATCTTTCCCTGAAATGCAAGTTATTGAAAATTCAATGCAGTGGAAAAACGCAGTTGACTACCATGCAGATATAGTCGACTGGAAAATAAAGAGTGCAGGGATGAGAAAATTCAAACACTGTGTTTATACTGGTTCGGCAAACAATGCCTACATCCAGTGTCCTTCCAACCCAGGAAGCAAATGCACTATAATGGTTGTGATTTTTACAACAAGGAATTTATAGAAGAACCACGCAAAAATATAAATCTCCTCTCTAACCCAAAACCAAATATAGCTGCACACACAAAACCAGAATTGTAGCAAGAATCCCCTCTTCTGCAATCTCTACCCACGTCAAACAATCCTCAATGTGTCACCAGCACTTTTCACAGGATTCCAAGCCTATCACAACAGACTTCAAAGGTTGCCAAGCCTTGAGTCAAAAACTAGCAGTCTTCACAAGATGCCAAGCCTATCGAGATCAAACAAAAGAAGCTCCTCTGTGCAGATATTGATCAAACAGTAAGAGCAATTGACTTCTCTTTCTGAATCTCTCTGAAGCAAGATCACCACCGTT
Source organism: Vigna radiata var. radiata (assembly GCF_000741045.1). Classification (NCBI taxonomy): domain Eukaryota; kingdom Viridiplantae; phylum Streptophyta; class Magnoliopsida; order Fabales; family Fabaceae; genus Vigna; species Vigna radiata. Next base: position 39,460,455 of record NC_028358.1, on the reverse strand, counting down.
TTCTTGGAGAATTCATGGAGCTTCTAACCAATTCAATCTGAAACAGGAAAAATGAAAATGTCAGATCACAAAAGTCATAGAACAATTCGCGTTCTGTCTATTTATAGCTTTGTGTTTCATCAGATTGATACTCAGTCGAATAGCCTACTAATACAGTCGACTGTATTAAAACAATTATAACAGACAGTGAACATAAAGGCTCCTCAGTCAACGAAATCAAGAAACATTTATTACAGTTGACCAGGTCACACGGTTTTGACTAACTTTTGAAAATATAGCCGTTGGAGCTTGTAAGTTGATCAGAATTTAAAACAGAATAGTAACAGTCGAATATGCATTCCACAATGTTGACTAACACATGAAAAATCATTTTGAAATTCTTTTCAACTCAAAATCTCCCACAGCACTTGTTCACAAAATCTGTATAGAGATTTTAGCATAGTCGAATGCATTAAGAGTGTATTCGACTAGACTAGAACTTTGTCACAACACATATAAGTTCAAAAGGTGCCTGTGATATTTTCTTCCAGAAATGTGTAATGATCAAAAACATTTTATCTCACATTTCATTACAAGCATGTTCCACAAATATAACACTCAATCAAACATAGGAACATACAATGTAATTCAACAAAACATGTTCAGCAGGTATTACAAAGGTTACAAAATAAGAACATGTAATACTGGAACAAATGTACTGTTATTAAGCACTGTGTTGTCATCATCAAAAACCAGTTTGATATAGAGTTTTTGTTGTCAACAATTTCAACAATCTCCCCCTTTTTTGATGATGCACAACCATGATTAATAATTCAACCATGTTTGTACAGTTCCACAAAAGACAGAGTAAAAACATATATATATATATGTCAAAATACATTAACACAGTTTAGTTACTCTGCATATACAGCAAAAATATCAAGCAGATAAAGTATGATGCATCAATTCTTCCCATATAGACTTGCTCTCATATAGTCATGAATATCTCTCTCCCTTTGTGCATTAACAAAAAAGGAATGCTTCAGATATTTATGCAGTTTTGAAAAGCAACAGAGATGCATAAAAAAGATATGCAATTTAAGAAGTACAATGATGCTCTCAAAATCACAAGTTCATCACAAAACAATGTAAACTCCCCCTGAAATATAGATGTGTGATGAAACAATGTGTAAAACAGTGATACTCCCCCTGTCATTATGCATGAATTTCAAAAACAGTTTAAGTGCACAATGCAGAATATCACAGTTTAAGTGCACAATGCAGAATATCACAGTTTAAGTGCACAATGCAGAATATCACATTTTAAGCAACAAATTAAGCTTAGATTTGTATCACAGTCAAACAATTAAATCACATGTATATGCAATCTCAGTTTGGATATTAAACTTGTAAAGATCAGAGATAATAACATAATATTAATGATTTAAGCAAAGAGTAAGGATAAAATCAAATTCTAGAATTGGAATTGTTAACCCATTTAGACGCAGTCAAATGCATTAAATCATCAGTCGAATGCATTGCTTTGCAACTGCTGAATTCCAAATGTAGATCTTCAAAGCAATGTCCTTCCTGCAAAACCTTTCAAGAACCTTTTCGAGAGAAAGTATAGTGGTTAAGCAATAATTAAATCGTATCAAAATAGAAGTCAATGTGTAAAGATGCATGACAGTTCAAGCATAGTTGACTTCAATCAGAACATAGTCGAATCAATCAAACAATTTAGCAGAATTCATTAAACCAGTTTAAGTAAATGGATTGATTCAAACTGCTAATTTCATTTCCTTGAATTAGAAGATATTACAATGGTGGATAGACAACAGGGAAATAAGATCAAAACATTCAAAGCAAAAAAAGATGGCTTTCTAAGCCATTTACAAAATGAAGACCTAGCCTAGGACTTAACACATAACTTAGACAAGCAGGACACTATTTTGATTCATTTGATTCTTTAGTTGTATTTTCTTCACTAATATCATCTACAACCCTTATCTCAGATTCTTTAGATGATGATGAAATATCAATGTAGTGTTTGAGTAGAAGATCCATCTTTTCATGTAGAGTCACCAGAGAAATTTTGAACTTGTTTATCTTTTTAAATGTTCTTTTGAATCTGTCATTTACTCATATTTCAAACTCTGAATTGGATGATCCAAGCTCTTCATCGTTGTCTTTATTCACAGAGGACATATTTTTCTTCAGAAAAACATTTTCATCGCGGAATACCCAACCTTGAGAAGTTTTCTTCATTTCAATACACGTTAGAGTTGCCTTTCCAATCATGTTTCCTCTGCCACATATTTGTTTCTTTTCATTTGTAAAGTCAACACCATGGTGTTCCAGAACTTTGCTTATGAATACATCATATGGAAATTTGTGTCCTTCACCTGTTCCTACCTCTAGGATGTGTTCTTTGAAGACAGAAACCCAATTTGTTTGTATTCTATATTCAATAGCATATAATAAGCAAACATCCACAGGAGTAAGTTTCGTGATGTTGTATCTTCCGGGTAACAAGATATGTCCTATGATGAATGCCACAACTTTTTCTTCTATATCGAGCCATTTGAATAAGAATCCTTTTTCCTTTTTATACCTTCCTCGGTATCTCATCAAGCTCTTGAACATTTCTGTTTTCTGTATCTTTTTATACCTTGGACAGTCAAACTTGTGAGATAGTTCGCCTTCATTTCTTAGTCTTGTGAACTTCCACCAGATATTATCATCAACAATGATGTCTACACCTTTCACCCGAGAATGAATGTTCCCATTCACTTCTTTGACATTGTAGTAGAAAACCTCTACTAGTTCATCATAACAATCTCCCTTCAGTTCAATTAATTTGCTGAGATCTTGAAATTTAAGTTCATCAGGAAACATAAACTTCTCTTGTTCGAACAAAGCAAGTTCATCCATATGATGTCTGACAACTTCTTTGATTGGTCGCATAGTGAAAAATCTTTCTCTGGTTATATCATCACTGATCCATCCAGAAGGATCAACCTCACTTCTTGTAGACATATGACGCTTTCTTGGTCTTGATGATGAAGAAGCCATTTGAGTAGTGAAGAATAAGGGTTTTACTAGAAACAGAATAAGAGCTTGCTTTACCAAGATGTGTGTGAAAGTCTCAGACTATTTCATTCATTTATATAAAGAGGACGCGCCAAGGACATTTCTTAAAACCTAAGTTTAAATCTTAACGTTCTAAAATAGAGTTATTCACATAATCAAATGACTTAGTCGATTGAATTAAAGATGTATCGACTGGGACTCGTAAAAATCATTTTCGATCATTCAATCCATTCTGCACACAACATAAACAATCATACAACAACAATCAATTAATATATGCATCATGTAACAGATAGATACAGGTTTACCGGTTGTAGACACTCCAGGTGTTTGATATGTTCCATAGTTAATTCATCCTTGATAACAATTCTGTATCGGCTGCATAACCTGCAAAACAATTAAGTTTTTGTTGCTGGTACCCATTTAACTTTAGGTCCTTGATTGTTAGTTCTTGTCTCATGTTCCTTTGGTATCCATACATATAATCCTTGAGGAACAACAACATTTCTATAATAACAATTTCTAACAGTATGACCAACACAATTGCAATAAAAACATGCATTTCTTGCAGGTTTTCTTAATTCATTAAGCTTCCTAGCATTGGTTCTGTTAGAGTAAACTTTGTATCCAATTCCTTGTCTATTTTTAATTCTGCTAGATGAATTCAATACAACATCTAAATTGTCACTAGCTTGAGCAAACTTAGCTAGCTTGCTAGTCAAGTAATTTATCTTTTCAATGTGTGTAGGAAGATTATCACAAGCTTTTTCAATAGCAACAGTTTTAATCTCAATATTTCTAGCAGATGACAAAGCTTAATTTAATTCTCTTTCTAATTTTTCATTCTCTACAACAAGGTTATCAATTCTATAGTCTCTTTTCTCAAAGTTCAGTCGATTAACCTTGTATTCCAGTCGCATTGCTTCAGCATGTAATTCTCTGAATGTCTCAATCAGTTGCTGATATTTCTCTTCTATAGGGAGCTTCTCAAATTCATCGTCACTATCACAATCACTCTTTGCAGTTCCAGCCATGTGACATATATTGGATTTCTCCTCTTGGTCAGCATCTTCATCACTTGAGCTTTCAGAATTCGAGTTTTCCCAAGCAATATAAGCTCTTTTCTTTCTCATGTTTATGCCTTGAGGAAATCTTTTCTTTGTTTTCTGCTTTGGCTGTAATTCAGGGCAGTTAGGCTTGATGTGACCTTCTTTTCCACATTCATAGCACTGGACAACATTCGTGTTGAAGCTCTTCTTTTTGCTTTGACCTACATGTTTAGATAGTTGACTATCATTTTGTATAAGTCAACTAAATTTTCTTACCACCAAGGTCATAAGTTCTTTGTCGTCCATCTCTATTTCTGTGATGTTCTTGCTTACAGCCTTCAGAGCTATGGACTTCTTTTCTTCAATCTCCTCTTCATCCTTCAGTCTACCAAGTTCTAACTCATGTTCCCGTAACTTGCCAAACAAGGTAGCCATATTCATCGTTGTAAGATCTTTGGATTCAGAGATTGCAGTGACTTTTGGTTGCCAGTTCCTGTTCAAGCTTTTTAGAATCTTTATGTTGATCTCTTCTTTGTCAAAGACTTTGCCAATAGCCATTAGGTGATTTACGATATGAATGAATCGTTTATGGACATCATAAATGCTTTCACCAGCTTTCATTCTAAACAACTCATATTCTTGTATCAACGAATTCTTCCTGGCTCTCTTGACTTCATATGTGCCTTCATGTGTTACCTCTAGAACATCCCACATTTCCTTTGCAGACTTGCATTGGGATATCCTGAAAAATTCATCAATAGTTAATGCAAAGGGAATAATATTCCTAGCTTTAACATCATATTGAGCTTTTCTATTTTCATCAGCAGTCCACTTAGTAAAATGTTTCAAAACAGTTTCACTATCAACAATTTTCGTAGGCATATATGGACCATTTAAAGTAGTATCAAAAATTCCTTTATCTTGCGATTCAAGAAAGATCTGCATGCGAATTTTCCAAAAAGGATAATTTTCATCAAGAAATAGAGGTGGTCTGTTTGTTGAAGTACCTTCACCAAAAGTTTGAAAATTTGAAGTCATCCCTAGGTTTTACAGTCGAATAGATTAAAAACAGAGTCGATTGAATTTTCAAATATCTTATGAAAACCAGCTCTGGTTCCAATTGTTAAGAAACAAGTAGGCTTCTTTTTTACACCGAGAGGGGGGGGGGGGGGAATTGGTGTTAATTCAAAATTAAAATCTTTTCGCAATCCTGATATGAAAAATTCAAAGCTTTTGATCTTTCCTTGGAATGCAAGTTATTGAAAATTCAATGCAGTGGAAAAACGCAGTTGATTGCCTAGCATATATAGTTGACTGAAAAATAAAGAGTGTAGGGATGAGACAATTCAAACACTGTGTTTATACTAGTTCGGCCAACAATGCCTACATCTAGTGTCCTTCCAACCCAAGAAGCAAATGCACTATAATGGTTGAAGTTTTTACATCAAGGAATTTATAGAAGCACCACACAAAAATATAAATCTCCTCTCTAACCCAAAACCAAATATAGCTGCACACACAAAACCAGAATTGCAGCAAGAAGCCCCTCTTCTGCAATCTGCACCCACGTCGAACAATCCTCAATGTGTCACCACCACTCTTCACAAGATGTCAAGCCTATCACAACAGAATTCACAGGTTGCCAAGCCTTCAGTCAAAAACCAGCAGTGTTCACAGGATGCCAAGCCTATCAAGATCAAACAGAAGCATCTCCTCTGTGCAGTGATGAAGGTTGAAAAATAGTGATTTTCATATGTCAATTTGGACCAAATTACACGCTTTACTACTCGAAATGAGCTTAAAATCAAGCAAAACTCAATAAATGAGTCTGGAGAGAGCCAAAAGTTGTTTTTAGCGATTTTATGCTTGTTTTGCATTGTTTTGAAGCTAATTTGAGAAAAGTAGAAAATGGAGTTGAAGATACAGGTCGTTGACTCAAGAAAAGAGCAGAAAAATGAAGTTTTGAAGAGTCGACGTACCGCCCGGCGACACACTTAAACCGCCGGGTGGCCCAGGACGAGGAGTAGGCAACATTTCACGCTGAGAGAAACCGTCGGGCGCTGGCAATTGCCGCCGGGCGGTGACAAAGGAAACCGCCGGGCGGTGGCGGCAGGTTGTGGCAAACCGCTGGGCGGCACACTCAAACAGCCCGGCGGTAGCACGCTGGACTTGGGCCTGATTTTGACGCGCTCCTCACCTATAAATACCCCTACTACGAATTCAAAGTCATTCTTTTGATAGGGGAAGACGACCAGACCTAATTTTGCTTCTCGAAAGAGGATCTCTTGGATGCTTAGGCTCATTTTCATCTTTTCTAGGGTTTGCTCTTTCATTCTTCTTCCATTTTTCATCTAGTTTCACCAAGTCTATGGTGAACTAAACCCTATTGTTTTTGGGGAATTCAATGTAATCTTTTAATACTCTCTCTTATTGAAACTATTGATTATTTATATGGTCTCCATATGTCTTGATTGATTATTTTTGGGTTATCATCTGTGCTTAAGGCTTTTATCGTTTAACTCATTCGGTATATCGTTGTTTGTCGTTATTGACATGGGGACGTGCGATAATGACATGAACTGGTGAGTAATCTCTTGATTCTACAATACCGCCTAGGGATAGGGGTAGGACGATCAATTGCGCTAACTTTTATTTATAATGCGGTATTAATTATCAGGGGAGGGGAGGGATAGCAAGCCGGTAATTGATATTAGGCCCTTTTCGCCGAGGGATCGGGTTAAAGGGAGGCTAAGAAAGTCGCATAACAATTGAATCAATCTAATAATCAAGGGTAGTATGTAAGAGAAAGTGGAATAGATGAAATTGTTAGTACCCAACAACATCCGTCCATCCATTGTTTTCACTTGTCAATTGAATCAACATTTATTTTGCATGTTAATATTTTTGCTCTCAAACCCAATTTATTAATTTTAATTTCTCAAGTCTTATTATTTTAATTCACGTGAACGAGGAAGCCATACGAGTCTCTTGGGAAAACGATACTTGGTCTTACCATTTATATTACTTGTACATTTGGTACACTTGCCAATCCGTCAACATGCAGATATTGATCAAACAGTAAGAGCAATTGACTTCTCCTTCTGAATCTCTCTCAAGCAAGATCACCACCGTCTTCTTAGAGAATTCTTGGAGCTTCTAACGAATTCAATCAGAAACAGGAAAAATGAAAATTCACATCACAAAAGTCACAAAACAATTCGCGTTCTTTCTATTTATAGCTTTCTGTTTCATCAAATTGATACTCAGTCGAATAGCCTACTAATACAGTCGACTGTATTAAAACAGTTATAACAGACAATCAACATAAAGGCTCCTCAGTTAACAAAATCAAGACACATTTATTACAGTTGACCAGGTCACACAGTTTTAACTAACTTTTTCAAACAGAACAGTAACACAGTCAAATATCCATTCCACAATGTCGACTGACACATGAAAAATAATTTTGAAATTATTTTCAACTCAAAATCTCACACAACACTTGTTCACAAAATTTGTACAAAGATTTTAGCATAGTCGAATCCATTAAGAGTGTATTCGACTGGACTAGAACTTTGTCACAACACATATAAGTTCAAAAGGTGCCTGTGATCTTTTCTTCCATAAATGTGTAATGATCAAAAACATTTTATCTCACATTTCAATACAAGCATGTTCCACAAATATAACAATCAATTAAACATAGGAACATACAATGTAATTCCACAAAACATGTTCAGCAGGTGTGACAAACGTTACATAATAAGAACATGTAATACTGGAACAAATGTACTTATTAAGCATTGTGTTGTCATCATCAAAAACCAGTTTGATATAGAGTTTATGTTGTCAACAATCTCAACACTAGGTTTGTCCAAATGTCTTTAGTTAATCTGACATCAACTCCCTTAACCCTGGAGCACAGTATACCATCTTCAACCTTTAGGTTGCAGTAGAAAACTTTGACAAGATCAGGGTACCAAGGATCAGACATTTCCACAAATTTTCTTAACCCTTGACGCTTTATCTACCTTTGGAACTCAAAGCCTTCATCTCTAAAGAAATTCACTTTCAAGAATCTGTGAGGTATCAGACTCCTCATTTTCCAGCAGTCTAGTAACTTAGTTTGTATGTCATCATCACTGATCCATCCCCTTACTTCAGGGACCCGTCTAGAACGCTTCTGTCCTAGTGTCTTGATACGTTTCTTTTGTCCAGAGCTTGAAGCCATTTGAGTATATAGAAACAACAGAAAATCCTGAGATTGTTTGAAGGAGAGAGCGATGATTCAGAGAACGTGGTTATGATGCAGTTCCAATGATACTTGAGAATTTGATAGAATATGTATATTAGCATTTTGGAGGGAAACCTTAAATTCCAATTTCGCACCAAATTAAAATTTTAAAATTCAGATTAGTCAACACTTTTAGACAGTCGAAACGTTAATGATTTTAGTTGATAAGATGTGCAATGTCTAGTCGAATGTATTAATTTGGTAGTCGACTAATACAAATGAAAAACAGAGTTTTACACACAAGCATTCAATCAATCAAACAATGTATTCATGTTATCACACAACAACAACCAATCAAGTTAAGTAATAATGCAGTAAATTGATACAGATTTACCAGTTGTAGATTCTCAAGATAATGATTTAATCCAGATTGATCCATCCTTGAGATCACACTGCATCAGCTTTTTATATCCTGCAAAAACAGATTAAGATTTGGTTGCTGGTACCCATTTAACTTTGGTCCATGATTGTCAGTCCTTGTTACCAGTTCCTTTGGTTTCCAAACAAATAATTTTTTAGGAACAACAACATTTCTATAATAACAGTTTCTAATAGTATGACCAACACAATTACAATAGAAACATGCATTTTTAGCAGGTTTACTTAAATCAATAAATCTCTTAGTATTGGTTCTACTAGATTGAGCTTTGTAGCCTATTCCTTGCTTGATAATAGCTCTGCCAGATGATTTTAGTACAACATTTAAATTGTCTCTTCCTTGAGTAAACTTAGCTAGCATGCTAGTTAAGCAATCTATCTTTTAGACATAAGTAGGACAATTTTCTCAAATTTTATCTATTGTAACAGTTTCAATCTTGACATTTTTAGCATATAACAAAGCTTCTTTTAATTCTTTTTCTAATCTTTCATTATCAACAACAAGGTTATTAATTCTATTTTATAAATCTCTTCTTTCAGAATTTAGTCGATTAACCTTGTATTGCAGTTGCATTGCTTCAACATGAAATTCTCTAAATGCATCTAGCTGCAGATCATATTTGATTTCCACTAGTTCATTTGAGATGTCTGCATCACTGTCATAATCGTGCCAAGTAACTCTAGTCATATAACACAAGTTTGATTCCTCATCTTGATCAGCATCTTCATCACTTGAGCTTTCAGAATCTGTATTCTCCCAAGCAATGTATGCTCCTTTCCTTTCCAGATTTCTGCCTTGAGGGAATCTTTTCTTTCCTTTCTGCTTTGGCTGTAATTCGGGACATTAAGGATTTATGTGACCTTCCTTTCCACATTCGTAGCACTGGACAATATTTTTGCTGAAGCTATTCTTTTTATCTTGACCTGCATTGTTAGACAGTTGACTATCATTTTGAATAAGTTGACTAAATTTTCTTACCATCAAGGTCATCAATTCTCTTTCTTCTCTGTCAGAGAAATGGAATTCTTCTCTTCAATCTCCTCTTCATCCTTCAATCTACCGATTTCCAATTCATGTTCACGTAACTTGCCAAACAAGGTAGCCATGTTCATCGTTGTGAGATCTTTGGATTCAAAGATTGTTGTGACTTTTGGTTGCCAATTTCTGTTCAGAAATTTTAAAATCTTGATATTGATCTCTTCACTATCAAAGACTTTTACGAGAGCCATTAGATGATTAACAATGTGAGTGAATCGTTTCTATACATCATAGATGCTTTCACCAGCTTTCATTCTGAACAATTCATACTCTTATATCAGTGAATTCTTTCTTGCTCTCTTTACTTCATTTGTGCCTTCATGAGTAACCTCCAAGACATCCCATATTTCTTTTGTAGAATTGCATTGAGATATCCTCAAAAATTCATAAACAGTTAGTGTAGAGGCAATAATATTCCTAACTTTAATACCATACTGAGCTTTTCTATTCTCATCAGCAGTCCACTCAGTAAAAGGTTTTAAAACAGTTTTCTCATCAACAGTGTTTATAGGCACAAATGGTTCATTTAAAGTAGCATCCAAGATTCCTTTATCTTGCGATTCAAGAAAGATTTTCATTTTCATTTTCCACGTCAAAAATATAAATCTCTTCTCTAACCCAAAACCAAAATATAGTTGCACAACACAATCAATCTTGTAGCAAGAATCCCCTATTCTGCAATCTGTAACACCACTTTGACCAATCCTCAAAGTGAACTATCCCCCTGTATCACAACAGGTCGAATTCCAGCAGTCGTCACAGGATGTCAAGCCTCTCATACAATTCTAGCAGTCTTCACAGGATGCCAAGCCTACACGATCAATCACAAAAACACCTTCTTGTGCAGATGTTTGATCAGCCGATGAATGCGCAATTGAATCTCCTCTTTGAATCTCTTTCAAGAAAGATCACCATCGTCTTCTTGGAGAATTCTTGGAGTAAAGAGAAATCTGAAACAAAAATGAAATTGTCAGATCATCACAAGTTTTAGCATAGTCGAATCCATTAGTAATGTAGTCTACTGTACTAGAACTTTGTAACACAAGAATAAGTTCGTAAAAGTGCTTGTGATTTCTTGCTTTAAAATATGTGCAGTAAAACAATGAAATGATGTTTAGCACACAACACATTAAAGCATATACATATGTTCTAGAAATATATCAATCAATCAAGACAAGAACATGTAACATAGTACATACACATACACATGTTCAACAGATATTACAGTTTAATCAGCATAAGAACATGTAATGCAACAACAACATGTACTTGTTATTAAGCAATGTGTTGCCATCATCAAAAACTAGATTGATATAGAAATTGTGTTGTCAACAATCTAAACATAATGTTGACTACCCGCGATGAAAAAACTTGGAGTTTTTACTCGTCAAACACATGTGTTACAATGAATTCGACGGATATACGACGTTAAATTCTTCAGCCTCCCCTTTTTTCCTTTAAACCTCCCATAATCTCTTGTTACCATTATATATTGAGATATGATTTACATCTTTTTCTAAAAATTTTATTTTATAAATTTAGGGTAAATTTATCTTCTAATATTTACATATTATAAAATATAATAATGATTTGTGGGTAAAATTTAAATACAATGAAACTTAATTTCTTGAAAATATTATTATAATTTCATATGAAAAATAATAACAATAATAATTAATGAGAATTAAGTTTATACATCAGAATAATTAGAATCATAATAAATATTATTATATTATTAAAAGTTATGTGAAATGAATGTTCTTTAACATAGTCTACACTGATAAAACATTAATCAAGTCTTCAATGTCTCTTTCTTGGTGTGTGTTAATTTTGGGATAAAGATGTGAATGATTATGCTAAATGACTATAATTCATTTTTAGATAATAATACTTTAAATTTCAATAACAATTAAGTTGAGTGATAAAGTGAAGGTTAAGATATATTATTAACATTGGAAAAGTATGTAGAAAAAATTGAAACAAGTTAACAACTGAGATGCATCATGTGTTAGTCGACATTGCAAATTGTATATTCGATTGAGTTTCTGATCCGTTTGGAATTATGTTAAAGTCTACACGCTCCAACGGTTATATCTTTTAAAAGTTAGTTGAGCTTGTGTGACTTGGTCAACTGTAATAAATGTGTATTGATTTTTGTTAACTGAGAGCCTTTGTGTTGACTGTCTGTTATAACTGTTTTAATACAGTCGACTGAATTAGTGGGCTATTCGACTGAGAGGCAATCTGATATAACAGAAAACTATAAATAAACAGAACGCGAATCGTTATGGGACTTTTGATGATCTGAAAATTTAGTTTTCCTATTTTAGATTGAATTCTCTGTTTTAAGAAGATCCAAGAATTCTCTAAGAAGACGGTGGTGATCTTTCTTGAGAGTGATTCAAAGGATGGAGTCCATTCCGCATACTGCTTGATCATAATTTGCACAAAGAAGGTGCTTTCTGTTTGATCTTGACGGCTTGGCATCCTGTGATGACTGCTAAATTTGTGTGAAGGCTTGGCAACCTGTGAAGTCTGTTGTGATAGGCTTGGCATCCTGTGAAGAGTGTTGGTTGCACGTTGAGGATTGTTCGACATGGGTTCAGATTGCAGAAGAAGGGATTCTTCCTGCAATTCTAGTTTTATTGTGCAACTATATTTTGGTTTTGGGTTAGAGAGGAGATTTCTATTTTTGCGTGGTGCTTCTATAAATTCCTTGTTGTAAAAATCGCAACCATTATAGTGCATGTGTTTCCTGGGTTGGAAGGACACTGGATGTAGGCATTGTTGGCCAAACCAGTATAAAAACCAGTGTTTGATTTTCTCTATCCCTACACTCTTTATTTCCAATTGACTTTATCTGCTTAGCAGTCAACTGCATTTTTCCACTGCATAAAAATTTCATTGCTTGCATTTCAAGAAAGATAAAAAAGCTTTGCACTTTTGTTTAAAGATTGCGAAAAGATTTTGTTTTTGAACTAACAACAATTCACCCCCCTCTTGGTGTAAAATGAAGCCTACCTGTTTGATAAAAATTGGCACCAGAGCTGGTTTTCATAAGATATTTGAAAATTCAGTCGTACTTTGTTTTTACTCTATTCGATTGTAAAACATGGGGATGGCTTCAAATTTTCAAACTTTTGGTGAAGGTGCTTCAACAAACAAGCCACCTCTGTTTGCTGGTGAAAATTACCCTTTTTGGAAAATTCGCATGCAAATCTTTCTTGAATCGCAAGATAAAGGAATTTTGGATGCCACTGTGAATGGTCCATATGTGCCTGCAAAAACTGTTGGGTTCTTCACCCTTGCTTAACGCTTTTATCGTTTAACTCATTCGGTAAAAGTTGTTTGTCTTTATTGATACGGGGACATACAATAATGTCATGAACTGGTGGTGAATTCCTTGATTATGCTAATACCACCTAGGGATAGAGGTAGGACAATCAATTGTATTTTGCTTTCGTTTATCATGCATTATTAATTACTAGGGGAGGCTAGGGATATCAAGTCGGTAATTAGTAATAGGCTCTTTTCACCAAGCGATTGGGTTAAGGGTAGACCAAGACAGTTTGCATGACAAAATGATAAATAAGCTAATTAAATATAACATGTTTAATTGCTAAAGAGAAAAATCCTTGGCTATGGCATACAAGAGCAGCACACATTCATATGCAACATTTGAACAAATTGATTTCAAAAGATCTTGTGATTGGTTTGCCTAAATTGAAGTTTTAAAAAGATAAATTATGTTCTTCATGTCAAAAGGGAAAACAAACCAAATCATCTTTTTCATCCAAAAGCATGACATCAAAACCTTTAGAACTTTTGCATATGGACTTGTTTGGTCCATCAAGAATTAAAAGTTTTGGTGGAAACTACTATGCTCTTGTAATTGTTGATGATTACACTAGGTTTACTTGGACATTCTTTTTAACTTCGAAGAGTGAAGCTTTTAAAGCATTCAAATCATTTGCAAAACGTGTGAAAATGAAAAGGATTTGAAAATCAAAACTTTGAGAAGTGATCACAGTGGTGAATTTGAAAATGAATCCTTTGAAAGATTTTGTGATGAACATGGAATTACTCATAACTTTTCAGCTCATAGAACTTCCCAACAAAATGGTGTTGTTGAAAGGAAAAATAGATCATTAGAAGAAATAACTAGAACTCTTTTGAATGAGTCAAATGTGCTAAAATACTTTTGGGCTGATGCAGTTAGTACTACTTGTTATGTGCTGAACAGGATGCTTATTAAGCCTATTCTTAAGTTAACCCCCTATGAATTGTTTAATGGTAGAAAAACGAATGTGTCTCACTTAAAAATCTTCAGATGCAAAATGCTTTGTATTGAATAATGGTAAAGATAATCTTGGTAAATTTGATGTTAAATCTGATGAAGCAATCTTCTTGGGTTATTCTATAACTAGTTAAGCATATAGGCTATTTAATAGAAGAACTTTGATAATTGAAGAATCAATGCATGTTGTCTTTGATGAAATTGTGGACCTTGAGGTGAACCCTCTTGAGCAAAATAAGCCAATTGCAGGTGATGAGGATTATTTAAGGGTAGCTCTTGAAGAGATGTACCTAAATGAAACCTTTCCCCCAGACTCAAGTTGAACACCTAGGAATTGATCCTAAGAGCTATCAACAACCAAGAGGACTTTCCTTGGACAACATCATTGGAGACATATCAAAAGGGGGTAACGACTAGACAAAATCTTAGTAATTTTTGTTTAACTGTAGCTTTTGTGTCTTAGATAGAACCCAAGAATATAAAAGAAGCTCTTCAAGATGATAAATGGTGCATTGTCCTGCAAGAAGAGCTAAACCAATTTGAAAGGAATGATGTTTGGGAACTCAATCCTAAACAAGACAATTATCAAGTCATTGGTACAAAGTGGGTGTTCAGAAATAAGCTAGATGAAGATGGAAACATCACAAAAAACAAAGCAGGACTAGTTGCAAAGAAGTATTGTCAAGAGGAAGGTATAGACTATGATGAGACTTACGCCCCGATAGCCAGGTTAGAAGCAATTAAATATGTTACTCAAACTCCTAGATTTGAAGATTTTAAATTTCCTAATCATGTTTATAAACTAAAAAAGGCTTTGTATGGCCTTAAGCAGGCACCTAGGTCTTGCTATGAAAGACTTAGTACCTTCTTGATTAAGAATGATTTTTCTATAGGAAAGGTTAATTCAACCTTATTCATTAAGAAAGTAGGAAAACACATCTTGATTGTTCAAGTGTACATAGATGATATTATTTTTGGATCTAGTGATGAATCATTATGTGAGGGATTTGCAAATATAATGCAAGGTGAGTTTGAGATGTCTATGATGGGTGAGCTTAATTTCTTCCTAGGACTTTGATAACGTTCTAACAACCGTTATTTTCATACTCAAATTTGATATTAAAACACACCCTTTATGACTTAGAATCAGCTTTAAATCAAGTAAAACACTTAATTGTGTCCTGTGAGAGTCAAAAGTTGGTTTTAGAGATATTATGCTTGTTTTACATTGTTTTGAAGGGTTTTAAGGTGAATTGAAGATGGAAGTAAAGTAAGGTGGACTTAGACCCATGAAAGAAGGAGAAAAATGATGAAAAGAAGGGTCAAGTGAGCCGTTGAGCGCCAGAGTGGACCGCTGAGCGCTCAGAGCGATTAGAGGGAAACCGCTCAGTGGCAAAACTAACCGCTGAGTGGTCAAAGCAGCAAGAAGGAACCGCTGAGCAGTGAACTTAGGCGCCTGGGCGATTGTCTGTTTTTATTAGCTAGATTCTGTAATCTTTCTG
>NC_028358.1:39439894-39444684 GCF_000741045.1 Vigna radiata var. radiata | reverse complement strand
CATTCTTTCATTATATTTCATCTAGATTCACCATGATAATGGTGAACTAAACCTTAGGTTGTTGGGGAACAATGTAATCTTTTGAAACTCTCATATATCCAAATTCTTATTTATTTTATATGCTTGCATATGCTTGATTTATCAATTGTTGGGTTCTTGACCTTTGCTTAATGCTTTTATTGTTTAACTCATTCGGTAAATGTTGTTTGTCTTTACTGATACGGGGACGTATAGTAATGTCATGAACTGGTGTTGAATTCCTTGATTATTTTAATACCGCCTAGGGATAGGGGTAGGACGATCAATTGTATTTTACTTCCACTTATCATGCATTATTAATTACTAGGGGAGGCTAGGGATAGCAAGCCGGTAATTAGTAATAGGCTCTTTTCACCAAGTGATTGGGTTAAGGGTAGACTAAGAAAGTTTGAATGACAATATGATAAATAAGCTAATTAAGTAAGAAGAGTAGATATATGAGGGTGGATAAGATGAAATTGTAAACCCCAATAACTCCATTCATCCATAGTTTCTTAAAGCCAATTGAATCTTTGCATTTGCATGTTTATTTTTTTTGTTTGCATACAAACACAAATTTAATTCTTTTCTCAAGTCTTACACGATTAGTTTACATGAAAAGTAAGGCCTAAGAGTCCTTTGCGAAAACGATACTTGGACTTACCCATTTATATTACTTGATAACGATCTGGTACACTTGCCAGGGACTTAACAAGTTTTTGGCGCCGTTGTCGGGGACTCGTGGTTTAACTACTAGTAGTGTAAACTGATTAAGTTTGACTTGATTGTATATATTTTATCTTTTTATCTTTTTATTTTATTTTTTTTATAAAAAAGTGCTATTAGGGTTTGTCTTTCTTGTGCATGCAACAGGATCTCATACATACTAGGAGCAAGAAAAATACACAACCTCTTCTTGAAGGCTTATGCGAGACAAGGGCGAGAAGGAGAGTTAGACGCCCATCTAGGGATTTGTTTCCTTCCCTTGAAAGATTACTATCACCTTCACCAGTTAGACGCACTCTTGCAGACCAATCAAATGCGGTTGGCCCTTTCCATTTTAACAGCATAGCCATGCCTACGGTTCAAACGACAAACATGGTGATGAATCCAGCACTTATACACCTGGTGCAAAGTAACAAGTTTCATGGCCTCTCAAATGAGAACCCCTATGACCATTTGACAGCGTTTAGTGAAATCTGTAATATAGTGAAGATGGAAGGTGTATCAAATGATAGAGTGAGGCTTAGCTTGTTCCCTTTCTCATTGGGAGGCAATGCTAAGACATGGCTTAATTCCTTCCCTGAAGGGACATTTACTACATGGGAGACTGTGGCTACAAAGTTCGTCAACAAATATTTCCCACAGTCTAAAGTTACTCAGGGAAGACTAGAGATCTCATCATTCAAGCAAGGCATGGAAAAAACTCTAAGTCAAGCATGGGAGCGATTCAAAGGCCTACTCAGGAAAACACCAGTTCATGGGTTTCACAAGACAACCATTGTTCTTGCTTACCTTGGTGGACTGAACATGCAGTCTAAGATAATGTTGGACGCCTCAGCTGGAGGTGATATCAAATAGAAGACTAAGGATGAAGCCTATGACTTGATAGAGAGTATGGCAGCTAATGGGCAAGAAGCATACAGTGAAAGGGGCGCACCAACACAAAAGAGAGGAGTCTTGCACTTACCTACAGATGACGCAATGCACGCACCAACACAAAAGATCCTCTCACAACTTCCAAACGAGATTCGTAATGTCTCCTAAACACAACAGCTATGCGATTTTTGTGGTGGTGACCATATCAATGGTCAATGTGCTATACCTGAGGAGATGCAGCAGGAAGCAAACTACATAGGGAACCAATTCCAGTACAGGCAAGGGAATTTCAACCAAGCAATCCTAGCCAAGGTTGGAAGAATCATCCGAGTATTGGTCAACAATAAAACAACCCATCAAGGCAAACAGGAGGCTTCAGGCAGCAGCAACCCTCACCTATGTAGCAACAGGTTACACATCTGACAGAGTTTGTCAAAGATCTAAATGATAGATTTGACAAATT
Source organism: Vigna radiata var. radiata (assembly GCF_000741045.1). NCBI lineage: Eukaryota > Viridiplantae > Streptophyta > Magnoliopsida > Fabales > Fabaceae > Vigna > Vigna radiata. The sequence goes on along the minus strand of NC_028358.1, from coordinate 39,442,604 downwards.
CTTGAAAGTTTATGAGTCCAATTGTGCAAGTGACCAAGCTAGCTTTATATCACTAGAGATGCAAATTGGACAACTGTCAAAAAGAGTAGAAACCATTGAAAAGAACCAGTTTTAGGCTAACACTGATGTTAACCCTAAAGAAGAATGTAAAGCTGTGGTGACAAAGAGTAAAAGAAAGGCTAAAGGGAAGTTGTAGAGACCGGAAGCAGTGACGAAGAGGAGGAAAGAGAGGTCATTGAGATAAGCAACAACAACAGTGAAGGGGAGGAAGAAGAGGAAGCAAAAGTTAGTCACAACGGGCTGAAAAGAGAAGTTTATAACCAAATGACAATAGTGCCTTCAATTATTAAACAAATTCTTGCAAGGATGAAATTTTATCTTGGAGATATGATAGATTTAGATGAAGATGATGATGAGCAGGAATTTGATATTCAACCTCCAAAGAAGAATTATCCGCTTAAAGTAAAAGATCCAGGTTGTTTGAATCTTGCATGTATTGTGAATGATTTTGATGTAGGAGGAGCAATGATAGACTCTGGATCAAGCATTACTATGATGCCCATGCGTTTCTTGAGAAAAATTGAAGGGCTAACATTAAAACCGTCCAATCTCACTATGACGGTGGCGGATGGTTCCATTAAAAAACCACTTGGTATGGTGGAAAATGTGGTTGTGCATGTGGAGCAGTTAGAATTTTTAGTGGACTTTATAGTCATGGGCATGGAAGATGAGGAAAGGATTCCAGTGATTCTTGGAAGACCTTTCATATCTACTTCGAAGATGTTGATTAGTGTCCATGATAAGAGAATCATGATGAGAGATAAAGAAAATGTACTCCTGCATACTGGCTCTAAAGGAAGCAATGTTATGTGAAAAAAAGAGCCAAACATAGAAAGTCCAGAAGAGAATCTGCATCAAATGAAAGCACAACAGGTACTCATTCTAACAGTTGTAATGTTTTACAGGTACCTGAAGAGGAGGAGGTGGATAAAGGAGAAAAAATCCGCTCTGAAGATACACCACTTCCAAGAGGATCACAGGTAAGATTTAAAAAAAAATGAAGTGGATTGTTAACCAGATCAAAGAAGATGGCAAGGTGGAGATTAGAAGACCATACACTAAAGCCATTAGAAGAGTGGATAGAAGGCAACTAATGAGTTGGGTAGATGAAGACCCCAACCGGGATGGAACGACTTGATTATATTTAATCCCACCTTGTATAAAACATTTGTAGTTCTAGGTTTATTTGATTTTGGACATGTAATTTATTGGATTTTTGAACACTTTTTGGGTAGCATCTACTGAGGGATGCTAAAACTCTTATGTATCCACTGAAGGATACAAGGTAAGTACACCTACTGAAGGGTGTTGGAAAGATAAGCACTTACTGATGAGTGCTAAGTAGGTTTGGGTCAGGCTCGTGACGTTAAACAAGCGCTACTTGGGAGGCAACGCAGTTGATTATATTGTTTTTAATCCTGTGTTAAGTGCATTGCATGTTTAATTGTTACATCTTAGAGGGGAAAGACATATAATTGAAAAATTAAAGGTTGAAACTGAGTGCTATAAGGTAAATATTACTCAAAAGAAAGCAAAGAAGAAGTGAAAAATACCGCAGACCACTGAGCGGTTGCGGCGCTGTGGGTCTCGACTTTTCTTAAAAGCTGAGCGGTTTTTGAAGTTCTTCACTTTGAAATACTTCTTTGCATTTCGCCTGAGCGGTCTCCCTAAGCCCTAGCACTCTCCTTTCACTTTCAAGAGCTTTTTAGAGAGATTTCCTCACTTTCTCATCACTCACTCACCAAAAATTCAATTTTCTACCATTGTTGAGTCAAAGTTTGGGGTTTTTGGTTGAGGGTTTTGCATTGGTGATAGGAAACATCCTCCACATGGAGATGGAAGAGACTCCTTGATCAGGTGTGGCAGCGGAAATGGAGAAAGGTTGCAATGGATGAAACGCGCACAAGGTGTTTGATAGAATGGATGAACGTATTTTGGATGTGGTATGGTATGAAGTTCTAGCTCAAACAACTTTCCTAAGGGGAAAGAAGCTAGAAGATTTAAAGCTAAAGCTAGCAAAGTTTGAACTTGAAGAAGAATGGCCAAAATTCAGCAGCATTTCATTACTATCATTCAAGTTCGTTTACAAGAGATTTAAGCTTCTCTTTTATAGATGCAGAGGAGCTATTGATCCGTGCAGGAGAAGCTATTCAAATTGCCAATGACATGTGCAGAATAAACTAGCCAGCATGGGTTTCATGTTTCACAAGAAAGTTATTTAAAACGTGCTGAATAATTGTAGCTTGCAGTAGAAACTCATCCAGTTGGCCATGAGCTGCCTATGTGCAATGCCAAACACGTGCTGGAAAGGATTTCCCCTCCGTTTTGACCTCTCTTGCTTCCAAAGGCTATCCAACCCTTCTTAGGTGCTTTCCCAAATCTGCCACCTTTATTGATACCCTACAAAACAATGTAAAGATTATTTAGCTTTTTTTTTTAAAGAACATGCTAAGACTTTGGGAAGAAAAGATTAAGCTTGTATTCAACTTCCCTTTCTTGGTCTTAGTGTGAAGTTGGTACTTCTTGGATGGGAAGTCCCTTTAGGGGTTGCCATCATTCCCTCCCTCTTTAAAAACGATTTGTCCTCAAATCGGGAAGAAAGAAGAAGCACAACTTTGGAGTTTATTTTCCTCCTGGGTCAAAGATATAT
>NC_028358.1:39427329-39438674 GCF_000741045.1 Vigna radiata var. radiata | reverse complement strand
CATAGTTTAATCCACTCTGAAATCTAGCTATGGTGAATCTCTCCTCTTCTTTTATCCCCGCTCTCAACATGAGTAACTCTAATTTTTGCCTATATTCTTCAACACTCATGTTTCTTTGTTGAAGTCGATGGAGCTTGTCCATGACTTCTCTAGCATAGTAGGCTGGGACATGTCGCCTGTGTAAGGCTNCTTTCAACTCATTCCAGTATTGAATGGTGTAGTCGCCATGCATCTTTTNGTCTCTTATGATGGATGTCCACCAATAGAGGGCTGCACCTTGAAAGGTCAAGGTAGCTAAGGTCACTCTCCTCCTATCATCAATATTGTAACACTCAAAAATCTGTTCAACCTTCATCTCCCACTCAAAGTATTCTTCAACATTATCTTGACCATAGAAAGGAGGAAGGTCAAGCTTTGGTTCCACATGATGGTCTCTATGGATATGAGGACGCCTAGGAGGGTGTTGATAGTGATCATAAGGTTGGTAACTATGGTGATCACTATGTTGGGAATGATCATCATGATCATGGTTTTGTCTATGAGAGTGATCCCCTTGTGTGTGCCCTCTCATATTGTAAGATTGGCGACCATTTGCCTTAGCTCATTCAACTCAGACTTGGTTCTACTGAGTTCTTCTCGCAACTCTATGTTCTCTTGACTTGATTGATGTTACCTTGAACACTCGAGTGACTCATGCTTGTGAAGTAGAGAAAGTGTTTTCACAAATATTTGAAAGCCTTTCACAAGTATGAATCAAAACTTTTGAAAAAAACTTTTGTTTGTTTTTGGTGAAGGACTTCTATAAAGATTCTAAAGGTGAAGAAACCGAATAATTCCCAGGAAGGAGAGGTGAGTCACAATGGACAGTCTTAGAGACCTTGTCCTTCCTAGCCAGAATGTCTCCTGACGTTTCTTACCCAAGTTTCAAGATAGAAGCCTTTCAAAATCCTTTGAATGCACTATGAGATGCACTTAGAAACCAAACGAAGGTTTATCTATATGAAACGCGCTCCTAAGTATCACGGAGACTTAAAACATGAAAGTCAATCAAACAAAAATTTAAAGAAAGGATGCCAAATGAATGGAAGAAGAAACACGACCCTAAGTGAAAGTGCAAGTGACACTTTGAGCCCCTTGACACACTTTCACACTAAGATGTGGAAACTAAGCTATTACAATGTTTGATTGTGTACTTGGAATTGCTAGAAAAACATTTTTCCAAGCCACCTTAATTTGCAAATGCAAAGGAAACAAATTAACACAAAGTTCCGTGATACCAAGTCACAAATACAATGAAAAGTGTGTGCAAATGAGAAAGCCAAGTGTGGCTGTTGTTTCAAGGTTGAATGTTGCTGCAATTTTAAAGCTTGCTGCTGAAAATTTAGTGCTGGAACAGTTTTTCTGGACAACAAAGAAAGGTGCTCTCAAAGTCCCAACTTGTGCTTGCTTTAACAATGCTTCCACTCCTTAGTATGCTACCCCTTTGGAGAAACCATCTGGGAGTTAGAAACTGCAGCACCACCTCACCACAAGTCACACAAAACCACAAACCGTGAGTGAATAAAATGCTACTGCACCAGATTTTTAAAGGAACATTAACATTGCAGCAGAATGGAAATAACTATGAAAGTGATTGCTAATGATTCTTACTGGAAACAAATGATGGCACTCAAAAGGAACCTAGGATAGGTTCTAAAACAGATTAGAAAATCAAGAAAGACTCAAAAACAGTAAAGAAATTGAGTGTGCTGAAACTGTTTGATGAAAATGCAAAGGTGTTTGTTGAAATGCCACAAAGAAATGCAGATTTTCTGTTTTGTGCCTATTGTAACTGGATTGCAGGGGTATTTTGTTGCTTTTTATATTGGATTGAGAATGTTATCATCAGAAAAGGTTGATGAAAAACACCAGCCCCTAGCTTTTGCCAATCCAAAGTAATAGAGAAGTTATGTCACGGCCAAGCAGCAAAGAATAGTACTGCAGCAGAAAATAATGTCATAAAATCTGATACAGGCAAGGTGATTTAGAGAAGTAGTGGCTCAAATGCTTAGATGACTCTTCAAACATGTCAATATCATCAAGTGGAAGGTGTGCCAGCAAAGAAACAACCAAAACAAAGTCCAGTGCAGAATTTTACTGGTGTAGTTGCTATTTTGGCAAAAAAAAATCAATGGTTTAATATGTGATTTTTCACAACAGCTGGAAATATACCAAATGAACAGTACACAAACCTTCTAAATGGTCAAATGAACCTGTTCTAACTTGCAAACTGGTCCAAAACACAAAATTCACCAAAAGGAGTAGTTCACTTGCAAAAATGCACTAAAATGTGGTGTTTTGGTTCATGTGTTTCGGCTAAAGGCATCCAATGACCATACGAACAGTAGAAACAACTTTCAATGCACCAATTATGATTGCTCAATTAAACAAACAGCAGCAAAACACTCAAAAACTCCAAATGACTTATCTACTTGCAATTTTCAAAGATATTTGATGGTGAAATGGTGATTTTAAAGTTTGGCTATCAAAAGGAGAATTCAGCTGTGCACACAACTTTGTATTGGCCAAATAAACTTGGAGCAACAAACCAAATACACAAAATTGGTCAATTACACAAAATCACCATCTAGGTTGCTTTGCAACAAACAACCCGTGAAAAATGCAGCAGAAAAATCTGGACAGCAGCATGATTGAAAAGAATTGCAGAGAATCAACACTAGCTGGATCAAATACAATTAAGATTGGTCCTACTAACTAAATCTAGTTGCAGATTATCAACTAGGAGAATTGAATGGACCTAATACACTACAATGATAACAGCACGGTGCAAAGCTGAAACTGGATAACAAGAACTCTCAGGAAATCCAATTTTCAAGCAATTCAATCACTCTTTTTGCATTTTAATGGCTAATAGTAATTGGCACAACTTACAACATGTTTAAAATCATCAAATAAACTTGTTCAAAGCTTTGGATGCAAAGAAAACTGGACAAAACAGAAGTCACAATGTAATACCAAAAAGAACAGTCAAAGCAATGAGCAAAAACAGAATTCACTCAACTGCACAAAGTTTTTCGACAATTATTGATAGATCTGGAATTCTAACACATGACACTGATATAAAAGCATTAAACAAACATGTTGTAATCGTGAACTTCAAGAAATCTGGTGGAAACAGGTTTGGCCACCAAAAACGTATTTGATGCAGATGTATGAAACAGAGAATGTGTAATCAATGCGTAAGCTCCGTTGATCCAAGCGAGACAAAGTCTTAGTGCTTATACGATCAAAGTTGAGCTATCACGGCATTTGTACTCATAGAAAGACCGAAGAAAAGGCATGAACAGAATCAAAACACATAACAGAGAAGAAAAATTGCAAAACACTTGCACATGACTTAGACAATACGGAAGTGAGAATTAAGCTGGAATTGAAACAAAATTAAGGAGGATGCACCGATTAAAATGTGAATGAGAAACTAAGGAACATTGAACGTATCAAACATTCACAAAAACAGAAGAACAAACCGAAGCACAGATGAGAAAAAAAAAATTAACGCTAAAACATAATGGAACAGTACATGACGGAAACAGAGAAATGGAGTGAAGTGATCACTTAGCTCTTGGTGCGTGGCTGAGATCGGTGTGCTCTGGATACCAAATGATAGGAAACATCCTCCACATGGAGATGGAAGAGACTCCTTGATCAGGTGTGGCAGCGGAAATGGAGAAAGGTTGCAATGGATGAAACGCGCACAAGGTGTTTAATAGAATGGATGGACGTGTTTTGGATGTGGTATGGTATGAAGTTCTAGCTCAGACAGCTTTCCTAAGGGGAAAGAAGCTAGAAGATGCAAAGCTAAAGCTAGCAAAGTTTGAACTTGAAGAAGAATGGCCAAAATTCAGCAACATTTCATTACTATCATTCAAGTTCGTTTACAAGAGATTTAAGCTTCTCTTTTATAGATGCAGAGGAGCTATTGATCCGTGCAGGAGAAGCTATTCAAATTGCCACATGTGCAGAATAAACTAGCCAGCATGGGTTCCATGTTTCACAAGAAAGTTATTTAAAACGTGCTGAATAATTGTAGCTTGCAGCAGAAACTCATCCAGCTGGCCATGAGCTGCCTATGTGCAATGCCAAACACGTGCTGGAAAGGATTTCCCCTCCGTTTTGACCTCTCTTGCTTCCAAAGGCTATCCAACCCTTCTTAGGTGCTTTCCCGAATCTGCCACCTTTATTGATACCCTACAAAACAATGTAAAGATTATTTAGCTTTTTTTTTAAAAGAACATGCTAAGACTTTAGGAAGAAAAGATTAAGCTTGTATTCAACTTCCCTTTCTTGGTCTTAGTGTGAAGTTGGTACTTCTTGGATGGGAAGTCCCTTCAGGGGTTGCCATCAATTGGAGAGGACATTCATCATCAATTGAACAACTTTTCTGCAAACATTCAAAGTCTCCACTCAAGTAAGTATGCAAATTCATGTTTAGGGTTTCTATTTTGGGATTTGTTGATGAACATGCTTAGGAACATGATAAATTGGGGCTTTTGATTTCTATGCATGGATTGATGAAATAGGAACTGTTTGAACCCATTGAATTGCATGATTTTGGTCTGGATTGTTGAATGTAGAAAAAGAATGGAGATTAGGAGCATTTAGGAAGAGTGTTTGAAAAACCCTAGCCGCCACCGCTGACCGGTCTGTTTTGGCGCTAAGCGATGGCGTGGCTAGAGGCAAACCGCCTGGGCGGTCCTCATGGACGTTGAGCGGTCTGTAGCAGATTTTGCCTAAATGCTGGAATTTTTGGATGTTTGTTTATTGAGGGGCCCTGTTTTCCCTCAAAACTAGATTCTGTGTGATTTGAGTTATAAAATTGATGATGTACTGACCTCTAATGATGTTTCCGTGAATGTTATTTGGATGATTTAATGCAGGAATGTCTACCTCAAGAGGAGTGAAAACAATGGGCAACAAAAGGAAGGAGCGAGAGAGACCTAGGAGATTATATTCTTCTATGTTCCTCTCAAGGAAGCATGAAGAACATTATGCTACGGTTTAGGAGAGGCGTTTGCTGATGGAGAGGAAGGCCATGTACATCCCTGACTTAGCTCCAGAATTTGGTCTGGAGATTGAGCGGCGAGGTTGGGAGAGATTGACTACATATCTAGCATCAGTCAGTATTGAGTTGGTGAAGGAGTTCTATGCCAACGCCTTGCCCAGGGGAGGAATATCAGCTGGGAGATACATGAGTTATGTGAGGGGGCATTTGATCAACTATGACCCTGACACCATTAACGCCTTCTTAGGGACTGAGTGGCCAAGAGAACAGTGCAGGTATGCTGCTATACTAGGGGAGGCCAAGGATTATTAAGATATTGAGAGAGTGATGTGCATCCCTGAGAGGCATTTTCAGAGAAACCCTAATGGAGCACCAGTTAACATCCTTAGGGGATATTTGGCTCCCCTAGCCAAGTACTGGATGGCATTTACTCATGCCAACATCCAACCATGTTCTCATGTTTCTAACATCACATTGCATCGGATTCTGGTCATTTATTGTATGTTGAGGCAGATGGACGTGAACGTTGGTAAGATTATTACCAGCGAAATTCTGAGCTGCGCCAACACTATGAGCAGCAAGACACCACTGGGACACCCGTCCCTAATTACATACTTGTGCTAACAGGCTGGAGTGGACACTGTAGTTCCATCCTTTGAGAGGCCAAGGAGGGCTATTGATGCCTCCTATTATCTCAGTACTGTGGAGGTGATGAGCCGGTTGGAGCAGTTCCTAGGAGACGTACTAGGAGAGCAACAACACAACAGGAGAATGAGCCTGCAAATGCACCGACACAACAGCCTGGGCCTTTCTAGATGAGGGACATGTATATGTCCATGATGGACGCAAGGATGGAGTCCCTTTGCAGAGGGTAGGTGGCCACTGCCGAGATGATTATAGGACTTTATGATCAGCCACCAGTGCACAAGTGGACTATGGACGAGTTCCATAGTGCGATGGCTTGGCCTCAAGGGCAGGCACGGGGTAGTGGGTCTAAAGCAGCTGAAACCTCAGGCAGACAGGATGATGATCAGGAGGATGAAGACTTTAAGGATGCCTAGGATGAGGATGAGTATGATTCAAATGAGGACTTGTGTTGAGGGCATCTACTGGTGGATGCCAGCATTTGGACAGGGATTTTTCTTTTTCTTTTTCCTTTGTACTTTGAATTAGTAGTATAGGTTTTATTATTGTGTCTATACTTGGCTTGTACACTAATTATGATAATGGTTCAATTTTATTGCATGATGAGTTATGTTCTACTGATGATGGATTGTTGATGATGATTGAGAATGTGTGAATGTTGCTATCCAGGTTGATGGTTCACTAACTATGTGAAGAGATGAGTAAGTGATTCATGATTGTGATTTTGATGCTAAGCAGGATTCATGAATGAGAAGTGAGAAAGCATGATTGTGTGAGGTATTGAGCTTCAGAGTTTTTATTGATCTGTGCACTGTTCACAGGGAATCATGAATGATATTGACATAATCTTGATAATTGATTGAATTGCATGTGTATGTCATATGATCAAGACCATGCTTGGAAAGTCCTTAACCAAATTTTCACCCAAAGAATTTTAAATGTTATACCCTTTTTGAACCTTGGCCTTAAACAGTATGAAAACCCTTCTTTGAATTGAATTACCTTGAGTTGGGTTGAGGATAATTGTATGTGTTGACAAGGTTCAAGTTTGGAGTTGTTTGGGGTGATAACGGTCTAAAAACCGTTATTTTCATGCTTAAATTTGATAGTAAAACACACCCTTTATGGCTTAGAATGAGCTTTAAATCAAGTAAAACACTTTGTTGAGTCTCTTGAGAGTCAAAAGTTGGTTTTAGATATATTATGCTTGTTTTGCATTGTTTTGCAGGGTTTTTAGATGAATTAAAGATGGAAGTGAAGTAAGGTGGACTTAGACCCATGAAAGAAGGAGAAAAATGATGAAAAGAAGGGTTAAGCAAGCCACTGAGTGCCAGAATGGTCCGCTGAGCGCTTAGAGCGATTAGAGGGAAACTGCTCAACGGCAAAACTGACCGTTGAGCGGTCAAAGCGGCACAAGGCAAACCGCTGAGCGGTGAATTTAGGCGCCTGGGCGGTTGTCTGTTTTTTTAGCTAGATTTTGTAAATCTTTCTATAATTTATGTGTTATCTTTTTGGGCTTATATATAGCCCAATACGAATTAGAAGGGGATTCTTTTGGTAGAGAGAAACGTCCAGAGCCATTCCACACACCTTGGAGGAGGTTCCTTGGATGCTTAGGCTCCAATCAACCAAGTTTAGGGTTATTTCTTCCATTCTTTCATTATTTTCATCTAGATTCACCATGATTATGGTGAACTAAACCCTTTGTTGTTGGGCAACAATGTAATCTTTTGAAACTCTCATATATTCAAATTCTTATTTATTTCATATGCTTATCATATACTTGTTTATCAATTGTTGGGTTCTCATATGTGCTCAATGCTTTTATTGTTTAATTCATTCAGTGAAAGAAGTTTGTCTTTATCGATATGGGGATGTACGGTAATTTCATGAACTCGTGAGAAATTCCTTGATTATGCCAATATCGCCTAGGGATAGGGGTAGGACGATCAATTGTATTTGCTTCCGATCTCATTGCATTATTGGTTACTAGGGGAGGCTAGGGATAGCAAGCTGGTAATTAATAATAGGCTCTTTTCACCAAGGGATTGGGTTAAGGGTAAACTAGAAAGTTTGCATGGCAATTAGATAAATAAGTGAAGTAAATATGAAGAGTAGATATATGAGAGTGGATAAGATGAAATTGTAAAACCCAACAACACCATTCATCCATAGTTTCTCAAAACCAATTGAATCAATTGCATTGCATGTTTACTTTTGTTCTTTGCATATAACCACCAAATTTATTCTTCTCTCAAGTATTACAGGATTTGTTTACATGAAAGTTAAGGCCTAAGAGTCCTTTGCGAAAATGATACTCGGACTTACCCGTTTATATTACTTGATAACGATCTGGTACACTTGCCAGGGACTTAACAAGTTTTTGGCGACAGAGAGGAGTCTTGCACTTACCTGCATATGATGCAATGCTAGCTCAAAATCATATTTTGACCCAAAAGCTAGATACATTGACAAAGATTCTCTCACAACTTCCAAAGGAGCTTCGTAATGTCTCTCAAGCACAACAACTATGTGATCTTTGTGGTGGTGACCATATTAATGGTCAATCTGCTATACTTGAGGAGATCCAGCAGGAAGCTAACTATATGGGGAACCAATACCAGTATAGGCAAGGGAATTTTAACCAAGGCAATCCTAGCCAAGGTTGGAAGAATCATCCAAGTATTGACCAACAACAAAATAACCCATCATGGCAGCAAGGAGGCTTCAGGCAGCAACAACCTTTAACTATGTGGCAGCAGGTTTCACATTTGACAGAGTTTGTCAAAAATATGAGTGAAAGATTTGATACATTCATGAAAGTCTATGAGTCCAATCGAGCAAGTGATCAAGCTACTGTTAGGTCATTAGAGACGCAAATTGGACAATTGTCAAAAAGAGTAGAAACCACTAAAAAGAACCAGTTTAGGGCTAATACTGATGTTAACCCTAAAGAAGAATGCAAAGTTGTGGTGACAAGTGATGGAGGAAGGACTGAAAGGGAATTTGTAGAGATTGGAAGCAGTGATCAAAAGGAGGAAGGTGAAGCCATTGAGACTAGCAGCAGCAGTGGAGGAGAAGAAGAAGAGGAAACACGAGATAGTCATAATGAGCAGAAAAGAGAAATTTATAGTCAAATGACTATTTTGCCTTCAATTATTAAATAGATTCCTGCAAGAATGAAATTTTATCTTGGAGATATGATAGATTTAGATGAAGATGATGATGAGCAGGAATTTGAGATTCAACCTCCGAAGAATTATCCGCTTAAAGTAAAAGATCCAAGGTGCTTGATATAGGAGAAGCAAGGATAGATTTTGGATCTAGCATTAACATGATGCCCATGCGTTTGTTTAAGAAAATTGGAGGGCTGATGTCAAAGTCGTCTAAACTCACAGTGACAATGGCGGATGGTTCAGTTGAAACACCATTTGGCATGGTTGAAAATGTGGTTGTACGGGTGCAGCAGCTAGAATTCTTAGCTGGTTTTATCATCATGAGCATGGAAGATGAGGAAAGAATTCCAGTAATTCTTGGAAGACCTTTTATGGCAACATCTAAGATGTCTATTATTGTCCATGATGCAAGGATCAGGATGAGAGATAAAGAGAATGTACTCTTTTATACTTGCTCTAAAGAGAGAAGTACTAGAATTAAAAAGAGAGCCAGACATAAAAAGTCAAGAAGAGAAGTTGCACCAGAGAACAAAACAACAGGTGCTAATTCTAATAGTTGTAATGTTTTGCAGGTACCTAAAGATGAAGAGGTTGACAAACGAGGCACTATCCACACTGAATATACACCACTTCCAATAGGAGCACAAGTGAGATTCAAGAATAAGAAGTGGCTTGTTATTAAGATTCGGGAAGATGGCAAGTTGGAAATTAGGAAACCATTCACAAGAGCCATAAAGAAAGTGGATAGAAAGCAACTGATGAGTTGGGTTGATGAAGATCCCAACCGGGATGGAATGAATTGATTTTATCTAAATCCCACTTTGTATAAGCATTTGTAGTTTTAGGGTATTCAATTTTGTACATGTTCTTTATTAAATTTTTGAACACTTTTTGGGTAGAATCTACTGAGGGATGCTAAATCTTTTATGTATCTACTAAAGGATACAAGGTAAGTACACCTACTGAAGGGTGTTGGAAGGCTAAGCACTTACTGAAGAGTGCTAAACAAGTTTGGGTCAGGCTCGTGACGTTAAACAAGCGCTACCTGGGAGGCAACCCAGTTGTTTGTTTTGTTTTAAGTGCATTACATGTTAATGAATGCATCTGATAGGGGAAAGGCATATATTTGAAAATTGAAGGTTGAGAAAGATTACTCAAAAGAAAGTGTTACCAATAAGGAGTATTGGTAAATCCTGAAGAATTCTTTTGATGATGCTGCAAGAAGTGTTATTTGAAGAGAACATTAGAATTATTTAAAAAGAAACTTGTAGAATTTGGATGTAGTAGGAAAATCTTAAACCTTGTATTTTTCACTGGAACAATCGATTATGGATAAGCTACAATCGATTATCACTTGCGTTTTGTACTAGAATAATCGATTATCATGAAACAATAATCGATTATCACAAGTCATACTTTAATAATCGATTATCACTTTTTGAAAAACCTGTAACGGACTTGAATAATCGATTATCACTTACAATAATCGATTATTCGTGGCAGTTGGGACCAGACATTTGGCATTCAGTGCAATTGGCTATATATTTGGCTTCTGTAAAATTCAGAGGCAACGTTTTTGAACTGAGAAGCTAAGTAGAACACTGTTTGACAGAGGAAAGTTCTCAGAAGCTTTGTTCAAGGATCCCTTGCTTGGTCTCGTGAATAGGACAGGCTCGCGTATCGTTGGTCGATTGCTGATGAAGGTTGAAAAATAGTTATTTTCATATGTCAATTCGGACCAAATTACACCCTTTACTACTCGGAATGAGCTTAGAATCAAGCAAAACTCAATAAATGAGTCAAAAGTTGTTTTTAGCGATTTTATGCTTATTTTGCATTGTTTTGTAGCTAATTTGAGAAAAATAAAGAATGGAGTTGAAGATAAAGGTCTTAGACTCAAGAAAAGGAAAGAAAGGTTGAAGATATGCAGAAAAGTCAACCAGTCAACAAGAAAAGTCAACAGTCAACCAGGAAAGTCAACCAGTCTACCAGGAAAAGTCAACCAGTCAACCAGAGCACAGCGTCGGGCAGTTGACCGTGGCGCCGGGCGGTTTCCCTCAAGCCGCAGAACCGCCCGGCGGTGAAATGTGGCGTCAGGCGGTGGACAGATGGGCCTGGACCTGTTTTATGTTATTTTTTATGATCTGTTTGGGCTTGGACTTGTTTTATGTCATTTTTATGCCCTATTTAAAGGCCAGAACGTCTTAGAGTTTGTATCTTTTGATGGATTAGGCACAGAAACACACTTTTCACCCCTTTGGGGTAGATTTGGAGATGGTGACAACTCTCCTTTTCTCCTTTTTAGGGTTTATATCTCTTTCATTCCATTCTTCACCTAGTTTCATCATGTCTATGGTGAACTAAACCCTATTGTTGTTGGGGAATTCAATGTAATCTTTTGATACTCTCTCTTATTGAAACTATTGATTATTTATATGGTCTCCATATGTTTTGATTGATTA
>NC_028358.1:39422475-39426834 GCF_000741045.1 Vigna radiata var. radiata | reverse complement strand
ATTCAAGGGTAGTATGTAAGAGAGAGTGGAATAGATGAAATTGTTAGTACTCAACAACATCCATTCATCCATTGTTTTGTGTTTAACCTCAATTGATCAAATTGCATTCATGTTTATTTTTCTGCACTTTATAAAAATCCCAAAATATTATTTTTATAGTCTTGATTTGTTAAGCAAAAGCACAACAGTTTAGTGTCGTGATTCTCTTGGGAAAACGATACTTGGACTTACCATTTTATATTACTTGTACGATTTGGTACGCTTGTCAATCCGTCAACAATTGCCGGAGTGGTTCTCTTTGAGTTGGCAGAGTGGTCTTCTTCCGGTGCGCTCGTCGAAGGAAGGTTTATTTATCAGCTTTTCATTCACTATAATTGTAATCTGAGAAACATCTTTTTAGTGGAACTGTTAATCACTGTTCATAGTGATTAACGATTGGACGTAGATTCTTCTGAATCGAACCAGTATAAAAATTACTTGTGTGATTTTTCTACTCCCTGCACTTGTTACTTTTGTCTGCACACAAACTGTTCGATAAATTTTCTGAAAGAAAATTGTTTTCCGAAAAAGGACCAACTTCGTTTTAAAAAGTGACCGAACACGCTTATACGCTACTCTTAGTTTTAACTCCGCTGTGTTATACTCTTCGAACCATATCCCACTAGTACCGACAGAAAGCAAAAGAAGAAGAAGTGAAATTAGGCGCAAACGGCTTAGCGGTACAGTTTACCGCTGAGCGGTTGCGGCGTTGAGGGTCTTGGTTTTGATTAAAAGCTGAGCGGTTTTTCAAATTTTCACTTTGAAACCCTTCTTTGCATTTTGCCTGAGCGGTCTCCCTAAGCCCTAGCACTCTTTCTTCGCTTTCAAGAGCTTTTTAGATAGATTCCCTCACTTTCTCTTCACCCACTCACCAAAAATTCAATTTTCTACCATTGCTTTGATAAGTTTTGGGGTTTTTGGTTGAGAGACTTGCATTGGAGACGACATCCATCATCAATTAAGCAATTTTTCTACAAGCATTCACAATCTTCACTCAAGTAAATATGTAAATTCATGTTTAGGATTTCTAATTTGGGGATTCGATGATGAACATGCTTAGGAACATGATAAATTAGGGTTTTTGATTTCTATGCATGAATTGATAGAGTAGGAACTCTTTGAACCGATTGAATTGCATGATTGTGGACTGGATCGATGAAATTAACAAAAGAGTGGAGATTAGGATCATTTAGGAAAGGATTTTGAAAAACCCTAGCCGTCACCGTTGAGCGGTCTGTTTTGACGCTGAGCGGTGGCGCAGCTTGAGGCAAACCGCCTGGGCGGTCTTCATGGACGCTGAGCAGTCTGCAGCTGTTTTTCCTAAATGTTGAAATTTTTTATGTTTGTGTGTTAGGGAGCCCTGATTTTCCTCAAAGAATTGTATGATATGATGATGCACTAACCTCTAATGATGTTTCTGTGAATATTGTTGGATGAATTCGATTTATGTAGGAATATCTACCTCAAGAAGAGTTAAGACAATGGGCAACAAAAGGAAGGAACCAGAGAGACCTTTCAAGGAAGCATGAAGAACATTTTGCTATAGTCCAGGAGAGGCGATTGCTGATGGAGAGAAAAGCCATGTACATCCCTGACTTGGCTCCAGAGTTTGGTTTAGAGATTGAAAGGCGAGGATGGGAGAGATTGACAACTTATCCAGCACCAGTTAGTATTGAGTTGGGGAAGGAGTTCTATGCCAACGCCTTGCCAAGAGGAGGAGTGTTTGCAGGGAGGTACATGAGCTATGTATGTGGGCACTTGATCACCTATGATCCTGACACCATCAACGCTTTTCTAGGGACTGAGTGGCCAGGAGAGCAGTGTAGGTATGCTGCTATACTGGGGGAGGCTAGGGATTATGAGGACATTGAGCGAGTGATGTGTATCCCTGGGACGCACTTTCAGAGAAACCCTAACGGAGCACCGGTGAACATCCTTAGGGCAGATTTAACTCCCCTAGCTAAATACTGGATGGCTTTTACTCATGCCATCATCCAGCCATGCTCTGATGTTTCTGAGATCACTTTACATCGGATCCTGGTCATTTACTTTATGTTGAGGCAGATGGACGTGAATGTTGGTAAGATCATTACCAGTGAGATTTTAAGCTGCGCCAACACCATGAGCATAGGACGCCACTGGGACATCCGTCCCTAATCACATATTTGTGCCAGCAAGCAGGACTGAACACTTCAGTTCCACCCTTTGAGAGACCGAGGAGAACTATTGATGCCTCCTATTTTCATCAGTATTGTAGAGGTGACGAGCTAGCCGGAGCAGGCCCTAGGAGACGTCCTAGGAGGGGAGCAGCGTAGCAAGAGGATAAGCCTGCAGATGCACCGGCACAGCAGCCTGAGCCCTTCCAGATGAGAGACATGTACATGTCTATGATGGAGGTGAGGATGGAGTCCCTTTGCAGAGGATAGGTGGCCACTGCCAAGATGATCATAGGACTTTAAGACCAGCCACTAGTGCACAGGTGGACTATGGACGAGTTCCGTAGTGTGATGGCATGGCCTCAGGACAGGCACATGGTAGTGGGTCTGGAACAGCTGGGACTTCAGTACGACAGGACGATGACCAGGAGGATGAACACTTTGAGGATGCCTAGGAGGAGGAGGATGATGACTCAGATGAGGATCTGCCCAAATGGCATCTACTGATGGACGCCAACATTTGGACAAGGATTTTTCTTTTTCTTTTTCTTTGTACTTTGAATTAGTAGAGTAGGTTATATTTATGAGTCTATGCTTGCCTTGTACACTTATTTGGATAATGGTTCAATTTTATTGCATGATGAGTTGTTTACTATTGATGATTGACTGTGGATGATGATTGAGAATGTGTGAATATTGATATCCAGGTTGATGGTTCACTAGCTATGTAAACAGATGAGTAAGTGATTCATGATTGTGATTTTGATGCTAAGCAGGATTCATGTGAGAAGTGAGAAAGCATGATTATGTGAGGTATTGAGCTTCAGTGTTTTATTGATGTGTGCACTGTTTACAAGGAATCATGAATGGTATTGACTTAATCTTGATAATTAATTGAATTGCATGTATATGTCATATGATCAAGGCCATGCTTGGAAAGCCCTTACTTAGCCAAATTTTCACCCAAAGAATTTTAAATGATATACCCTTTTTGAACCTTGGCCTTAAACAGTATGAAAACCCTTGTTTGAATTGATTTACCTTGAGTTAGGGTTGAGAATAATTATATCTGTTGAAAAGGTTCAAGTTTGGGGTTGAATGGGGAAAGTGAAAGGCAAAAGAAAAAGCAAAAGCATTGAGTTCAAAAGATGAGAAAGAAAAAGGCATGTGAAGAGAAAAGAAAATAAGGAAAATGAAAAAGCATGTGAAGTGAACTCAATGTAAAATGAAAAAGGGAAAAAGTTGGGAATGAGTGAGATTGGTTAAAAAAAGAGTTTGCGTGACCTTTGAATAATGATTTAAACTCTCTTAACTCAAGGATTTTGTATTCCAGAAAAACCAATTTTCTTGATAGCCCAGCCACAATACAAGCTTTGGAAAAAGTCCTTGTGATGACATTTGCATGTGAAGATTTTGATTGTTTTAGATGAATGACAATATTGTTTGATGTGACATGTGAACAGTAGAGAGTAGAGTGAAACACTTTCTTGGTGAGAATTGTTAAATCCATGTTTACATCTATGTTTAGTTGATTGATCATTCATGAACAAAACATCTGTTGGGAAAAGTTGATTATGTGAACTAAGATGGATTGAAAGCATACATGCATCTTTGTAGGATTCCACTAAAATTTGAAATGTATAATAACTTGTCATGAGAAAAAGGAGTTTTGAAAAGTGTGAATTATTTGATGAAAAAGTGGAAAACCCAAGTTTTGTCTTGTTTGCTTAAGGACAAGCAAAGTTCTAAGTTTGGTGTTGTGATAACGGTCTAAAAACTGTTATTTTCATCCTTAAATTTGATAGTAAAACACACCCTTGATGGCTTAGAATGAGTTTTAAATCAAGTAAAACGCTTAGATGAGTCTCTTGAGAGTCAAAAGTTGGTTTTAGAGATATTATGCTTGTTTTGCAGGGTGTTTAGATGAATTAAAGATGGAAGTGAACTAAGGTGGACTTAGACCCATGAAAGAAGGAGAAAAATGATGAAAATAAGGGTCAAGCAAGTTGCTGAGCGCCAGAATGGTCCGTTGAGCGCTCAAAGCGATTAAAGGGAAACCGCTCAGTGGTGAATTTAGGCGCTTGGGCGGTTGTCTGTTTTTTTAGCTAGATTCTGTGAATCTTTCTGTAATCTATCTGTTATCTTTTTGGGCTTATATATAGCC
>NC_028358.1:39417727-39421960 GCF_000741045.1 Vigna radiata var. radiata | reverse complement strand
TATGGGGACGTACGGTAATGTCATGAACTGGTGAGAAATTCCTTTATTATGCCAATATCGCCTAGGGGAGGCTAGGGATAACAACCCAGTAATTAATAATAGGCTCTTTTCACCAAGGGATTGGGTTAAGGGTAAACTAGAAAGTTTGCATGGCAATTAGATAAATAAGTGAAGTAAATAAGAAGAGTAGATATATGAGTGATGGGCTGTTGCAACCCACACAAATTTAATGTGCAATTAGAAATGCAGTATAGCTAGGAAATGACTCCTAGGTCGTCTCTCAAGGACAAATTTTGCGGTTCAAGAATCAAGTCAAACACGAAGGGGGGGGGGGTTGTGAAAATGTTGCGGTGCATGCGGATAAACAAAATCAAAACATTGGCGCAAACAGAAATGCAAACACAGATCTAAAAACGGTTTCAAAGACAGACTGAAAATGGTTGGTCATTAACTTAATTACAATGCTTCCTATCACAGATCAACAAATATAAAACCGACTCAAACCTCTAATCCAACACAATTAATCAGCTAAGCGTAGGTTAATTATGTTTTCATAAAAGCGGACTAAGTGAACGCAATGTTAACGTCAAATCTAATTTACACCATGCAGTTTCATCGACTAAGAGACGACTCAACACCAAATTTGATTTTCTTCCTTAAATAAACCATGCAAAATGTGTTGACTTTTTGTTCCATGTGCACCATTCTCCAAGACAATAAACATGTGCCTTCCACACACTAGAAAACCGTCCCTTCTCTCCTTCCATGTAGCAAAATTCCAACTCCCAAAACCAAGGCACAAATTAACGTGAAATACAAAGTGGGTGTTCCAAAAAGTGCTTCAAACCAAAGACTAGATGAAAGATACTTTGAGTGGTTCAACCAAGGTGTCGTGTAAGCAAAGTCAAAGGAATTAAAACAAGCACAATACATCCTCCTCAATAAGACAAGTCTCGGCAATTGCAAATGCTACCAAAGATGACCACCAAAATTGGAAATATTCCTTCTATGAAAATAAGCTTCATATTGTGCTTGTCCAAAAGAGGTAAAAATTAAATGCTCCATTTCTCTCTCCTTTCTACACTCCAAACGGTTTTCTCCACCAACACAAACATCCAAAACCTTTTCTTCATATATCATGAACGTGAATGCACCCCAAGAACCCAAAGTACCAAATGCAAAAGCTTACAAGAACAACAACCCCAAATTTCAACTTCTACTAACCAACTTCACACTCTCTTTTCTTCAAACTTTTGACCAAAACAAAACCAAACCCCTAGCTTTCCTTGCAGTACCTTCCAGCCATGGAAACACAGCACAATGTTCCATCTCCATATTTGCTTCCAACCATCAAAACAAAAGCCCAAGAAGAAAATGGTTCAAACCACAACACTTAACAAGAACTTCATTTTCATCATCCAATCCAAGAAACTCAAAGTAAATACGAAAATATAGCAGCAAAGGAGGGGAAAAATGAAATAGCTCTTCGTTCAAACCAAAGACTCATCATGAAAATGCAAAGAAACAACCTCAAGTTCATACTTTCAACTTCAAAGAACAAGAAACAAAGTGGAATATGAGACGGTTTTCACCACCACCAAGCAAAGACAATCAAGATTCAAGCAAGAGAAGAAGAAAAATGCATCCTTGTTCATTCAAGAGTTGAAAACCGCAGCACACCAAAGCTCTCCATGAGAGTGTTCAAAACCTAAGCAAAAAAAAATGTAAAGTGTGCTTCCAAATGAAATGTTCGGCCTTCTTACCTGTCAACACCCAATTTCGTCTGGGTGACAAAATACTATACAAATTTTCTTAGTTTATCTTATTTTATGTCTTTTGTCATTTTCATTCTTTTCTTTTACTATTATTTCTTCTTATTTTTTATTTTTACTTTTATTTTACTTCATTTTTGTTTTTCTTTTATATTTTCCTTTTTACCTTTTGATTTTATTCTTACTTGTTATTTTAGTTTAGTTTTGATTTAATATAATTAATATAGTTAAGTTAAAAAAGAAAAAAAAGAAGGGAATTCGAAAAGGAAAAGGTGACTTTGTCGTTTGTGGAAAAAAAAAGGACAATTGGTGTTGGTCTGAAGAAAAGACCCGCGTGAGGGTAGTGTCGCGGGGGTGGCAGAGGACGTTACGGATTGCGGATTGGCAGAGACAGATTTAGGATTTTGGCAGAGAATTCGGTTACCAAAAAATGGGAGAAACAATAAGGAGGTATTGATTGAAAAAGAAAAGAGGAGACTACGATTGAGGACTGGCAAAGGAGAAAGGGTGACCAAAGTTCTTCAGAGGAATAGAGGAGGGAAGCATCAAGAGGGGTTGGGGGTGATTGCAGTGAAATTTAGCACCAAGGTAAGCTCTTTATCCCAGTTTGATATGAATCAGTTACTCGTTACAAGAGCTGCGCGTTAATATCCATTTACTCTATATGGTTGCACCTGCATTGTCGTTCTTGTGGCTGCATTATTTGCTCATGTTATTGCTACTGCATTGGTTGCTTAGTATCCTGAGGTTTCGCAAAAACTTCTTTTCTTCTTCTCCATGACACTTAACGACCCTATCCAGAGAAACATTGCTTCTTCTTTCAATGGCTTTCAATGTCTAATCTAAGCTGTTGCTTGAGATACCACCACCATAGTCTTCACCTTGCCTCTCTCGGCCCCGACAGCCATTTCTCTTCTCGCCATTTACCCAACACCTAGTTCAATAGGTATTGTGCCTGACTCAATCCATTCACCCAGAAAACTTTAAGAGAACCAAATCCAGAGATTTCCCAAAGCCTTGATTCTTCTCAGTTGCAAAGAAAGAAAGGAAACCAATCTCCCTGAGTCGTTTACGGTACTATCTNTACCAATTCCATCTTGTTTCTCTCGAACATTGCAAATCTGATTCCTTTTCACCACCACGCCTAANTACGGTCTGTTACCATCCTCCATAATATCATCTTCATACACTACAACGCATAGAACAATTCTTCCATCTCTATTACCACCATCAACCCAACACAGAANAACCATCACTCTCTCCATGACCGAACANCGTTTACCTGCAAGAAAAGGANCCCGCNAGATATCCAAACGCAAGCCACAAAACAGAACCAATCGCCAAAAACAAGGGCCAATTTCCAACATCCATACACCAGCCCATATTCAACCTACAACCAAAANGAAGCCAAAAAATTTGAGCACCTGAAACACAGAAAGATTCAAAANTCAAAAANCGAGAACCCATCGCATAGAATCCNCAAACATTATCTTGGCAAGCCTCTGAGGTTGTGTTATCTGCGAACCAAGCAATCAACCCCTCACGGGTAGAGGGCGCAGTAGCGTTTTGGTGGTGGCTGTGGCGATGGGGTTTTAGGGGTAGAGGGGGATCTGGTTGAGGTGGTAGAGGTGGCCGCAATGACTGGCAGCGACCTTGGGCCATGGCTGGTGGCGATCCATGAAGATGATAATCTCTCGTGTGGCGGTGAAGGTCGCAGTCGCTGGCGAGGGTGAGACGACGAGACTGTGACGGCGACGCAGTGGCTGTCGGAGAGGAGCGGCGGCGCATTGGAGGCAAAGCTTCAGCCCTAGGCTAGCGCGAGAGAAAGAGAGGGAAAGCGATGATGTCGCGGCCGGCGGTGGCTCTGGTAGGGCGCGTCGTCGCCGTTGACACCAGGTGGAGAGAAAGCGGTGGTGTGTGGTCGTCGAATGAAGGCGGTGCGGTGCGAGCTCCGACCCCGAGTTGGGTGAGAGAGAGACGCGAGACCTGGAGTCTCTGGTGTTTGAGTCTGAGAGTGAAGAATGAGGGGAGGAGTTTCGACCCCTTAGAGCTTCTAAGTAAGGAGAGTGTGGGTTTGGATGCTTGGCCCAACCGAATAATAACAAAAAAACAGCACTTTCCTCTCGCACCCTCGTTCCTCATCTTTGCAGCCCCTTTATTTTCTGCTTGGGCCAGGTTCATGGGCTAGTCCCATCCTCACACCCCATTTTCCTATCCGCACACCCCATCTTTCATTCTGCACCCCGGTTTCTGATAAGCTACACCCCTCTACACTTGGGCTTTGGCCCAGTCTAGTTGTAAGAGCCAAATTAGGTTTACACCCCCTTGTTTTTCATTTTACACCCTTGGCCACTTGGGTTTAGGCCCAATCTTTATATTATTTTATCATTTAACTTTTAGTTTATTATATTTCTACTTTCTATTTCATTTTTCTACTTTTTATTTTTCATTTGGTTACTTA
>NC_028358.1:39397542-39417575 GCF_000741045.1 Vigna radiata var. radiata | reverse complement strand
AAAAAATACAAAAATATTTTAAAAGGTTTAAGCACACGTGCGACCATTCGCGTCAGCCATGTGTTAAAACCTTTTCCTCCTTCTTTAAAAAAAAAATAATAATACAAAAATATTTTAAAAGGTTTAAGCACATGTGCGACCATTCGCGTCAGCCTTGTGTTAAAACCTTTTCCCCCTTCTTTCAAAAATAACAAAAATATTTCAAAAGGTTTAAGCACACGTGCCACCATTCGCGTCAGCCTTGTGTTAAAACCTTTTCCTCCTTCTTTTAAAAAATAATAACAAAAATATTTCAAAAGGTTTAAGCACACGTGCGACATTCGCGTCAGCCTTGTGTCGAAAACCTTTTTCTTCTCCACTTTCATAAAAATTATTTTCAGAGGTTTAAGTGCACGTGCGACCATTCGCGTCAGCCTTGTGTTAAAAACCTTTTTCTTCTTCTCTAAAAAATTAACAAAAAATATAAAACATCATGTTTCCAAACAATTCTCCAAACAAAATTTCCAATCAGTTTTTAAAAGAACTACGTAACCCTGATTTCTCAGTCCAACTGAGAATACGTAGGAGCAGGGTCAATCCTTGTCGAGCACAAAAAACACAAAAAAAAATATTTTGTTTTCTTTATAGTTTTATTTTTTAGGGGAAATCAAACATTTTGCAAACCACATTAAATTTGCGCATTTGATTAAAGGTACTGCCTTCGGGCAGGCGTTGTAGGGTGTTGATACCTTCCCTACACGTAACCGACTCCCGAACCCAATCTTTGGTTTTCGTGGACCGTGCTTTATCATTTTATGGTTTTTCCGTAGTTTTCCAGAATAAACTATGGTGGCGACTCCAAAACTCTTTTCCAAAACTCGTTTTCCTTTTTGGATCGTCGTCCCGTTGCGATTTTTTCCGGTTGCGACAGATGGCGACTCCACTGGGGACCGCTAGAGAGTCAGGCCATTTAATTAGATGCGCGAATTCAATGTGGTTTTGCTTTGTGTTTTTCTTTCCCTTTTCTTTATCTATGCTTGATATTTGGAATAACTGCATGTGAATTGTTGGATATTGAACCCTAGGGTAGAAACACATGTTTATATCTGCCTGGGAATTTTTTGGTTGTTTTGCAGGTGAGGGTTTGGATTGCATTTGCATTCTCCCTTCACACACACACTTTATGCATATATTGAGTGGGGCCCTATACCCGGGTCTGAGTGCAGTTTAGAATTAGAGGGGTTGTGTAGCGGTGCCACTTTGGATATTCTTCCTGTTTGGCTATCGTGAGAACCCCAACTAGAGTTTGTTCTTTTCATTTGTGTCTTCACACCTAGTTGATTACTCGACTGTTGTGGATATGCTATGAAGAGGGCCATAGCTCTAGCGACCATTGACCTCTAGGTTTAAGAGACCATCCTTGTGAGGTTGCATATACTTGACCCCCAATCTGAAGCGCCGAACCTTTATTTAGGGCACAAAGGGAGATGTGTGCGGCCTTATAATCCTCACTTTCACATAATAAAAGCAAACACCTTGTTTCTTTACCTTTTTATACGTTTCTTTCCCTTTCTTTCTTTTTCTCATGCATTTTTAATTGGTTCTAGTCAGGAAATTATAAATTTGTGACTAAACCATCAAGATAAAATGGAAATTAACGTGAGATCTGAAGTCAAGTGGGGTTCAAGTTCAGGCTTTTTGAAGGGAAGGATAGCCATTGAAGCCGAGGAAGGTAGTATGGATGGTTTGAGAGAACTGGTGAAGAAAATGAATACTACCCAAAAGGATGCATTCAGGAAGGGGTATGGGAATTTGTTGGGCCTGTTAGAGGTGGAAGTTCAAACATCAGCAATTACCACCTTAGCCCAATACTATGACCCACCACTGAGATGCTTCACTTTTCAGGATTTTCAATTGGTGCCAACGGTGGAAGAATTCGAGCAAATCTTAGATATACCTCTCGAGGGAAAAACTCCATAGAACTACCTTGGGCAGTATATCCCTGTCTTGCAACTAGCAAGAATAATAAAAATACACCCTATGCAGTTGGAAAGTGAATTCGCAATCAGGGGCAAAGTGAGGGGCCTTCCTCAGGGGTACCTAGAGGCGTACTTGCATCATTTGGCTGAAGAGGAAAAGTGGGAAACATTTATGGATGTATTGGCTCTCGTCATCTATGGTGTCATGCTTTTTCCTAACATCGAGAATTTCGTCGACCATGCTGCCATGAATGCATTTGTGGGATACAAAGATCGCTCTGAGAATCTAGTCACCGTTGTCCTAACCGAAGTTTATGGGACCCTTAGTCAATGTTACGAGCTAAAGGGAGGGAAACTTTTTTGTTGTCTACCAGTGTTGTATGTATGGTTCGTCTTTCGGGTGAAGGAGAATACATTGAATGCCACATGTCCCGTGGATGAGCTACTGCAGTGTAAACCAAATATGAAAGGGGCAAATGAATGGGCCCAGCTCTGTGCAAGTCTAAATGTGGAGCAAGTTAAATGGAATGTCCTTTGGATGCAAAGATCGCAAATCATATATTATTACGGGAGGTACCCTAATGTTCCCCTCATGGGTATCAGGTGTTGCATTAACTACAATCCTATGTTAGCACAAAGGCAATTCGGGTATCCTTTGAGAGGAGCACCTACACCTACATCTCTTGCCACATTGCAGATATATTATGAGGAAGGAATCTTTGCTGAAGTGCTACATCAAATTAGGGATGCTTGGGGCAGCGTTGTTCATGCAGAAAGGGACCCAAGACCATGGACTGTTGATGAGGGAATTCCTTACGACTTTTGGATTGCAGAGAGGGTTAAGACAGTGAGGCTGCCTTTCAAGTTAATTTCTCTTAACCCAGATTGTGAAGAGCAGTGTCAAAAAGCTGAAGGTGAGGTGGTACAACTGTTGAAGGCTGAATTAGAGCGGATGAAGCTGGAAAATACCAAGTTGACCAGTAATCTTCAGAATCTACAACATGATTATGCAAATCTTAATCAAGTTAGTGTGGAAAATGATGAAGCATATGAAGCATTGCTGATGAGACAAACGCAAAAGCTAGCAGCAGCCAAAACTGAGCTAGCCTTGAAAGATCGGGAATATGAAATAGTTGAGATATCAGAGCGTGTTATGAAGCAAATGTGTAATGAGTTCAAGAGGGACAAGGAAAAAGCACTCGAGGACTTGCGCAAAATGCATATCAGAATGTACGACGCCGAAGAACAGGCAGAAGCAGAAATGGCAAAATTGAAGAAGGAACGCTGGCATCGGGCTGAAGCAGACAAGAAAAATCAAGAATTGATGAATCAGATGAAGGAGTGTATTGTTGAACAAGGACAAGTTATAGAGAACTGGAGGAGAAGTTTCTCACAGCTAGCCTCCCTTGCTAATGGAGCCATTAAAGGTGTCCCTGAGTTACTAGTTGATGCTGAGTCTGCAATGCCGATCTTTAACCCACCTAAGAAGGTTGAAACTTTCCTCAATTACTGCAAGAAGCTGATGAGAGAAATGAAGAATGTGATGGATAGGGCTCGTGATAGTTGATCCAGATTTTTGTACTTTCAATGTGACGAACTTTAATGTTGTGGACGTTTATGAACTGTCCTATTGACTTTATTTCATGTTAATTTCCAGACTATCCATTTGGCAATGTTTTCACATCTTTATAATATCTGGCTATAGTAGTTGCATTACTTTGTCTTTCCTTTTTTCCTTTTCGTTTTTATTGTTCTTCTTCTTAATTTATTTCATCTAATGGAATTCAGTTTTAAAAATAACAATACGGCTAAGTTTCCAAGACACCCTAAAAGGCACGAACCAGTGGAAAAATCATGGAGAATCAAGAAGAAGTTCAAGAGGAGATGAAAGTCGATATCCAACAACTGAAGGGACAAATGAGCCAAATCCTAGAGGCTCTGAATGCATTACAAAGCCCTGGAGATTCGCGGGCACCGCGACCGCAGCAAAGAGCATCGGAGGCACAAACTTTCCCTCCTTATGGTCTTCCTCCGAACTACACTCGACCCTCAAGAGAGGACTTGGGACATGCTGACACCCAAGAGGTCAAAGATAACGCAGTTGAAGCAGAAGACAAGCTTGGAGCAAACACTGCCATAATTCATGGGGAGACAACCCAGTCAGGTATTGCGGGTGTGATAATGACAAAACAACCCAAGATGAAGTCTTCACCTCATGTCGTTACATCAGCAGAGTTTAAGGACAACGATAGTGAGCTAGAAATGCTTGAGAAGAGGTTGAGAGTCATAGAGGGCAAAGATGTGTTTGAATTTGGAGATGCTAGAAAACTATGCTTAGTTCCAGATGTGGTGATACCTCCAAAGTTCAAGTTGCTAGAGTTTGGGAAATATCGGGGAAATACCTGCCCAAGGAGCCACATAACCATGTACTGCAGAAAAATGGCAGCCTATGCTCATGATGAAAAACTGTTGATTCACTTCTTCCAAGAAAGCTTAACTGGTGTGGCTCTAAGTTGGTACATGCGCTTGGAAACAACTCACATTTGCTCATTGAAAGATCTGGTTGATGCATTCGTAAGGCAGTACGAATATAATAAGGACCTAAGACCTGACAGATTACAATTGCAAAACATGGTGAAGAACGAGTCTGAATCGTTCAGAGAATATGCCCAAAGGTGGAGAGAAATTTATGCTCAAGTAGAACCTCCTCTGAGTGACAAGGAGATGACTACCATATTTCTGAATACTCTACAACCACCATTTTATGAGCACATGATAAGCAGTGTCTCCTCGAGTTTTGCTGATATAGTGGTAATTGGAGAGAGGGTTGAGGGTGGCATAAGAAATGGAAAAATTGCACTAGATCCAACTCTGGTGGCGAATTTGAATGAGTATGGTCTTGGACAGGAGGAAAATAGAAAACAAAAGGCAAATTCGCATTTTACTGCTTATCCTCAGATGTCACATTCCTATGGTTCCAACCGAATCATTAAGCAGAGAAATCACAATCGGAATGAGAAGGTCGTCAATTTCACTCCTATCCCCATGACCTATACGGAGCTACTGCCAGATCTTCTCCGTAATAACCTCATAGAAGTTTGTCCCACCAGGCCTATACGACCTCCTTACCCAAAGAAGTATGACATGAATGCCAGGTGTGATTATCATGAAGGAGTGCGCGGACATTCAACAGAGACATGCAGGGCTCTAAAGCATAAAGTGCAATCTTTGATCGATTCAGGATGTTTAAAGTTTGAAGAAAGTCAATCCAGCGCTGAGGCAAGGCGCGAGTTCGCCTCTGCAAATGCCATGGACAAATGAAGAGGACTCTAGGACTACATCGGAAAGCATGAGTCATTGTTAAAAGTGAAGCTGATGTTGCTTTGCTCATATTTTAAATCATCTTGCTGTAAAGACTTTGCTCGTTGATATTGTGCCTTCATCTTTGACTTTAATATGAACTGTCCTTACGCAATTTCTCCAAGATTTACTGGAAATCATGTCCTAATAGGGTGTCGCGGAGAAAACGAAGGCCTCAAATAACAAAAATTGGAAAACAAAAAAAAAAACGAAGGCAATCTTGAGTCGCTCGTCTTTCTTGCAAATTTTCAAACTTCTGTTTTTTCGAAAAGTAGCAAAAAATAGCAAAAAAATGGTAAATCAAAAACAAAAGTTGCAGTGTCAGACTTTTCCGAGGTCAAATGTTTAACCAAAAATAACAATTTGACATTTTCTTCAAGACGTTTGTGCATGTTGCTTGAAAACCTTCACCCTTCACTTTTCTGAAATAAAGGATCTACTCCAACAAATACTGTCATTGCCCCAGGTAACAAAGTAAACCTTTACACTTGGGCAGATTAGTCTGGCCAAAATTTTCTTGCTTGCGCTAGTTGGGTGATCCCCGAATCCATTGAGGCAAACAAAAGAACAAAGGAATTTTCACAAAAAAGAAACTTTCAAAAAAAAAGAGAATAAGTCCACTAGATTGAAAACCCGAAAGGGCGATCTAGAAAGGAAGAAAAAAAAAAGGGAAAACACGACTCATGTTGAGGTCATTCAGTCGCAAAATTAATCTTTTGAAAATAAAGCAATCAGAGTTCAAAAGGATGTGTGACCTTCTTTTCTTTATCCAAAAAGCAAAAAATATGTATCCATTGTCACCCCACTTGAGCCAAAAAAAAATAATAATTTCATTTTCAAAATTTTCCCAAGCAAGGGTTATCACCAGCAAAAGTCAACTTAGTGTGCAAATAATGAGTGCTGATTGATCAATCAAAGAGAATTCAAAAAAAAAACAAAAACAAAACAAAAGAATCTCAAAGTAATGATGAATAGATGAAAAATGAAGTTCAAGATATTGATCACATAGTTTCAGATTGATTCCACACTATTTCACAAAACATATATGGATTGTGATCACATACTTGAGATTGATTCTGTTGTTGATGATCATTTTATTGATAGGTATGTTATTGATGATTGTATTGTTGATGAGCATGGTTTTCATTCCCCCTCTTTGCATGATGAGAACCACTTTGTGTTATCACATCTGAATGTTTGTTCTTCATGCACTGAACATGAATCTGAACCTGTGATTGATATTGTTTCTATGTCTGAAATTGATTCATGTTCTGAGGGTATATTTGGGGTTCAACCTGATACACTGGAATTAGGTGTTATACCTCTGCATGTTATTTCTGTGGGGCCACATTGTACTAACCATGTTGCAGGAGGTACACATGAATTTGACCAACACACACCCATGGTGATAGACAAAGGTGCCGACAGTTTGAAGATCAATGTGCACCAGCTGAACTCACTCATCAACAATCACTGCTTCTTAGATCCAGTTCTGGAGGACGTCTTCCTGCTTGATCAAATTTGGAGACTAAAGCAGTTCATCTTCACCATTTCCTTGCTGACTCTAGTGGTGGGGAACATCTCCTTGATAGTCCACAATTGGCAATTGCCACCATGATCAGGGGAGTTTTCTTTTCCCTTCTCCTCCCTTTCCCACTTTTATTACCCTTGTCCTTGATCTGTTGACTATGCTGATTGTTGATCTGTTGCTTGTGACACACTGAGGACATTGTGTCGTTTAAGTGTGGTCTATTAGGGGAGGTTGTTCTTTGTTTAGGTTTCGGTTTCTAGTTAATTTTGTTGTGTCTTGTGTACAGTTTTGCATGCTTTTCGTGAATTCTGGACTTTGTTTAGGTTGTCAGTTTTTCCTTCACTTCATTGATACTCTGATTTGTTGGAGTCCTTGCTTTTCTTTGCTTAGAAAGATGATTATGATGTTTGAGAGGTTGAATTGATTGTGACAGAATTACCTTGCGCAAGATTTTGAGCCACTTTATGTTCTTTCTTGTGTGTGATATGTCTCTTGATTGCTTGCATAATGTCTTGGCTTGACTCTTGTTGATGATTCTTGATTGATATGCATGTTTGAAAGTGATAAAGGCAGTTTTGTTCTTGAGCCTCTAGCCAGATGAGCCTACCTTGTTCTAATCCTTTGATAACCCCTGTTGAGCCTATACTTTCCCCATTTCTTTGTTTTGAAGCTCTTACATTAGCCCTAAGTGAAAAACCATGCTTACCTTAACCTCAGGGAATTGTGGAGCTTTGGAAGTGTTTTGGGAACAAGTGTGGTCTCCTGGGAGATTATGATGAATTGGCTAGTTGGTTCCTCTTCTTGTTTTCTTTTGTATATATGTTGTGTATCTTGTCTCTTGAAGTTGTGTTCTGAAAAGAGAGATCAGAAAAGAGACAAGATGAAAAAAAAAATACAGAAAAATGAGAAAAATTAAAAATTTTTGTGTGAATAAAGGAGTCCAGAAGAGGATTGAATTAGAGGTTTTGGGCGTGCGTATACTATGTTTACACTTGTTCCCCATTGCTCCTCTATTTGCTTTGGTTTGTAGCTTCTCATCCATATGTATCCTTCCTTGTCCTTGACCCATTACATACATAAAAGACCTTTTGATTTGAACACGCATATGTGTTTGAGTGTTGATATTAGAGGCCTGCCAAGTCTGTTGTGTTTGCTTTCTTGAGTGCATTAAGTTGACGTTTTTTACCTTGGACACTTGAGAGAAACACTGATAGTCCATCTGTGAGGCTCTGTTGCTTGTGATTCACCTCTTGAACTGATTGAATGTTTTTCCATGTTCTGAAAT
The DNA here is from genome assembly GCF_000741045.1 of Vigna radiata var. radiata. Taxonomy (NCBI): domain Eukaryota; kingdom Viridiplantae; phylum Streptophyta; class Magnoliopsida; order Fabales; family Fabaceae; genus Vigna; species Vigna radiata. The sequence goes on along the minus strand of NC_028358.1, from coordinate 39,409,441 downwards.
GCTTTGATGACTTCTTGAGTATCTACTTTCCTTGACTCTGTGTGGGATTCTGTCTACTTCTTTTCATTGTCCAGATTTCTTGCGAACTGTGCAACTCTGTTTCTGTCCTTATGAGTCTTAGTTGTCTATATGTTGAGTTTGTCACCTTCCTGATGTCTGAGTTGTTCCCTGGTTTTCGTCTTGGTTTTGCCCAGGAGTGCAAAAGACTAAGTGTGGTCTATTTTGATGAGTTGCTATTTTCTTGACTGTATTTAGTTTATTGCACTTAAATAAATCAGGGAATTGTATTTAATTGTCCGTTATTTCCCCGTTTTTCCAAATTTTGCTTAATTTGGTCGGAAATTCGTATTTTCACTAATTTGAATTTTCAAAGCTAATTAATTGCATTTTTGGTTGCAGAGAAATTTTGGGAAACATCATTTGGAGCATTAGGATGGTGGCGTTCACATTAAAGACTCAAAATTTAGCCATTTCAATTTTAATAAAAGTGTACTTTAGTTTTCTAGAAAACTTTAATTAGGATTAAGTGTTTTAGGCCTTCTTAGGGGCAAATTTGTAGAAGCCCATTTTTGTAGGACATGTGGCTTTAGGCTAGGGTTTCATTTTTAGGAGGTGGACCCAATTTTAGGGAGTATTCTCGACAAAAGGGTAATGTCGCAACCGGAAAAAATCGCAACGAGATGACGATCCAAAAAGGAAAACGAGTTTTGGAGTCGCCACCATAGTTTATTCTGGAAAACTACGGAAAAACCATAAAATGATAAAGCACGGTCCACGAAAACCAAAGATTGGGTTCGGGAGTCGGTTACGTGTAGGGAAGGTATTAGTACCCTACAACGCCTGCCCGAAGGCAGTACCTTTAATCAAATGCGCAAATTTAATGTGGTTTGCAAAATGTTTGATTTCCCCTAAAAAATAAAACTATAAAGAAAACAAAATATTTTNTTTTGTGTTTTTTGTGCNCGACAAGGATTGACCNTGCTCCTACGTATTCTCANTTGGACTGAGAAATCAGGGTTACGTAGTTCTTTTAAAAACTAATTGGAAATTTTGTTTGGAGAATTGTTTGGAAACATGATGTTTTATATTTTTTGTTAATTTTTTAGAGAAGAAGAAAAAGGTTTTTAACACAAGGCTGACGCGAATGGTCGCACGTGCACTTAAACCTCTTAAAATAATTTTTATGAAATGGGAGAAGAAAAAGGTTTTTGACACAAGGCTGACGCGAATGGTCGCACATGTGCTTAAACCTTTTGAAATATTTTTGTTATTATTTTTTTAAAAGAAGGAGGAAAAGGTTTTAACACAAGGTTGACGCGAATGGTCGCAAGTGTGCTTAAACCTTTTGAAATATTTTTGTTATTTTTGAAAGAAGGGGGAAAAGGTTTTAACACAAGGCTGACGCGAATGGTCGCACGTGTGCTTAAACCTTTTAAAATATTTTTGTATTATTATTTTTTTTTGAAAGAAGGAGGAAAAGGTTTTAACACAAGGCTGACGCGAATGGTCGCACGTGTGCTTAAACCTTTTNTTTTAACACAAGGCTGACGCGAATGGTCGCACGTGTGCTTAAACCTTTTGAAATATTTTTGTTTTTTTTTTAAATATCTATTAAAAAGTAGATAAAATAAAATAAATAAGTAAGTAACCAAATGAAAAATAAAAAGTAGAAAAATGAAATAGAAAGTAGAAATATAATAAACTAAAAGTTAANTGATAAAATAATATAAAGATTGGGCCTAAACCCAAGTGGCCAGGGGTGTAAAATGAAAAACAAGGGGGTGTAAACCTAATTTGGCTCTTACAACTAGACTGGGCCAAAGCCCAAGTGCAGAGGGGTGTAGCTTATCAGAAACCGGGGTGCAGAATGAAAGATGGGGTGTGCGGATAGGAAAATGGGGTGTGAGGATGAGACTAGCCCATGAACCTGGCCCAAGCAGAAAATAAAGGGGCTGCAAAGATGAGGAACGAGGGTGCGAGAGGAAAGTGCTGTTTTTTTGTTATTATTCGGTTGGGCCAAGCATCCAAACCCACACTCTCCTGACCTAGAAGCTCTAAGGGGTCGAAACTCCTCCCCTCATTCTTCACTCTCAGACTCAAACACCAGAGACTTCAGGTCTCGCGTCTCTCTCTCACCCAACTCGGGGTCGGAGCTCGCACCGCACCGCCTTCATTCGACGACCACACACCACCGCTTTCTCTCCACCTGGCGTCACCGGCGACGACGCGCCCTAACAGAGCCACCGTCGGCTGCGACGTCATCGCTTTCCCTCTCTTCCTCTCGCGCTAGCCTAGGGCTGAAGCTTTGCCTCCAATGCGCCGCCGCTCCTCTCCGACAGCCACTGCGTCGCCGTCGCAGTCTCCTCGTCTCACCCTCGCCAGCGACCGCGACCTTCACCGTCACACGAGAGATTATCCTCTTCATGGATCGCCACCAGTCATGGCCCAAGGTCGCTGCCAGTCATCGCCGGCCACCTCTACCACCTCAACCAGATCCCCCTCTACCCCTAAAACCCCATTGCCACAGCCACCACCAAAACGTTAGTGCGCCCTCTACCTGTGAGGGGTTGATTGCTTGGTTCGCAGATAACACAACCTCAGAGGCTTGCCAAGATAATGTTTGAGGATTCTATGCGATGGGTTCTCGGTTTTTGAATTTTGAATCTTTCTGTGTTTCAGGTGCTCAAATTTTTTGGCTTCGTTTTGGTTGTAGGTTGAATATGGGCTGGTGTATGGATGTTGGAAATAGTTGATTCTGTTGAGATTGATAGTGTGGAAACATATGTGATCAATCAGATAGTGTGGAAACTTTTGAAACTTGTAGCTTTGTGAAATGTTTTGTTAATTTTTGACAGAAATTTGATTTCTGGAAAGACAACAAGGCATTGAAGCCTTTCATTGCAAAGTGTTGAGATTTGATGCTACTCTTTTTGCATTTTCAACGACCATTCATATGAATGAAGAGGGTCTCGATCCAAAAGATTTCTTTCTGATTGATTGATGAAAACATTTGCTTTGTTTTGCATTTCTTTTTCTTGAGTCAGTCATCTTGCTTGCAATAATCAAACTAGTCTTTATTTTCAATGTTCAGTGAAAACTGAGGAATATCATACATTCGAGGTCTATGTCAGATATGATTATATGTTTGACTTTCTCTTTCTCGACATCAGTGTACACGTGCTTGAATTTAGGCAAGGGAATGGTTTTGAAGAGAGTTGTTTAGAAGGGTTTAGATGAGAATGGGATAACTGTATGGGCAAGTCATTCCTCATATAATACTCAAAGGAGATGTGATATGAGAATGTCAGGGTGAACACGAGATACATAAAGGGTGCCCCAGCTTGATGTTATGGGAAATGCGCTGGGGTTTGGATCCATGAAAGTTAGGGTGAGAAAATTTCAAATGAGATTTGCAAAGTTGCCCCCAGTCTTGAGGTTATGGATTGATGAACAACTTGTGTGAGACTCACAAAGCCGCCCAATTTTTTTGTTTGCTTTTTTTTTCTTTGTTTATTGTGGTATGGGTTGATGATAAACTCGGGTGAGACTCACAAAGTTGTCCCGTTTTTTTCTTTGGCAAGGGTTCCATTTGGAAGAGGTATTGGACATGAAAAGGATCGGCTAAAGGATGGCCCCAAATTAGTTTGAATTTTCTTTTGCATGCTTCTGGTTAGANGGCAGGGTGATCCCCTCTTCCCGAGACAATACTTTTTCTTCTTCTTTTTTCTTCTTTTTTTCTTCTTGCCTTTTATTTTTTTTTTCGACACATTGAAAATCATTTCCCCTTATCGCAAAATTAAGCTTTATGAAAAATTTAGCAAACATTATCCAATCTGCGTGGACTTTATGAAGCTTGTAACGTGGCTAAGGGCTAAAAGGTATTGAAAGAAAGGATATAAAGGCCCAAATGAATGTTTGTTGGTTATTATTTTTTTGAAACAAGGGTTATCATCTAAGTATTGCATCAACTATTTGACTTTTTAATCACAATCCATATATGTTTTCCCAAATTGAGGTTGATAAATCAATCTAGTGTATGGATCATCAACAACAGAATCAATCTCAAGTATGTGATCACAATCCAAATCAATGTCCATCACAGATATGTCAACAACATCACCAATATCACGCATAACATCATTATCCTGGACATCATACACATCAATCTTGGTTCGGGAAGTTTTCAAGAATGGCCTGCCTAGGATAATGGGAGCGGATCCAGGAGAGAATCCCTCCTCCATCTCCAAAACATAAAAATCAGCAGAAAAAATCAATTCACTAACCCTAACCAAGACATCCTCTAGGTAACCTGCTGGGTGGGTAACACTCCTATTGGCCAACTGAACGACCACACCCGTAGGCTGTAAAGGACCAAGAGACAAAGATTTATAGATAGACAAAGGCATGACATTAATAAAAGCACCCAAATCAAGCATGGCATTCTCAAATTTATTGTTTCTAATCACACAAGGAATGCAAAATATACCTGGGTCCTTGCACTTTTCAGGAATATACGGGACCGGCTTACCAATAAGCGCAGATACATTCCTTCCCATGCTGATCCTTTCATTACCTTTCATCTTCCTCTTGTGTGTGCACATCTCCTTCAAGAATTTTGCATACTTTGGAATTTTTTTAATTGCATCAAGTAGAGGTATGTTCACCTCTACCTTCCTGAAGGTCTCCAATATTTCCTTATCCACCTCTTCCATCTTTTTGCTAGGAAATGCCCTTGAAGGGAAGGGAAGAGGGATAGGCTGGTCATACAAAGGAGGAAATGCACTGGTGGTAGTGGTGGGAGAAGGAGAAGGTCCACCCAGAGGAGAAGAAGAACCACCGAGAGAGGAAGAAGATCCACCCACCTCAAATGTCCTGTGTGGACCAGACTGGTCCTCTGTCCTATGAGAATCGGCAGGCGTGGGTGTAGGTGTAGGAGTTGGCTTTAAAGGCACAATAGTCTGCTTCCCTGATCTGAGGGTTAAGGCACTCACATTCTTCGAATTCTACACATTTTGGGATGGTAACTTATCAGAATTCTGAGACTGCACCCGGTTTAACTCAGTAGCCATCTAACCTATCTGGTTAGTGAGACTCTATATGGAAACTCTAGTCTCCTGCTGAAACTGCAGGTTCTGCAAAGTCATCTGTCTCACAAGCTCTTCCAATGATGGCTTAGAAGAAGTAGAAGGTTAGGCAGCTGGTTGGGCAGGTGCCTCTTGTTGCTGTTGTTGTTGTTGCCTTTGATATTGTTGCATAGGTGGAGGCACATATCTGTTAGGACCTCCAGCATTCTGGAAAGGTGGCGCTTGCTGCTGATGTTGTGGCGCATTGTTCCATCTAAGATTTAGGTGATTCCTCCACCCTAGGTTGTACATGTTGCTGGACAATTCATAATTATGCTGTTGTGGTTGCCTGTTGTTGTAGATGTTAGTAGGATAAGCCTAAGGCACATCATGAGCAACAGAGTGTTGCAAAGTAGGACAGACATCTGTGTAATGGTCACTAGAAGTACAAATAGCACATAGTCATGCAACAGATGCAGATGAAGTTGTAGGTCTCTAGTTGGTTGCCAACTGTGTCACTATCTTCATAAGAGAGTCAAGCTTGCCTTCCAATTTTCTCTCAACAGATGATAAAGACTGGGCATCAACATCATGTACACCCCTCACCATAATGGCATCATTCTTGGCGCTAAACTGCTGGGAGTTGGAGGCCATCTTCTCTATCAATTACCTGGCCTCAACAGGTGTGGTGTCTCCAATAGCTCCACCACTGGCAGCATCAATCATACCCTTATCCATATTGTTCAAACCCTCATAGAAATACTAGAGAAGGAGTTGGTCAGGTATCTGATGATGAGGACAGCTTGCACAAAGTGTCTTGAATCTCTCCGAATACTCATATAAGCTTTCTCCACCAAGCTGCCTAATCCTAGATATGTCTTTACTGATAGCTGTTGATGGAATCCAAATCAGGGAAACCATTCAAAGGAGTAGCAACTCAAGCTAAGACTAAGAAAGAGAAGTTAAAGAAAGACTTTCTAAAGCTTTCTTGACTTTCTTTCCCTAAGTCTTAGAAGGATTATCTTTTAATATGTTTTACTTTGTTTTGTAGGATCTAAATAAAGCTAGGACATTATGAACTATCCAACCAAAGACTCCTTGGATCAAAGAAAACAAAAGAAGAATGATTGACTTCCGAATGGTTGACTTTGGGATTGGAATTGGATGCACATTGGATCTGGATTAGGTTTTGGCCCAGGCAAAACCCTTTTCCCGCCCAGCCACACGGAAGAAGCATGCTTCCCATGAGTCTTTGCTGATATGTTTTGAAGCAAGGCACACATGCACCTGCCAACTAGTCTTTTTGGGTTGAATTACCTTTGCTTTTGGAGGGAAATTGGGTCAGATTAAGGGCTCCTCTTATTCTATAAATAAGAGGGCCATTACCTTGTAAAAAACACTTTTGAGCTTTAGTGAAATGCTGCTGAATTCAATTTCCAGCCCTATTGCTCTTAAGTCAATGCTTCTTTTCACTTTCTCTACCCTTTCCTCTAGCTTCCTTCCATAGAAGGAGGGCCTTCTGAGCTGAGAGGAACAATTGCACACTCCTTCCATCACCAAAACACTAAAATCCCATTCACACAAATCCATTTCTGCTGCACTCCTCTGCATCACGAATGGCTTGCTGTTTGGAGCTAGATCTCTCAGTTCCCAACCATTGGCAGGCTTTCATCAGTTGTGGTCCGGGATGCTGGGAAAAATTTCTCCAAGAACAGCCTCTTCAGATCATCCCAGCTAGTGACGGATCTAGGCGCCAAACTGTACAACCAATTACTTAGCAGCACTTTCCAAAGAATGAGGGAATGCCTTCTAGAAGATGTGATCTTCAGGAACATCATGCGGTTTCATAGTGGAACAGACAATGTGAAATTCCTTCACATGCTTATGTGGACTCTCACCTACAAGGCCATGAAACTTGGGCAACAAATGGATCAGTCCGGTCTTGAGAACAAACAGTACGTCCTCATCAGGATATTGGATGCACAAGCTTTCAATATTGAAATCAGGTGCAACCATCTCCCTAAAATTCCTCTCACGAGATGGAGAAGGTTGTGCCATATTGTTCTCAGTGTGAAAAATAACATAATCAGAATCAGGTGCAAATGCAACAGATGTAGTAGATGCATTATGCACAAAGTACTCAGCAGTGGGATGCACAGTATCTAATGGAACATACTCAAAAACAGACTCTAAAGAAAAATTCCTAGAATGCCTAACTAACCTATGAAACGTCCTATCAATCTTAGGATCAAAGGATGGTATGAATCCAGGATTTCTTCTAGTCATGCACTAAGTCACAACACCCTATAATCATGAAATAATAGCATAAAGAAAATTCGAAACACAGAAAACATCACAAGACAACTAAACGACACTATCACAAACACAACACAACACAAGTCACACAACACAGACACAAGATCAAAACTGAACCGTTGGTCCCCGGCAACGACGCCAAAATTTTGATGGAGGTCGTACCCCATGCAAAATTTAATGTGCAATTTAGAAATGCAGTATAGCTAGGAAATGACTCCTAGGTCATCTCTCAAGGACCAATTTTGCGGTTCAAGAATCAAGTCAAACATGAAGGGGGGGGGGGTTTGTGAAAATGTTGCGGTGCATGCGGATAAACAAAATCAAAACACTGACGCAAACAGAAATGCAAACACAGATCTAAAAACGGTTTCAAAGAAAGACTGAAAACGGTTGGTCATTAACTTAATTACAATGCTTCCTATCACAGATCAACAAAAATAAAACCGACTCAAACCTCTAATCCAACACAATTAATCAGCTTAGCGCAGGCTAATTATGTTTTCATAAAAGCAGACTAAGTGAACGCAATGTTAACGTCAAATCTAATTTACACCATGCAGTTTCATCGACTAAGAGACGACTCAACACCAACTGGGCAACTAAGTCTACACCCAATTGCAAGTGCAAATACATATTTGATATTAACCAAGTCAGAGTCACAATTACAAATACAGTTCAGAAATCTCAAAGAAGCAGTGCAATATCCCTAATGACCAACACAGTTAATTTACGCTAACATGGCAACTAAAGCAACAAGACCATACATATTAAACAACATTAAAACAAAATAAAATACTAGACCCCAACAAAGTGACAAACAAATATCCAACAAAGTTAAATTAAATTAAATGCAAAAATAAATTAGAGAAACTAAAAAGCGACTAATCCTACTGTGCAAATTAATTCAAAACTAAGGAATAATCAATCACGCTTTTTCATACACATTCATGTGACCAATATTCATCTACCAAATGAAATTAAAAGTGCAAATAGCTTAAGAAAACCCCTTGGGCCGTGACCTATGTAGTCCTCCAAAGTCCAACTTCAAATTTGATTTTCTTCCTTAAATAAACCATGCAAAATGTGTTGACTTTTTGTCCCATGTGCACCATTCTCCAAGACAATAAACATGTGCCTTCCACACACTATAAAACCGTCCCTTCTCTCCTTCTGTGCAGCAAAATTCCAACTACCAAAACCAAGGCACAAATTAACGTGAACTACAAAGTGGGTGTTGCAAAAAGTGCTTCAAACCAAAGGCTAAATGAAAGATATTTTGAGTGCTTCAACCAAGGTGCCATGTAAGCATAGTCAAAGGAATTAAAACAACCACAATACATCCTCCTCAATAAGACAAGTCTCGGCAATCGCTAATGCTACCAAAGATGACCACCAAAATTGGAAATATTCCTTCTATGAAAATAAGCTTCATATTGTGCTTGTCTAAAAGAGGTAAAAATTAAATGCTCCATTTCTCTCTCCTTTCTACACTCCAAATGGTTTTCTCCACCAACACAAACATCCAAAACCTTTTCTTCATCTATCATGAACGTGAATGCACCCCAAGAACCCAAAGTTTCAAATACAAAAGCTTACAAGAACAACAACCCCAAATTTCAACTTCTACTAACCAACTTCACACTCTCATTTCTTCAAACTTTTGACCAAAACAAAACCAAACCCCTAGCTTTCCTTGCAGTACCTTCCAGACATGGAAACACAACAAAATGTTCCAGCTCCATATTTGCTTCCAACCATCAAAACAAAAGCCCAAGAAGAAAATGGTTCAAACCTCAACACCCATACACAAACTCAAGCTTTCTTCACTACCAAACTTAACAAGAACTTCATTTTCATCATCCAATCCAAGAAAATCAAAGTAAATACGAACATATGGCAGCAAAGGAGGGGAAAAAAGAAATAGCTCTTCATTCAAACCAAAGACCCATCATGAAAATGCAAAGAAACAACCTCAAGCTCATACTTTCAACTTCAAAGAACAAGAAACAAAGTGGAATATGGGACGATTTTCACCACCACCAAGCAAAGACAATCAAGATTCAAGCAAGAAAAGAAGAAAAATTCATCCTTGGTCATTCAAGAGTTGAAAACCGTAGCACACCAAAGCTCTCCATGAGAGTGTTCAAAAACTAAGCAAAAAAAATGTAAAGTGTGCTTCCAAATGAAGTGTTCGGCCTTCTTACCCTTTTGCCAAGAATTCTACCTAAAAGTGGGGCCCACCTCCTAAAAATGAAACCCTAGCCTAAAGCCACATGTCCTACAAAAATGGGCTTCTACAAATTTGACCCTAAGAAGGCCCAAAACACTTAATCCTAATTAAAGTTTTCTAGAAAACTAAAGTACACTTTTATTAAAATTGAAATGGCTAAATGTTGAGTCTTTAATGTGCATGCCACCATCCTAATGCTCCAAATGATGTTTCCCAAAATTTCCCTGCAACCAAAAATGCAATTAATTAGCTCTGAAAATTCAAATTAGTGAAAATACGAATTTCTGACCAAATTAAGTAGAATTAGGAAAAACGGGGAAATAACGGACAATTAAACACAATTCCCTGATTTATTTAAGTGCAATAAACTAAATACAGTCAAGAAAATATCAACTCATCAATGAGAGTAGATAAGATGAAATTGTAAACCCCAACAACACCATTCATCCATAGTTTCTCAAAACCAATAGAATCAACTGCATTGCATGTTTATTTTTGTTCTTTGCATATAACCACCAAATTTATTCTTCTCTCAAGTCTTACAAGATTTGCTTACATGAAAGTTAAGGCCTAAAAGTCCTTTGGGAAAACGATACTCAGACTTACCCGTTTATATTACTTGATAACGATCTGGTACATTTTCCATGGACTTAACATGGGGAAAGTAAAAGGCAAAAGAAAAAGCATTGAGTTCAAAAGTTAAAAAGAAAAATGCATGAGAAAGAAAAAGAAAAGAAGAAAAGAGAAAAATCATGTAAAGTGAGCTCAATGTAAAAGGAAAAAAGGAAGAAGTTGGGAATGAATGAGATTGGTTAAAAAGAGAGTGTGCTTGAACTTTGAATGATGATTTAAACTCTCTTAACTCAAGGATTTTGTATTCCAGAAAAACCAATTTTCTTGATAGCCCAGCCACAATACAAGCCTTGGAAAAAGTCCTTGTGATGACATTTGCATGTGAAGATTTTGATTATTTTAGATGAATGGCAATATTATTTTATGTGACATGTGAACAGTGGAGTGACCTCCTAAACACTTGAGAGATTGAGTGAAAGACCTGCTTGGTGAGAATTGTTAAATCCATGTTTACATCTATGCTTAGTTGATTAATCATTCATGAACAAAACATCTGTTGAAAAAAGATTGATTATGTGAACTAAATTGCATTGAAAGCATGCATGCATCTTTATAGGATTCCACTGAAATATGGATTGTATAATAACTTGTTGTGAGAAAATGGAATTTTGAAGAATGTGAATTATTTTGATGAATGGAAAGCCAAATTTTGTCTTGTTTGCTTGAGGATAAGCAAAGTTCTAAGTTTGGGGTTGTGATAACGGTCTAACAACCGTTATTTTCATACTTAAATTTGTTAGAATCGACTACAGCGAAATTGTTAGCGTGGAATAACAAACCAAGAGGGTTTTTAATTCAAACGTGTGCCTTTTAATTTCGTCTCAATTTATCTTACTACGCAAATAATAAATATAAATAAAAGAGTAAGGTTGAGAGAAATTTGCACAGATGATTTTTATACTGGTTCGGATCTTACCAATCCTACGTCCAGTCGCTTATCTCAAACCGAGATAAACAGTCCACTNTCACAAAACAATTACAAATAATAATCACAAGGAAAAATAATTTGTAAAAGTTTAGAAACCACCTCTCTTGATACCACAAGAGATGAACCTGCACCTCCTTTCAATCTTCACAAAGGATGAGACACCTCCTCCGAATACTTCACGAAGGATGAACCAGCTATTCCTCCGTCACCGTAGTTGCAATGTACTAGCACCACAGACAAGAGTTTCCTTAGCTGAGCAAGAGCACACACTTCTCAAAGAGTTCTGAGTATTTTAGCGCAAGGGAAGAGTTGCTTTTGATGGATAAAGAGAGCCTATAAATAGACTCATACAAAAACTCTTCCATTCTACGAAACTAGCCATTTAACGCATTTAATCGATTAATATTAGTGTTAATCGATTAAAATGAGTACAACGGCTGGTTTTTCAAATCAGAAACCTCCAACGGCTAGTATTAATCGATTATTCTCAGGATTAATCGATTAATTAATCGATTAAAACTTGCTTTAATCGATTATTCCAAAGNTGATTGGGTTCTAGCTTCTGTAGCGATTTTAATCGATTATATCAGGGATTAATCAATTAAAACAGAGAAGTTTTGATTCTAAACATCAAATACAAAGTATAAAGGTACAAGAATCAAAACCTACTACAAATCTAAGTCCTAAACAATTAAACTACAATTATTACAAAAGCTTTTCATAACAAAA
>NC_028358.1:39364620-39396777 GCF_000741045.1 Vigna radiata var. radiata | reverse complement strand
TTTGCTTAATGCTTTTATCGTTTAACTCATTCGGTAAATGTTGTTTGACTTTATTGATACGGGGACATACAGTAATTTCATGAACCGGTGTTGAATTCCTTGATTATGTTAATACTGCCTAGGGATAGATAAATATGATAAATAAGCTAATTAAATATGATATATGAGGGTGGATAAGCTATATTTCAGAAAGTTTGCATGACAATATGATAAATAAGCTAATTAAATAAGAAGAGTAGATATATGAGGGTGGATAAGATGAAATTGTAAACCCCAACAACTTCATTCATCCATAGTTTCTTAAAGCCAATTGAATCATTGCATTTGCATGTTTACTTTTGTTCTTTGTATACAAACACCAATCTAATTCTTTTCTCAAGTCTTACACGATTAGTTTACATGAAAAGTAAGGCCTAAGAGTCCTTTGGGAAAACTATACTTGGACTTACCCATTTATATTACTTGATAACGATCTAGTACACTTGCCAGGGACTTAACCGACTTCAAATAAAGCAAATGGATTGGGGAACTTTTGTCACCCAAACTAAATATTATAGAGAAGTGCTTAAGAAGTTTGGAATGGGAACTTGTAAAGAAGCCAACACCCCTATGGCAACTTCTTGTTACTTAAGTAAGGATGAACCTGGTGAAGAAGTAAACCAAACTATGTTTAGAGGAATGATAGGATCTCTATTGTACCTTAGTGCTAGTAGACCAGACATTATGCAAAGTGTCTGTGTGTGTGCTAGGTACCAAGCAAATCCTAAGGAATCGCATTTGACTATTGTAAAAAGAATATTGAAATACCTTAAAGGAACCACCTCATTTGGACTTTGGTATCGCTCCGATGCTACACCTAGTTTAATAGGTTATTCTGATGCAGATTATAGGGACTATAAAATTGATAGGAAAAGTACTAGTGGTACTTGTCATTTTCTGGGTTGTTCTTTAGTGTCATGACACTCAAAGAAACAAGCGTGTGTAACCTTGTCTACCACTGAAGCTGAATACATTGCCATTGGCAATTGTTGTCCCCAAATCTACAAATGAAACAGCAATTGGAGGACTTTGATATATTCCTTGATGACATACCTCTGAAATGTGACAACACTAGTGCTATAAAACCTAACCAAGAACCCCATAATGCACTCAAGAACTAAGCATATTGGGATTAGACATCATTTCTTTAGAGACCATATCCAAAAGGGATATTGTCAAATAGAATACATTGATACTTTGCATCAATTAGCAGACACTTTTACAAAAGCACTGCCTAATGATAGATTCTATGAAGTTAGAAGAGAGTTAGGAGTGTTAGACATGTCTTAAAGTTCAGAATTATGCAAAATTCAGATTTTTCGTAAACACAACGTATTTAATCGATTATCATGGAAGACAATCGATTATTCTGAGCTCTTGAGAAATGACTTAGGTTTGGCAATAATCGACTATAACATAGAATAATCGATTATCCTGGGTTGCCTCCAAAATTGGACATTCATGAACAGATAATCGATTATATTCATCCATAATCGATTATCATGCAATTTTTGAAAATTATTTGATGAACAGATAATTGATTATCACTTACAATAATCGATTATCACGCAAAAAGATTCAAAAATAGAGTCGTTGCTACACCTACAAACGGCTATAAACGACTAGTTTTTCAATTCCTCTTATATATTGCCCATCATAATCGATTAACAACCACTCATACTCTATCAAAACTCTGTCAAACTCTCTCTTGCATAAAAAAATTCAATCTTCCTCTCATCACTTCTCTCACTTCTCATATTCTCCCATGGCTGATTCAAACGAAGGCGGACTACTGGTGCTTCTTCATCTCGTTCCAAAGATGTTCGTCTTGCCTCTATTGAAGGGGGATCTCCAATCCAGAAAAACAAGCAGAATTTGCATAGTTTTGTCAAGAACGTCGAATTCTTGGTGTCAAGTTTGTCCAGCTAGATTTCTATAGGTATTACGGTTTTCAATTCCTTGAGTTATTTCAAACACAAAGTCTCACTCATTTGGTTGAGCAAAAGGGATGCATCTATCCCGACTTAATTCGAGTGTTCTATCAAAATCTCAAGTATCGTGATTGAATTGTGACAACAAAGGTGAAAGGTGTCCCAATCATCCTTGATGATGATATATGGACCAATGTCACCAAATTCACTATATGGAATGATGTGTTGTGAAGGTTCATTTGGGCGTTTCGGATTTCAATCGTCTTCTTGCCTACCAATCATTTCTAGGAAATCCCACACAACAAACCAACTGTCATCAACTGCTGGTTAGAGGATTCAACATAGAAGAAAGGATGATCCACTACTTGATTGTGTGGATTTTATGTCCTCGTGCCACCAACCATGCTCAATGTTCTGAGCAAGATCTTCTACTCATGTATGGGATCTTAAACAACATTCATATTGATTGGCTAGCCCTTATTCGAGACACCATGCTCAAGGCTCGAAAATACTCTTCATACCATCTTTCTTATGCTCTTCTCATCTCCAGCATCCTTGAATACAAAGGTGAGTCTAGAAGGTGAACTAACTCAATCCATAAATGCAATCGGGACTGAAGTTGGGGAGACAATTTAAGGAAATGGGATTTTTTGTTTGCGGACATGTTCTTATTCATAAGAATGATAATCATCAAGATGATGAAGACGAAGATCGCGGATGTGTCCTTGCTCGACAATACTGGTTGTCCCCTAATACCGACAATATATATATATATATATATATTAATGAGAGCGATGTTGCAGGGATAGCCAGAGACGTGGACCTTTGTTGATGTGAAGACTTTTTGATATACTCACGTGACCATATCATATTTTATGATCTCAAAATCACACGCGAAGCTCGCTTCACTCTTCCATCTATTTTATTTATATGTTTGCATGGTGGCCTTTGATAGCAACTGTGAGATTATGATTCTTGATTCTTGATTTTTGGAAAGTGTGTTTCTTTGTTGGAGACAACACAATTCAAACTTAATTGCTTCAATTCAACGTTATTCACCAAAATATCCCGAAGCTTTTAATTAGGCCTTTCTATCTCAATTTCATTATCTTTTACATTAAAAAAGTATTCCAAACAAATAATGAAGTTAAATATCACTCCATTTTAATTTAATATAAAAGCGAATCAAGCTAAAACAACTTAATTTTTATAACAATTATTAAACATTTTAGAATAAAAAAATAAAATGATATATTTAATTTTTTTTTTATATTCAAAGACATATTGTGAAATTTTTGTGTGATTTAAATTACAGCTTTTTCTTCATAAATATTTTTATAAAAAAATATATTAAACATCTTATATTAATTAAATGTTAAATAACGAGGCATATGTTATGAAAAATTGCGAGTAATTATTTTCATATTTAATAAATTTAATATTCTCTTTCATTATCAATAAATTATATAATTTTATAATTAAAAACTATAATATAAATTTGTTACCATATGGTTTTTATGAATATAAATATATTATCCATAACATTAATAAGAGATTTTTTTATTTCTTTTCTTTGTATATACATAAACTNTTACCAAATCGACTTTTTAAGTTATATTTTTTAAAATTTTAATTATTTTAAAAAATTTTCTATTTTTAAAATTTGATTATTTGTTAAATTAAAATAAGTATCTACAAGAAAATCATTACCAACCAAATAAACAAATAATTATGTACATAAAATTATAAAAATTGTTTATATATTTTTATAATTATATTAGTATTTTTTTTAATTATTATCATATAAAAAAAATAGACACACATAAAATAATCTATAGAAAACACCTTTATGCATAACTTTTGTTGTTGTTAATTAACTTAAAAAGTATAAATTTATACATATGTGAAACTTTATTTATAAAAAGAGAGCACTACAATATTTTAAGCATAAATATTTTGAACTAAATAAAGATTAATAATAGTCGAAGTTAATTTTTATAAAATACCATTTTTAATATACTCTCTAAGTTTCTTTCTTATTTTGATAGAGGACTATTTCTTGACTCAATACAAGTAGAACTTAAGGAAGAATTTTTAAAATTCAAAGGACATGAAGACATGGAGATCATGATTTGGAGATTTTTTTTATTTGCATAATACAAAACTAGTGAGCTACTTGCCATTGGACAAGCATTTGTTTTAGGCGAGCTATCTGTCGTTATTCGATCTTTAGTTATATATAAAAGGATTTTTAGTTTTTATTTTGTATTTTTAGGTTTTGGGCATTCTTTTAGCTTTCTAAGGTTTCTTAAACATTTGTGCATATGTATAGGACCGTAGAACACAAATGTAAACGTCTTTGGTTGATATATGAAATTAGTTTTAATTTAAGAGAGGATTCTCTTGGTTATTGTTATAAAACACTAATTCTTATCAAATATTAAATTCTTTGTGACAAATTTTCCTTAACTTATCAATATGCTAGATTGTGGCATCTTGTTAAGATATCAGCAAGTGTACCGAATCGTATAAAGTAATATAAAATGGTAAGACCCAGTATCGTTTCCCAAGAGACTCACAACACTAAACAATTGTGCTTTTGCTTAACCAATTAAGACGTTGATGAACAATTTTGGGTTTTTAGATGCAAAAACAATAAAAGTAAATAGGCATGCAATTTGATCCATTGAGGCTAAACACAAAAGTGAATGGATGATGTTGATAATATGAGATGAATATGTTGCTAGGGTTTACACTTCACATAATCACTTTCACATATATAAGAATTCATCTTTTTCATTAATGTCAATATCACTTTCCAAATTACTTAATACCTGATCTCTCAATGAAGAAAGCCTATCCTTATTTACTAGTTTACTATGTCTTGTCTCCCTAACAATTAATTAGGCAAGAAAAGATAGAGTGAAAAGAAAAGCTCAATGTAAAGAAAAGGAAAAGTTGGGAATGAGTTAGATTGGTAAAAAGGAGAGTTTGTGCTTGAACTATGAATGCTTGAATGACTCTCTTAATTCAAGGATTTTGTGATCTAGAAAAACCAATTTTTCTTGTTAGCCCAACCACATTATAAGCCTTGAAAAAATCCTTGTGATGACATATGTGTGTGATGATGATTGATTGTGGTAAATGAAAGGCGATTTTGTTTTATGTTCCATGTGGATAGTAGAGGGAAGGAGTGACCTTTTGAAACACTTGAGTGATTGAGTGAATTGCCTTGTCTTGTGAGGAACGATTCCATGAATCTATGATTTTATATGTGCTTAGTTAATTGATCATTCATGAGAATAACATCTGTTGGATATTATATGATTATGTGAACATCATGATAAGCATTAAGAATGAAGGCATTTGTGCATCTTGACTGAATTCTATTAATGAGCAGATTTAAGTGATTACTTGTCTTAGAAAGAAAATGAGTTTTGAATGTGATTGAACCATTGTGATGATTGGTGGAAGACTGAGTTTCATTTTGTTTGCTTGAGGACAAGCAAAGTTCTAAGTTTGGGGTTATGATAACGGTTCCAAAACTATCATTTTACACTTGAATTTGATACAAAACACACCCTTTATGATTTAGAATTAGCTTTAAATCATGCATTTTTCTTAAGTTTGGAAATAAGAGAGTCAAAGGTGGTTTTCTTGGTTTTATGCTTGGTTTTTCCATGATTTGGCAGGTTTTATCTGGAATTGAATGACGAAAATGACGGAAGTTGAAGTAAAGAAGAGTTGGACTAGAGAGAAGGTGGAAAAGTGAACGAAAAAGGAAACGTAGCCACCGCTAAACGCTAACCTAGCACTGAGCGCCAGTTTTGTAGGAGGATTTTCTCTCAAACGCCTGAGCGCCAACGCTGAGGGGTGAAATTGAGTGTCGAGCTCACCGCTGAGCGCCAACCTACTGTCGAACGCCAACCTACTGCCGAACGCCAACCTACTACCGAATGCCAACCTACTGCCGAACGCCTGGGCATCAACACTGAGCGTCCCTCTTGAGCATCATACCCACCTTTGAGCGGTGGACCAGTGCTAAGCGTTATACTTTTTGGCCTGGGCCAGATTCTACTTTGTTTTAATGAATTATAAATAGATTTGGACGACTTAGATGGTCTATCTTTTGGCAGAAGAGACATAGAAACACACTTCTCACACCTCGGAGGCAGATCTTACCTGTTTCAGCTTGTACATTTCTTATACTACAAGATCTCCCATGTTCCTCACCCTTAGTTCAACATTCCTCATATTACAAAGATGTTGTAGAATTTCTTGGAGAAGGTCTAACCCTTTGTCCCCTTTTCTCAAGGAGATGATACAATGCTTTAGAAACTCTCTGTTTCGCAATCCTTTCCTTCCCTTTCTTACTTCATTTTGATTCTACAATTTATCTTCTTTCCTCAATCGGTGGTTCATAAATGTTTTAGGATTTTCTTGAAGTGAAAGTGAATTTCTGGTAGTTATAGAAGTTGTCCGGTTTTGTTAAAAAGGTAAGGGAAGATAGATAATTTAGTTACGATTTTCGATGTATGAAATTATTGTTTGGATGGTTGCATGTATATGAATTGAATGTTTGATTGAATTGTGTTGAATTGATGAATGCTGGAACCTTTGAAGTGGTTGGAGTCTCTGCATAGTATTCGGTCTGCTCTGGTTTTTAAAAGTGAGTAAGCGAAAATGAGAGTTTGGGGTTGAGAGTGAAATTGGTCAGTGGGGAGAGTCTAAGCAATCGTATTTAGACCTGTAAGAACCCTTAGGTTCCTCTTAAACATGTAAAAAGTAGGAAATCAGATTTATGGTCTTTAGGTTGTTGATTATGCGGAAGCGGTGAGAAATATGGTATGGGATTCCTTGGATTGATGTTAGAAAGACTTAGGAAATCTTGGATAGGTGTAAATGTGTATATGATTCGTGTTTAAAGGATTAGAAGTTGGGAATTTTGGTTAGTTCTGGTAAAATGTAGTCTGTTCATAATTCTACAAAAGTTCTGCAAAATTATGCAGAAAACTGGGCGTTCTCGGTTGACCGCTCGGTTTCGTTAAGGTACTCAGTCATTAACTGGGTTCGGTCTCTTTAGGGACTTACCCGTTCATGACCGTTCGGTCTTATGTGTGGGTGACCTCTTAATAGTGTTCGGCCTTTCTTCTATGTTCGGTCTTAATTGAGTTCTGCTTCTGTAATGACCGAACAGTCTTACCCCAGTACTCGGTCTAGTATTAGAGTTCGGTCTTAACTACGTTCGACCTCTATGAAGCCTTACCTGTTAATGACCGTTCGGTTACATTTAGTGAAAAGTCTTGTGTTAGTATTCAGTATTAACTCTTAGTGTTCACAATAAGCCATAAATGTTTAGCCTAAGCTATAGGTGCTCGGCCTAAGCTAAAGTGTTCGTTCTAAGCCAAAAGCATTCGGTCTAAACTTAATGATGGTGGCAGAAGTTCCAATCCAGAAGAGATCAACAGAGGCCTTGGGTGTAGTGGAATGAAGAAGCTAGTGTAGTGT
The DNA here is from genome assembly GCF_000741045.1 of Vigna radiata var. radiata. Classification (NCBI taxonomy): domain Eukaryota; kingdom Viridiplantae; phylum Streptophyta; class Magnoliopsida; order Fabales; family Fabaceae; genus Vigna; species Vigna radiata. Next base: position 39,389,299 of record NC_028358.1, on the reverse strand, counting down.
TTGTAGTGTTTTAATGGAGGAGAAGTGTATGGGTGAGGTCTTACAACTTAGAAGGCCTTCGTAAGGTGGAAGGAAGATTGAGAAAGGGAGAAGAAGTTGAAATTCAGAAGTGACTCAAGAGCATAAAAGCTGGAAATCAATTTTTGCAACATATCTTTACACTCAAAAGTGATCCAATACAAAGGCGAGGCCCTCTTATTTAGAGTTGGAGAAGAGCCTCATTTTTTATTTCAAAACTCTCCTAAATTCAAACTAATTCCCATAAGAGGCGCGCCAATGTAATCCAGCAACATCCACGCTGCTTTCCAGGTCAGCTACTTCACGTGGGAAACCCTCCTTTTGCAAGCCCTGGGCGGTTTTGGGGTTTGGGCTAGGCGAAAATGTTTTGAGAATTTCCATCCGTGAGTAAATTCCTCTTGGGCTCCACCACTTCCTTTTGGTCTTCTTTGTTTTCTTTTATTGATTCCATTTCTTAGATGACTCATCATAGTCTCCAAGCTTTCTTTAGATCCTACAAAACAACATATGAACTTATTAAAAGATAATCCTTCTAAGACTTAGAGAACGATAATCAAGAGAGTTTTAGAAATTCCTTCTTTAACTTCCCTTTCTTTGACTTAGCTTGAGTTGTTACTTCTTTGAATGGCTTCCCTGATTAGGTTTCCATCATACCCTCCCTCTTGAAAACCGATTTGTCCTCAAATAGAAAGGTATAAAGAAGCACAACTTGGTTTATTTCTTTCCTCTTAGATCAAAAATAAATCTACAACAAAAAAAGATGAACATTATTAAAAGGATGTATCCGAAGAAAAGAATACAAAATGAAGGCCTTTTATCTTTGAAAAAGGTTTTCTTAAAAGTATCCTTGGCCTTTATTTTATTTTTTATTTCACTTTGTTTTGAACATTCCCCTTCATTGTATGATGAAACAAAGTGATTTTTTTAGAAGAAGATTGAAGGTATTTACCTTTGGATGAAGAATTTAAAAACATGCATACCTTCTTCTCCTTTCTCTTTTCTCCTTTAAAAGGTTGCTTATCCAACCTTTCTTCTTCTTTTCTTTCTTTTTCAATTTTCATTTTTATTTTTATTTCATCCTCTTTCATTTGTTAAGGTGTAAGAGGAATCAAAGTTATTTTATTTCCTTTGTGGAGAAAAGTTATCTTATTGGTGTAGCCATCATGAGTGGAGTTATGATCATATTGCCATGGCCTACCTAGTAGAACATGCCCAACATCCATTGGCACAACATCACATAAAATTGTTTCTTCATAGTTTCCAATGGAGATAGGTATGTTTACTTGTGTTTTGACTACAATTTCTTCATCCTCTTTTATCCATTGAAGCTTGTAAGGCTTAGGATGAGGAATAGTAGTTAAGGACAATTTTTCCACCATTCTAGAACTACAACAATTACAAGAGTACCCATTATCCACAATCAATGAACAAGTATTTTCAAAATCTTTGCATCTTGTGCAGAATAGATTCTCCCTTTGTGATTGTTTTGGTTCTACATGCTGACTTCCAAGAAGTCTTCTCACCAACAACAACTCTCCTTCACAAGGTAAGGCTTCTTCCTCAGATATGGAAGTATTTGAATCACTAGAAGAATCTTCATCTTGATTTTGATATTCTAGGATATTAGTAGACCTTTGGTTAGGACACTCAGAAGAATAGTGCCCTTTGTAACCACATCTAAAACACTTGGTCTCTTTTACCCTATCAGTTTTTGAAGATTCTCTAGAGGGATATTTTTCTTTTTCCTTTTCCCTAGGTCCCTCTTCCATTGATTTGGAGGGTTCACCCTCCCTCTTGGACTCTTTCCTAGGGTAGGAAGAATCAAAGTTGTCTTTTTTAGAGGGAGTTTTCCTCTTTAATTGTTGCTCTACTCTAACACAAAGTTGGACTAACTTATTGAGATCATTATAAGGTAAAAGTTCTACCTTATCTCTTATGTCATAGTTGAGTCCACTTTAGAACCTAGCAATTGTTATCCTTGGTTCCTGTCTTATCCCAGCTCTCAACATAAGTAACTCCATTTTCTTCCTATATTCCTCAACACTCATGTTTCTCTGTTGGAGTTTATGGAGCTTGTCCATTAAGTCTCTATCATAGTAAGCTGGAACATGTCTTCTTCTTAAGGCAAACCTCAATTCATTCCAATACCTAATGGAAGGTAGGTGTCTCAATCACAGGTCTTTTACCAAGGCAGTCCACCAATATAAGGCATAGCCTTGAAAGCTCAACTTTCATCTCCCATTCCAAATATTCTTCAATATTATCTCTACCATGGTAGGGAGGAAGATTTATTCTAGTTTCCCTTGGGTAATATTCTCTCTCTATGATTTGTCCTAGGAGGTAATTGATAGTGGTCATTATTGTGATGACTGACTACTATATTGCTCAAACTCACTAGGTGGAGAGGGTGTGTCTTCATGGTTTTCTCTTCTTCTATGTGAAGACCTTTCTTTCTTTTTGTTTTGATTGACCAAAACTTGTTCAATCATTCCTTTGAGCTCACTAATGTCTTTGTCCCTTTGTTGGAACTTTTGCTCAAATTCTTCTCTTAGTTATGAGCCCTCATTACTAAATTTCATACTCCCTTGGACACTTGATTGACTCATTCTTTTCAAGTAGGAAAAAATTTTCACAAGGTTTTCAAAGACAAGTAATGAGTGAAAAGGGTTTCACAAACTTTCTTGTTTTTTGTTAAGGATTTCTAAAGAGATTCTAAAGGTAAAAGTTTTCCAAGTAGCTCCCAAGAAGAAGAGGTGAGTCAGAATTGGACAAGCTTACAAACCAAGTTCTTCCTAGCCAGAGTTTCCTTAGTTTATCTTTTACCTTAGTTTCTAAGTAGAAATCTTTCAAAATATTTTTAAATGATAATGGAATGCTCCTAAAAACCAATAGAAGGTTTAGCTAGACGTAATGCTATCCTATATACCACAGAGACTTAAAACAAAAAGATCAACCAAGCAATTTAAAGAAAGCAATAAAGATGCAAAGTGTAAATGATAGATGGCCCTAAGTTAAAGTGCAAGTGACACTTGGAGCCTCTTGTCACACTTCCACACTAAGAAAAAGAAAATTGCACTATTACAATGTTCAAATGTGATCTTGGAATTGCCTTTAAAGCATTTTCCCAAGTCACTTAATCAAAGAAACAAAATCCAACTTAAAACAACAAAGGTTCCATGATATGTGGTGTAAACAAGCTTAAAATATTGCCTAAAACTAATGTAAGCATTACTCTCCTGTTGTTGCACAATGCTACTCCAAAACAGATTGCTTTTCCAACTTTTCTGGTGTATTTTTAGCTGTTGGACAGTAGAGTTGCAGCTGCTTAAAAGCACCTTCTTGGTTCCCACTTCAGCCTCCTTTTCACTTCCTAATATGCTACCACAGTAGGTGAAGGGTTCTGCTACTGGATACCTCACAACAACTACCACAACACCTCAAGGATCCATTCAAAACACACCAAACAGAGTTACAAACTGCACCAAAATTTCCAAATCAGATTTATGAATGTTGGACACTTTGGAAGCCAAAAATGAGGAATTCAAGTAGAGCAGGGATGGAATAACAACAAGTACACAAAAGGAACCTAATAAAGGCACTAGAACAGATTAAGAAAGCAATAAAAAATTGAAATCACAGTTCACAAATCAAAGAAAAACCAACTGAAACAATTTTAACAATTTAAACCAAAATAAAATTCTGCATCAGAATTGAGAACAACAATGAAATTAGATTTGCTTTTGGAGTGCTTCAACTTGTATCACCAGGGCTAGAACAAGTCTTCATTGCCTTTATTGGTAGATATACAGTTTATCTAGCACTTGCACTCAAGCCAAACGAAATAAACCAGCAGAGAAAAATACCAAATAGAGACAAGGTCAAAACTGCAACTATACAGTGCACAAGAATAAGACACAACTGAATTTGAAAATTAAAGGTGAAAATGACTCAAAAAACAACATTCACCGTTTAAAATGAAGGATAAACATGAAAACACAATGGAAACAAGAAATCAGTGACTGGAAGTACTGAATCAAGAACAAACAAAAATAAAAAGAACACCAAAGCAAAATCTGGAAAGCACATGACAGGAATTAAAATAAGAAAAGAATTGAAATAGGAAATGGAGGAAATGTCTTAGCTATGGGTGTGTGGATGAAAAAAGCTCTGATACCACTTGATGGAGACTAAATCCAGCTGGAAACGTACTGGCAGAAATTCCAATCTAGAAAAGATCAGCAGAGGCAGTGGGTGTAGTGGAATAAAGAAGCTAGTGTAGTGTTTAGAGTGTTTTAATGGAGGAGAAGTGTATGGGTGAGGTCTCACAGCTTAGAAGGCCTTCCTAAGGTGGAAGGAAGCTTGAGAAAGGGAGAAGAAGTTGAAATTCAGAAGGGACTCAAGAGCATAAAAGCTTGATATCAATTTCTGCAGCACATCTTTACACTCAAAAGTGATCCAATACAAAGGAGAGGCCCTATTATTTATAGGTGGAGAGGGGCCTCATTTCTGATTTCAAAACTCTCCTAAATTCAAACTAATTCCCATAAGAGGCGCGCCAATGTGGTCCAGCAACTTCCACGCTGCTTTCCAGGTCAGCTACTTCACGTGGGAAACCCTCCTTTTGCAAGTGCTGGGCGGTTTTGGGGTTTGGGCTAGGCGAAAATGTTTTGAGAATTTCCATCTATGAGCAACTTCCTCTTGGGCTTCACCACTTCCTTTTGGGCTTCTTTTTTTCTTTTATTGATTCCATTTCTTGGATGACTCAATCATAGTCTCCAAGCTTCCTTTAGGCCCTACAAAACAACATATGAACATATTAAAAAATAATCCTTCTAAGACTTAAAGAAAGAAAATCAAGAAAGTTTTAGAAAGTCCTTTTTAACTTCCCTTTCTTAGGCTTAGCTTGAGTTGCTACTTCTTTGAATGGCTTCCCTGATTAGGTTTCCATCACTTAACATGTGGTCTAGTTGGAGTATTCGGTCTCTCTCTTATGGTGGTCAGTCTTTAATAGCGTTCGACCACTTCTTCAGTCTTATATATTATGGACTGTTCGATCCAACCTTTTTGGGTAGTGTGAAACCGTTCGGTCTCACATTAAGTGTGTGATTTAAGTTAAAGGTGTTCAGTTGTATAACATTCGATTCTCAAAACCTCCTTTCGGCTTATGTTTGAGCCTTACTTGTAAATGACTGTTCGGTCATGTTCATAGGTTAGAGTGATAATGTTTGTTCGATCCCCAACGTTCACAGAGTTCTCGGCCTTGCAAGTTAAGATATGATTGTTGAATAAAATTATATGGATATAATGATGATTATGTTTTTAAGTAATGTGGAAGAGAATTCCAAGGAGGAATACCTCGTGGATGGTTATTGAATGGTAAAGTATGAATGTGGTCAAAGCTTAGCTCGCGTTTATCCTGATATTTCTGTGATTACTCATTCTCAAGTAGAGAAGAGTAACTCATATGTGAGAATGACAGGAGGTCCTAGTCCACAAGGTTAACTTGGGCGAGGTATAACAGATTAACCTCGGATGACAGCTGTTGAGGGCATCCTAGCTACTACATCATCTAGGTGCACAAACGTCGTAGCTACACAATTCATACAATCTGGATTGAAATATATGTTTGGTTGATGTATGCTTAAAATGCTCAATTAGATATATGTTTATCTACTTTTGATTAGGATGATTAATTAAATTACACTAGCTTATCCTTGCTTTTTTATGGCTTGTCCTCGTGTGTTTGTATCTCTTTTGCGATGATCACCTGAATAGTGTGAACTTAGGAATATAACCTTTCAGTGTCTCAACGAGAGATTGGGAGTGAAGTTGACTTTTTAGGTAGTACTTTTGTTCTTTAGATGAAAATTTTTTATTTTTAACAAATCTATAGTTATTGTTATATCATTTAAATGTAAGGTTATTTTAGTAGTTTTATTGGGATGTTATAACTGTATTTATCATTTCATTTTCGTAATCCATAGTAAAAGTTTTAAACCGTAAATAAATTAATTGTTGCAGATGTAATATATTAAATATTAAAAATTTGGGAAAGTAAGTAACAACTTTAGTTGCATGAGAACTATAACTACAATAACAATTTCTCTATTTTCTTTATCATAATAAAAAATTCTTCTTTGGTTAAAGATCACAACCAGCTTTTTATTATTTATTTTTAAATATTTAAAATTTTCAAAAATTTTATAAGAGCTTTTAATAAAGTTTTATTTTATTTTTTAAATGGGTCTCATTAAATTAATTACATCATTTTAAAAAATTGGCTTGGGAAAATAAACCCTTAACACTGTTAACCTGTTTTCCATGACTTACCTATTTCCTTTTATTATCACTTATCTTGAATTTTGTATTTCACAATATTTATAAGAATGTGGATTGTCATTTACGTAAAAGAAAATAACACACCTCATACTTTTTGTCGGTCACAAGTATATTTTATTTATTTATTTTTATGCTTAATAAATTACTGGGATGCGTTAACTTTAAAATTGTTCATGTTAAATTGGTTATCCAAATTTATTTTTGCCAGCCACCAGTGTTTTGTTTTATTCATCCTTAGAATTTTAGGGTGCATTTTCTACTTTCTTTGATATTTGATATTCGTTCAAATTCTTAAAAATATTAAAATTCAAAATATTTTTATAATTTATTTATTAATTCTTTCGACAATTTTAAACACGTATATTTTGGGTTTCATTAATTATTTGTACGAAATTTTTTTAAAATAAAATTAGTTGTGACTGAGTGTTTATTATAGGATTTTGTGTTAAGTGTTTTCTTAAAAGTGATTTACACATGAAGAACAAACTGTCATATTACTAATGAAAACCATAAGCCGACAAAGACAACAAATACTATATAGTATTATAATAAAATTGTTATTATAAACACCATTATTTAAGTTAAAAAAACATAATTAATAATTTGATTTTTTTATTTCGTTATTTGATTTATTTTCAATCTTATATTTATTTTTTATTCAATAATATTTATTAAATAAAATAAATTTAATAACAATGTTTAAAAAATAATCATGTCTTAGTCTATCAAAAATCTTAATTAATAATTTAATTTTTATAGTTTTATTCTTACTAAAATTAATGTATTATTCGAGGATTGAAATCAAACTACATATCTTTATTTAAAGAGTATAAAAACAAAGTTGAGTAAAAAATATAAAAACAAAAATAATCATAACTCTAATATTAATTAATCTTTTTATTAAATTAACATACGATGATATTTCAAACAATACCAATTTAATACTAGAAACAACTTTAATCCTATTTAATAAATATATATTTTAATTTAATTATAAGAATAATGAGAAATCAGAAGTTTAGATATTATACAAAATTAAAAATTAAGTTTAAAAAAAAATACATTCACAAATTTTTTAAATGCAATCAAATTAATAACATTGAAAAAATGGTTACAATTTTGACCCAACGGTGATGATATTGAAAAGCTGCAGTGACAGACAGCAGTAGTTGTAGTGCAGAAGTGGCATCCGTCTCGTTTTCTGGATATGTTGGTGGCTCCTAACTTCTCCATAATGATTCTTCAACACCACCAACCGCTGAGACAGCTTTAAACACTCCAACACATAAAACTTTTGGTCTCATCCCTCTAAATCTACAACAACCAGATTTTTACCATGGGCATACTCTACGAAGACGTGGTGATCATAAGCCAGCCACAAAAAGACGGCGACCCAACTGTTCTCACTGTCAATTGCCCTGACAAAACTGGTCTGGGCTGTGATTTGTGCCGCATCATACTCTTCTTTGGTCTCAACATACTAAGAGGAGGTACCCATCTAATAAAAATCTCTTTTTTAATTTCAACTTCAACTGATTTTTTTATTTTTTTTTGTTGTCGAATGAAGATGTTTCAACGGATGGGAAATGGTGCTACATAGTTTTCTGGGTGGTTGGGAAAAACAGGACGAGGTGGAGTTTGCTGAAGCAGAGGCTGATTGAGGCATGCCCTTCTTGCTCCTCGGCTTCTGGAATCTCTTATTATCGATCTGAGTTGCAGCCCTCCAAGCCTCCTGATGTCTTTCTTTTGAATTTTTGCTGTCATGACCGGAAAGGGCTTTTGCATGGTAATTTTGGGAATTTAAGTCGTGAGTATTTTTCGCACTCTGCATGTGTGTTGTATTGCTTTTTTATGATAGCATTTGGATGCTTTTGGGTGGTTTAAGACTATGCTGATGTTTGATAACTTGCTATCTTTATTGTTTCTGTTGAAAAGCCTGGTTTCTGCGGTACTGATTCTTGATATTGCAAGATATTGTAGACTAATGTGTTGGTGAATTTTAGATTCTTATTTTGTCATTGATGTTTTGTTGAAGTGGTAGACAGAACAAAATTACTGAATGTTTTTATAATGGTAGCAGATGTTACTGAGGTTCTTTGTGAGCTAGAACTTACTATAAAGAAAGTGAAGGTATCTACTACACCTGATGGCAAAGTGATGGATCTGTTTTTCATCACAGATACCAGGTTTGCATTTTATATTTGCTTTCCTATAACTGTTCGTTCATTTCTGTTGAAACTGCTTGATCTATTTGTTAAGACTGCAGTGTGCATATTACTTTTTCCATTTTGAACGAAATTAACATACATGGTTTGTAGATGAAAAGGAAGTTAATCACTTGAACTCCAATCATCTCCCTTTTTAAGTGGGTCTCTTTCACAGTGTATAAATGGGCAAGTGGAGTAACGTACAAGTGAAAAAGATCTGGAAACTTAAAGTTTTTTTGATGATGTCCCATTTCATGAAAATTTCATCCCCTTTGAGAGCTTTACCAATAATTTAATCCTTAATCTTGCATCCATATCAGAGAACTTCTACACACAAAGAAGAGAAAGGACGAAACAATTGAACATCTAACAGAGATTTTGGGGGATGCCATAATTTCTATTGACATAGACTTGGTTGGCCCAGAAATTACAGCTTGTACCCAGGCATCTCCATTACTTCCAACTGCAATCACAGAAGATGCCTTTGATTTGGAATTGCCCGATTTGGCTCGGGGAGGAACTTTGAGGTCAGATTATGTTTCTGTGATGATGGACAATACGCTTAGTCCTGCTCACACCCTTGTCCAAATTATGTGCCAAGATCACAAAGGTCTACTTTATGACATCATGAGAACTCTGAAAGACTACAACATTCAGGTACACAAATTTGAAATCTTTATAATACTACAATTCTTAGAGTTGATTTTGTGCTGCTATAAATTGGTTTGTCAGAAGAAAAAGAATTGATAAACTAAACTTCATTTCATCTTGAGTTTGTAGCTTTTGTACTCATTACCAAAAATGAAAATTTCACTTTCTTTATACTCAGGCTATTTGCCTTTGCTTTTCTAAGCTTCATGAACACTGGCAGACATATACTTGGTCATCTTTAGTATCCTAAGGGTACAACCTTATTTGTCCTTCAACCAGATTTCTTATGGGCGTTTCACTACAAAACCTAGAGGAAAATGTGAGATTGACTTGTTCATCATGCAAGCAGATGGCAAAAAGATTGTTGACCCAAACAAGCAGAATTCATTGGCATCACGGCTTAGAATGGAACTATTTCGACCACTCAGGGTAGCCATTGTGAGTAGGGGCCCGGATACCGAGCTTCTGGTCGCAAATCCAGTGGAGTTATCTGGCAAGGGCCGACCTCTTGTTTTTCATGATATCACTCTTGCACTCAAAATGCTAGGCACTTGCATATTTTCGGTAATCACTGATCTTAACACACATGCTACTGATTAATGAAGTCATAATTTGAATTTCCTCCATGTCATAACTTTTCATTTTCTTGATGTTCTTTGCTCACAAACGGTTAGAGGTCTTACATTGACTAGAAATAAGATAAAATTATAATTTATAGTATATAAGTGGAGCAAGTCTTACCTTACTATAAAACTAATTTAGTAAAGTGAGGTTTGCACCTACTTTTATATTATAATTAGGGTATATCTCTAGTCGATATGGGATATCAACACAAGCATACACGTTAGTTTCACCAGATTTCACATTCTTTCATGTGGTTCATTGTCCAAGCAGGCTAAAGTTGGGAGACACGTAATTGGAGATCGTGAGTGGGAGGTTTATAGAGTCTTGCTTGATGAAGGGGAGGGGTTATCTTTTCCAAAGAACAAGATTGAGGAGGGAGTTTGGAAAATGCTGATGGGTTGGGAGTAACCCATGGTTGCCATATTCACATTGCATCCTTTGGATTGGATCATCCTCTCTACCTGTGTACAGATAGCTGTGTCTAATATCATATAGTTTGTTGTTGTTAGGAGTAATTGTGAAATATGTAGTATGCAAAAGTGCTAGACTTCGCCACAATACTTTTGAGCTTTTCTATAATTCTAACGTTTTGTATATAAACGAGAAGGCAGTAACAAGTAGAAGACAGAAGATAATTTTTCTCAGTGCTTTTAATTATAAATGAAAATTAAACGAAACATTTTAAAGAGATTATTATACCCAATTCTTGTAATAAATCTCTAACCTTAACATAGTTTTAAATATTAATTACGCAAAAAAAATTCAAATTTGATGATATATTATTAAAAAAAAAAAGGTTGAATTAGTTTAAATGTTGATAAGGTGTCCCCAAGGAAATGGGGATTTTTTTTTTCTTTAAATTGAAGATCTTAGATTTAAGATAATTCACTATTTTCTTGTTTTACGTGCAACGGCTTGTAACCTTAGTTATTCTTTTGGTTAGGGTCTTAGTTTTCTGTTTACTAACCAAGCTTTATACATGTACCTAGTAGAGTTGAGCGTTTTCAGTTTTTAACTAGGAGCGTGCCTCTTTTCTTTGTCCTTTCACAGTATACTCTATCTTTGTATCTTGATGCAGTTAACAATACACTCCTTTCATACTCTTCTTTGTTTTCTTTTCCCTGATTCTCCGTTACTCTCTTTTGGTCCTATTGTCCTAGCTTCTTGATGATGGAGATTGATATCTTGTTATGGTATGGGGGTTATGCTGCACCACACTCCGAATCTTTTTTGGGTTCTTCCTTTCTTTTTGTCCTTCTTGTTTCTTTTTCCATGGATGAAGAAAATGCTACCATGGACAACTGCATGTATCTTCACCCCAGTTAAAATCTCACAACTTGTCTTGTCTCACTAGTTCTTGATGGGAATAATCATCACTCATGGAGCAGGTCTATGGAAGCTGCATTAAGTGCTAAAAATAGATTGGAGCTCGTTGAGAGATCTTTTGAAGAAATAAGATAATTTTAATATTTTGCTTTCTTCAACTAAAGCGTTTACCAAGTTTGTCTTCTACAAGTTTTTGGAATATTGATTGAGACTCTTAAAGAGTTTTACCAAATGAGAGATCTTTTGAAGAAATAAGATAACTTTAATATTTTGCTTTCTTCANCTAAAGCGTTTACCAAGTTTGTCTTCTACAAGTTTTTGGAATATTGATTGAAACTCTTAAAGAGTTTTACCAAAAATATTATCTCGAGACTTTTACATTTTTTTGAAAGTTTGATTGATTACTGTTTGGAACAATATAGATTTCGCCTTTAGCACAACTCTTATAGATGTTTTAACTTTGGAATGGTTTAGTATAGTGTATCGTTTATGCCTAAGCGTTTTTCTAAGGCTCTCTTGTGTTACTAGGTATTTAGAGATTTTGAACTTAACACTTAAGTTTTTGCTATTCTATTACTTTTGTGATGACATCTTCACATTTTCATTTCGTTTCATGTTGTTTTGTTAAACTTCAAAACATGAGAGTGTTTAGACAAATTAGTCTTATAGACGATTTTGTCTTAACAATAAGCAAGTGATACCTTCCATGCTTGTAGGTGCACAAAGAAAGGCATTAACCTAACTTGCTCTCCGAGCTAGCTCACCAAATTAGGGTTAATGTGTCTCTTCATCTCCATCCCAACTCCTTTTAAGCTTAAACACCTTTCGTGGCCCAAAACTCATCAAGGCCCAAATAAAACCATATACTTTGGGCTTAGAACACAAAGCCCAAAATTAAACCCTAGTCTAATATTTACAAATACAGAGTACTAGGATAGGTCTTCATATCCTCCTTAGCCCATGTGAATTTTAGCTTGGGCCTGGCATATTTAACAGAAGTCTAAGCTTCTTATATCCTCTTAGCCACAACTATGGTTATAGCTCCCCATGCGACTTCTGCTTAAATCAAATTAACTTTGAGGTTGTGTCAACCATAGATGATCGTAATTTAGAGCAAACTAACATTCTAAAAAGTATTTTCCAAATTACTTTTTCACATTCTCTTCAATTTTTCAAATGCAATGCGTTACTACAAATCATTCTCTTTTGTAAGAAAAAGTAGGAATATTTCCCTTACCAAGAAAGGAAGGGGGGGAGGGGTGAATTGATGATAAATAAAAAAACGCTTTCTTTTCTATCTTTCTGAAAACTTTGAATATTCTTTAATCTATCTTGAATCACAAGCAATGAAAGAAGACAATGAAAGTAAAAGAGATAAGGATAGAAAAACTAACACAGGATTTTATGTTGTTAGGCCTAATGCCTACATCTAATGTCCTTCCAATCAACCTTAGATTGAAAGCCAATGCACCATAAAGATTTGAGTTTTTACAACAAGGCCTTACAGAGAACTCCTCTAAAATGTAACCACCTTGTTGAGATTGTTAATAAGGGAAGCATTGGTTTAGTTGAACCTTAATCTCACAGTGCTCTGGTTTTTGATGATGACAATACATTATTAATAACACATGTATTATTATGTGTTAAATGTTCCATTCTTGTTGTGAATGATATCTTAATGAACATGTATGTGTTGTTTCTGATATATGTATGCATATTCACTGATTTTATACTAGATACATTTTTTGTGATTGCATTACATTTGGTTAAGAAAATAAAACCATATGCACTTTGATGAACTTATACTATGTGGCAAAACTGCAAGTTTTAAGTCGACTTCATTATGAAGTAAGTCGATTAAAACTCGTGACTTTACACAAATTTTCAAAAGTAGTGTTGTGTGTGATTTTGCATTGAAAAGATTTTCAAACTGAGTTGAAGTGTCTAAGTCGATCTGCCCGATTCGATCAATAATGGGATTCTTGGCTAGAAGAAAGGTTCTGTGACATGGACGCCCAACAAAACTCGGTCAGTTGGCCTACCTAACAGATGATTCTCGATCGATTGGATCGAATTTTGAAAGACTACATGTGTAGTGAATTCGACTTAGTTAGTTATTTGATTTGAAAATCTATTAATGCTTGTGTGCTGTAACGACTATATTTCAACTCATTGCTAAAGCATTAATTGAAAGTCAATTGAATTAAATGCAAAATCAATTTGGTTGTTATGACAGCTGCTAATTGATTTAACTGTTATAACTGTTTGATGATAGTCGAGTTCATTATTAGCACAGTCGACTACATGAGCGTCTGGTTTATAGAAAACTATAAATAGATGTGACTCAGTTGATCACATACGACTTTGGATATTCTAACACTTTCATTTGATTTTCAGATTTTGATCTCTGAGTAGAGGCTCTAAGAACTCATCAAGAAGACGATGGAGATCTTTCTTGTAAGAGTTTCTTAAGGAGGAAGTGTATTGTGTGTACTGTTTGATCAAGATCTACACATTTTGTGTCATCATACTGATCAAGTTTTCTATCAATCTTTGGAAAGATTGTTGCTGTCCTGTTGTGATTACAGGAGGTGGACTCCTGGAGTTCTGAACTTTGAGGATTGTTCAAAATGGGTTGAAGATTGCAGAAGAGGGGATATTGATAACGGTCTAAAAACCGTTATTTTCGTACTTAAAATTGATATCAAATACACCCTTTATGACTTAAAATTAGCTTGAAATCATGTAATTTGCTTAAGTTAAAGTATAAGAGAGTTAAATTAAGTTTTATGCTTGGTTTTCCTTTGATGTGGCAGGATTTATCAGGAATTGAATGAAGGAAGTCAAGTAAGGAAGGAATTGGATGCAAGAGAAGGTGGAAAAGTGAAAAAAAAAAAAAAGATTCGCAGTCACCGCTGGGCGGTGAAACCACCGTCGGGCGGTGAAACCACCGCTAGGCGGTGTACTCTCTAGGAAATTCTCTGCCAGACGCTCAAGCGGCACCACTAAGGGGTGGAATTGAGTATCGCACTCACCACCAAGCGGTGGAATCTTCAGTGGATTCTCTGGACGACGCTCAAGCGGCAACGTTGGGGTGAGATCAAGTGACGTGTCCACCGCTGGGCGGTGTACTAATGGGTTGGGCTAAATTTATGCTATTTTTCGGAGTTATAAATACATTTGCACGAATCAGGGAAGCAATCTTTTGACAGAAAGAGGCGCAGAAACACTCTCTTCACCCCTTAGAGGCGGATTTTGGATGCGGGAGCTCCAATCTATCAAATCTAGGGTTTATCTTTTCATTCTTTCCATTATTTTCATCTAGTTTCACCATGATTATGGTAAACTAAACCTCCATTGTTGTTGGGGAATTGATGTAATCCTTTGAAACTCTCATATATTGAATTATTGCGTTATTCATATGCTTTTATTCATTAATTGTTAGGGTTTTTCCCCTTTTCTCTATGCATGTTGTGTTTAACTCATTCAATTGCATGATCTTTGATCCTATCTTTATGTACACATATAGATAGATCTAGACATAGGGAAATTCTCTTGGTAGCAATATTACCAAGACATAGGAATAGGAGGACCGATCGCCTTAAGCTTTTGTGCAAATTATGTAATGCATGATCAATTGCTAGGGAGACTAGACATAGTAAATTAGTAATTAGTAGTAGTCTCTTATCACCAAGACATTGGGGTTAATGGTAAATTAGAAAGTGACATTGACATTAATGAAAAATTCGAATTCTAAGATATATGAGAGTAGATAGGTGAAATCATAAACCCCAACAACATAATTCATTCATCCATCATTCACCTTCGTTATCTTTTGGTTAATTGATCAAAACCTTTGCATTCATATTTCACTTTCGTTTTTGCATCATAAAACCCTAATTTTTGTTATTCAAGTCTTAAATAATCAAGAAATCACATGAAAGTGTAAGCCTAAGAGTCCTTTGGGAAACGATACTCAAACTTATCATTTTATTATTACTTGATACGATCTGGTACACTTGCCAGAGTGTTAACAGATATCTTTATGCATATCTTTGTGTTGACTTCCTATACTTTTAGTTAGAGGGTTAGGGAAATTGTCTATTGTTAACACCTTGGAAAGTGTACCATATCATATCAAGTAATAAATAGACAGTAAGTCTAAATATCATTTCCCAAGGGACTCTTAGGCCTAGACGTTCATGTGAATTGATTTCATAAGACTTGAGTAAAACTTGAATTTAGGGTTTTTAACTGAAAAATCTAAAATAAACATGAAAATGCAAAACTTGATCAATTAGCAAACAAAGATATGAATGAATGGTGTTGTTCGGGTTTACGATTTCATCCTAATCCACTCTCCTATATCTACTATTCTTATTTGTTATCAATGTTCATGCAACTTCCTAATTTACTCTAAACCCGATTCCTCGGCGAAAAGAGCCTATCACCAATTACTAGTTTACTATTCCTAGTCTCTCTAGTAATTACTAACACATTAATGACAGAAGCTTAAAGCAGTTGACCGTCCTATTCCTATTCTAAGGTAATATTTCATAATCAAGAGATTTCTCCTCGGTTCTAGATTTCCCCGTATGTTCCCATATCGACAAAATCAATCATCATGACACTGAATGAGTTAAACAATGCAAGCTTTAATATCAGAGAAGAAAACCCAAAACTATTTATAACACAAGTATATGAATAAAATAAGAACTTCGATATAAGTAAGTTTCAAGAGGATTACATCGTTCCCTAACAACAAAGGGTTTAGTTCACCATTGTCAAGGTGAAACTATATGAGTTGAATGGAAAGAATGAAAAGATAAACCCTAGATTTGGTAGATTGGAGCTCCCACATCTAAAATCCTCCTTCAAGGGGTGAAAAAAGTGTTCTAACGTCTTTCTCTACCAAAAGATACATGCTATGGTTCGTCTAGGTCTATTTATAACATAGAAAAATAACATAATTTTGGCCCAAGCCCATAAATACAGCGCTCAGCGCTGGATTCACCGCTCAGCGGTGCAACACTCCACTAATACACTCAGCGTTGACGCCTAGGCGTCCTGCCATATTAATCTGAAGATGCCAACGCTCAGGAGTGGGTCTGGTGCTCAACGGTGGATCTGGCGCTCAGTGGTAAGCACGATTCTTCATTTTCCCCTCAACGTTGGCGCTTAAGCGTTTGATAGTGGCTTTTTCCACGAAGCTGGTGCTCAACGCTAAAATTGGCGCTGAGCGGTGGCTGCGATTCTTCTTTTGCACCTTTTTTTTCTTCTTTCTTGAGTTCAACTCCTTCCTTCTTCACTTTCCATCCTTCAATTCTCGTTAAATCTTGTCAAAACAATGTAAAACCAAGCATAATACCTCTAAAACCACATTTGACTCTTTTGTAACCTAACTTAAGTGTTTTGCATGATTTTAACCTCATTCTAAGTCATAAAGGGTGTGTTTTGATATCAATTTCAAGTATAAAAATAACGGGTTTTAGACCGTTATCACAACCCCAAACTTAGAACTTTGCTTGTCCTCAAGGAAACAAAACAAATAACTAATTTCTATTTGTTGTTAGGGAATGATCTAACCTTGTAAACTCTCATGTATTTGAATTTATTCTTAATTCCATATGCTTTTTCATTAATTGTTAAAGTAATTCATCTGTTTCTATTCTTGCTTATACAATAGCATTATTTATGAATTGCATGAGTGTTGGGAGGTTCCTTTCAATTTAGGTTCTTTTTGAATTACTCCTACGGATTATATTTCTCAGGGATGAGGGTATGAGTCTTAGTCGTCTTAAACCTCTTGATCTTCACATCTTTTTACCAGGAATGTTAGGAATTGTATGAACTGGTAATTAGGGACAGACTTATTTATCGAGGGATAGGGTTTAAGTGATTCGGTGAGGGACGTTGCCATTAATGCATAAAGAAGAATTCTTATATACATGAGAGGGAACTTGGTGAAATCTAACCGCAACAACATATCCATCTTATATAAATCAACCTTCGTTCATATTTGTGCTCCTTTGCCATTGATGAATTGCAATCTTTATTTTATTTATTATTATTGCACTCCAAATCCATGATCTCTTTTATTTTAAGTCTTGATTAATCTTGTTTTCACACAACTGTTCAACGCCGAGAGTCCTCTAGGATACGATACTTGGTCTTACCCTTTTATATTACTTGTGCGACTCGTTACACTTGCCGATTTTCCACAATAAGTTTTTGGCATCGTTGCCGGGGACTCACGATTAAGCTATTCTAATTGTGTAATCCTTGATTAATTTTGACTTTATTTTATTTTTATTTTATTTTTTATTTTTCCATTTTTATTTTTTATTTTTTATTTTTCAATTCCTAATTTTTGTTTTTCCTTTTTTTAATTTTTATTTTTGTGCTAACAAGATTTTCTAGGGTTTTGTGTTTTGTTTATGCAGGATTGTGTGAGAACTAGAAGCAACAAAAATTCCGAACCTCTTCTTGAAGGGCTTGAGACCAGCAGGAGACCAAGATGGAATAGATTATCTAGAGAACCTTCCTACCATCCTATTGTAGAAATGCCTTCCTTGGTCACTGATGATTGATTTTGGTACCTCAAATTTGCCAAAAAAATGTTAGTCTTGAGGAAATCTATAAAAACTTTGGACTCATTAGTCTTGGTGGCTTTGGCGTTCACCGATCTAGATGCATAATCCACAACAAGAAAAATTAAAGAAAAACCAAAAGAATGGGGAAAAGGGGACCGATAAAATCTGTGTCCCACAAATCAAACACTTAAAAAATATTTATTATTTGTTGAGGCATTTCATTTCTCTTTGGAATGTTACCTTCTGCCCTTTGGAATTTCTCACAACATTTAGATCATGCTTAAGGACATCCCTTGAGATAAGCATTAAGAACAAATCAAACCAACGGAAAACATAAACATCTATGAACAAACTATATATAGGAAACACAAACAAAACAAACATCTGATTGACAAATAATTCTACTTTCCCTATTTTCTATAGTTAGATCATGCAGATTCCTTTTGTAATGCCTACCCAAGTATGACAAACCCTTACCTAATCCCTAGGTGTAAGCAAAGATAAAAACTTGCCTTGAGTCCAAAACAGTGAATCCAAACATACAATTCTACATATAGTGATTTTCACATCTGGTTTGATTTAGTTAATTTTTCTATTGAAATCCCATCCTTAGGATCTTACAATAATTGCATCAAGCTCTAAATTGTACCGTAGACAAGCATTAAGTTCTATTGATTATAGTAAAAACTATGTATGAGATTAATCTCCCTTGTGTTGAATATGCACATAGGGTCCTCTATTTATAATAGAAGAAATATAGGCTAAGCCCAAAATACAAATAAGAAGTAATAAAAAACTAACTAAAGATGAAAAATAAATATAAAATAAAGATAATATATCTAACCCCTCAAGTTGCTGCATATAAATCGTATGTACTAAGCTTGTTATAAATATAATCAATTCTCAGTCCCCATAAAGACTTAGTGAAAATATCAGCTAACTAATCACTTAAATTGAAAAACTCAGTCTTGATATCTCCAGATACAATCTTCTCTCAAACGAAATAACAGTCAATATCAATGTGTTTAGTCTTCTCATGAAAGATAAGATTAGAACTAATATGAAGAGCAACCTGAATGTCACATATAAGCGTCATTTGAGTGACATCTCCAAATTGTAACTCTCAAGCAATTGCGTAAGCCAAACAAGCTCACAAGTGGCTGAGGCCATGGCTCTATATTCTGCTTCTGCACTAGGTCTTGTTACAACACTCTATTTCTTGCTTTTCCAAGAGATCAAGTTACCACCAATGGAGACACAATATCCAGATGTAGATCTTCTATCAGAAGGAGGTCCTACCCAATCAACATCAGAATAAGAAACAACTCTTATATGGTTACTCGAACCATATAACAACCCTTTTCCAAGAGATCCTTTAATGTACTTTAATATACAAATAATTGCATTCCAATGATCTTCACTTGGGGAATTAAGGAATTGGCTTAGCATACTAACTACAAAGGAAATGTCAGGATGAGTAATTGTAAGATAATTCAATTTTCCAACTAGTCTTCTATATTTCTCGGGATCTAACATAGACTCCCCCTGTTTTGGTAGAAGTTTGGTATTAGGATCCATGGGTGTCCACAGGTTTTGAATTCATCAACCTAGTTTCTTGCAAAATATCAAGTGTATATTTTCTTTGAGATATAACAATACCATCGTTGGATTGTGCCACCTCAATACCAACCAAGAAGACTCCCCTTGATCCTGGAGGTTGCTCCATATAAATCTCTTCTTGCAAATCTTCGTTAAGGAATACATTTTTGACATCCAGTTGATAAAGAGGTCATTGGTGAAGAGCCGTTATGGCTATAAATAAACAAATAGATGCCATATTTGCCATTGGATAAAAAGTATCACCATAATTCAACCCAAAAATGTGTGTGTAACCTTTGGCCACAAGACGAGATTTGAGACGATCAATAGTTCCATCAAGACCAACTTTGATAGCAAAAATCCACCGGCAACCAACAACAAATTTTCCAGACGGTAATGGGACAAGCTCCCAAGTTCCACTACTTTAAAGAGTACTTAGTTCATCTAGCATGGCTTGACGCTAACCAGGATGGGCTAAGGCATTACTAACATATTTTGGGATGGTTACAAAAGAAATAGACGAAAGACAAGTATAAAAAGATGAAGACAACCTATGATAACTTAAGCAATATAATGTGGAGAGTGATTACGAGTAGAATGTATACTTTTTTGGATGGCAATTGGAAGGGTAGATCGCATTACCTCCTTAGTTGACAAACTTACACAATGTGTTTCACGTTTCTCAGTTAAGGAAGTATATGTCGAGCCTTGATCATTTGCTTGAGGTGGATCACGTCCAAGTCAGGGAAGACTTATCGTTGGATTTAAAACCTGTGCAAATACTAGATATTCAGCCTAAACAACTAAGAGGGAAATATATTCATACAATAAAGGTGTTGTGGAATTAAGAGATGACTTGGGAGTTAGAAGAAAAAATGAAGAGCTCTTATCCTAATCTGTTTGGTTGACGAGGGCAATTTTCGAGAACAAAAATTTTTAAAGGGGAGGAAAGTTAAGACCCTTGAGTTTCAAAGGGTAGTTTTGGCTCATTGGAGGACTAAGAAACACTGACTAGATGAGTTACCATGCATTTAGAAGGAAATTTGATAGTTTGGAAAGTTTAAATTTGCTTGGGCGAGCTTGAAAACTCACTTGGGTGAGCTGTTGACATGGAAAGGCAAGAATCCCTCTGAAAAGTGCCCGACAATGCAGAAAAAGTTGTTTGTAACTTTTTGCTTTCGCTTGGCGAGTTGAAGGATTTGCTTGGCAAATGGCCACATGTCCTAGAAAAGCATATTCCTTCTGAAAAGGCACCGAAAGCAGGAAAAAGTTGTCGGAATTTTTGCCTTGCTTAACTATTCGCTGGGCGAATGAGATCCATTCACTTGGACGAGTGAATCCACTTGGAAGAATTGGTCTAGTGTCCAGAACGCGTTTTGGCTACTTAAATGAATGTTCTGGGGCTTGGGAGGGTTCAGAAGTCGAACCAAAGGAGTGGAGGAGCTGATTTTGCGAGGCCGAGAGGATCTAGAGCTAAGTTTGAGTCGCAAGAAAGGATTCTAAGTCGGGAGATTGTCTACACGAAGCGTTTTCATCGAGCATGCTAAGGAGAAAACCGTAAGGGGAGCTAACCTTAAGTCTCTTAGTTTTCGCGTGTTCTTGATTCTTGAATATGTGTATGAATCCAAATCTGTTGTGGTTTTGGAACGAAGATATGCTTCTGTTTTTTGATTTCCGAATCTGTTGATGATTTTAGACCAAGAATTGGATTATGTTCCGTTGTAGTTTTCTTTCAAATTTATGTTTGATGATATTACATGCGAGTTATAGTTTTGAAATTGTGATTTCGTGATTTTGAACGTGAATATTGAATGTATGTTTTGAGATTATGTTAAATTGAATCTATATGTATCGTTTAACGGTTTATTCCTATATGCATGTTGTTATGAAATTTGATTATTGGGCGTTCTTGTGATTCTGGTTGAGTATGGGTAGTTTGTATGCTTCAGGAAGAATTTGTGCATGATTTTAAGTCGTGAATTTATTAAGTGTGCGATATATGTGAATATTTTTGGTATCTGTGATGATTGTTGATCAGTTTTGGGTGTCTGGAAGTTCTTGTTAGGGGAATCGGTGGGATAGACCAGAAAATAATTTTTCTCATGAGTTTGGAATGTCCCATTCGCTTGGGAGAATGAACCCATTCGCTTGAGCGAGTGACGTGAGATAGAAAGTGTGTTTTGAGTGTTTTAAGTTGTTTTGATGCATATGTTGGGTGAGGGAATGTTGTATGATCTATTTGAGATTTTAAAATGATATGAGAAGAAGGTTTGTATGATTATGTTTTGTGGAAAGCATGATTGAATATGATTTAGCTATGAGTTTCATGGTGTGTAAGGAACTTAAGTTATGTGTGATCTGGTATTATGATGATCCTGTATGTTTGTTTGAGTATATCTAAACTATGCCATGTGGATGGAATATGTGATGATGAGATGAGATGTATGTTATGTGTGTTCTGGCCTGAAAGGTCTCATTGTATGAGTGATGAACAGTAAGTGTTGTGGTTGCTAGCCCGGGGAAGCTCTTTACGTGAGTGATGGGGAGTAACACTTGTACTGACCCCGGAAAGCTCTCGAATAAAGTGATGGGAAGTGGCGTTGTATACTTTCCTAGGGAATCTCCCTAGACCAGTGATGGAAAGAAACATTAAACATTGGTGGAATGTGTAACTACCCGAGGATGCTCTGAATAAAGTGATGGGAGTGACGTTGAGCATTGTCGTGAGTACGGTTGGTGATGTGTAAGTGAAAAGTGATTAACTGAGTAATGTGGATAAGCATACTGGTGTATGCAGTATGGTTGGAGATGAGTAAGTGCAAGGTGATTAATTAAGAGATGTATATGAGCATATTGGTGCAAATGGTATGGTTATATGTATGCAGGATGGTTATGGTGTTTGCAGTATGATTATGATGTATGCGGTATAATTACAATGTATGTTGTGTAATTATGATGTATGTTTTATTATGTTTTCGTTAGGTCACACTTGCTTGTTTGTGCATGTTACTATGATAATCGTATAATTCGTGGTGTGATACGAGCAGACAATATTACAAATGAATTGGTTGATGCTTCTGAACATGTATAGAGGACGAGAGACATGGGATAAAGAACTTGGGAATGTATTTTAATAATTTTTATATTTGATTCTAACTTGTGTGGAGACTTTATTTTCAAAATAATCATATTGTAATAAAGAACTTAATATTTTCAATTGAGGTTGAAATTATATTTCGAATTTTCTGCGTGTATGTTTTACGGAAAGTAGGCAATGCAACACCCATTTTGGGATGTTACAAATGGTAGCTAGGATTGGTCAACTCCTTCAAAGTCTTCTCTTAGTTTCCAACGATCTTTTCAATACTTTCTGATTCAGAGTGGGAACTTGCAATGTCATTAATGGAATTTGAGATAGTATGGTTGGACACTCCTTGTTTCTTTCTTTATTTTTTAGTCTATATTCAAAAAGTTGTTGCCCCTTTTAGTTATATGTGTTGCCCTAGCTATATGTGTTTCCCCTTTTCAACACATATAGCTAGCTCTTTAGTAACGTGGTATAACTTAATGTGTTGTCCTAGCAAAGTTTCTTGGGCCATTCCTTGCTAAGTCCATCCTCGTATAAGCTTGAGAGAATTTTGATCCAACCTTGCTAATTGCAGCAACTTTCAATTAAAAGCTTTAATCTGGTTATGCCTCTTGCATTATTAACAACTTCTAAATTAAACTTTATCTTGTACAGGAATCCTAAAAATTTGTTCCTGTACTCATTTGGGGGCAGGTGTAGAGAAAGTTATGAGAAAACAGTTAGTAATAGTTAGTGTTGGTAATTTTTTGTTTTTGGATTATGTCGAGCACTAGCTTAGATGCGTTGGGCACCAAAAAAATAGTGAGCCACCCCTTTTAGTTGTACAGGGTGCTAATAAATGGCATGGGGCGATACCAAGTCAAAGGGTAATGTTCAAAAACGCATTGGGTGCATAAGAATTGCACTAGGTGGTGGTGCTCCAACTCCCAAAACTTCCTAAAATTTACAAATCTAAGCTAAAATTGAAAAATAAGAGAAACAAATATGCTAAGAGAGTGCAATAAGCTTAAAAATGAGAGTATAGAAGTCAAACTGAGTTAACCCAGACCATATCTAGTAGACCTAATAGTCAATTTGATTAGTGAGTCTCATTACATTTAATTTAATTGACAAAGTGAATTCAATATAAATTTAAATTAGATAAATAAAAAAATTAAATTTAGTTGATCTGGACCTATAAATTCAATTCATATAATTAGATAGATGTTGGGTCTAGACAGCATTCTAAAAATTCAATCAATATCCAACCTTAGTGTTAGTATATTATAAACTTTTTTATATCTAAGTCATCACTAATGAAAATGCACTCGATATTTACTAGTTCTCGCCACTTTTATGTATATTTTTTAAGAGTCATACTTGTTTCATTTACTGTATGGTAAGAGTTGAAAAAGGTATTGAAATCTATGATATGAAAAAAGATCGGATCTGATTTGGCAAGAAACTTAAATTGGATAGGGTGGCTATTTCCATTATTAGCCTGGCAGAGCCAAGGGTAAGGCTGATTTATAATTTCCTATGCTGCTATGATTATGTATATATACGTATGTCATTCTTCAAGTTTTCTTACCATTGATTTTTTATAGTGTTTGTGTTGTTTTCTGCTATAACCGTGATGATACAACCGAGCAGACGATATAAGATGTTCAATAATATCTAGTGTAGAAATCCTTGTACACAGAATTTTTTTACATAATACGGGCTTTGTTCCTCACTGTTGTAAAATTCAAATACGGTAAAGAAAGAAATGAGATGCTTATGAGAATTACATTTTTTTTTCTCGTGATATCATATATATATATATATATATATATATATATATATATATATATATATATATATATATATATATATATATATATACATGACCCTATTAGAGTTTCTTTAACAATATGTTATATATGTATTAAATCATAATTTATTGCTTTCCAAATCGTTATCTCTTATTAGTCAATGTTCTTTTCAAATTTATGAAATTTATAAGTTAATCTATACAAAATATATAAGTCCCACCTATGTATTTTCATGAAACAAAATCATATTTTAGTAACTATGCAAATTAAATTTAATATTTTTGTAGTATATCCTTAATTGAAATTGACTGTTTCATGTAAAATCGGCTAGCTTTTATCATATATATGTTAGCAATTTGGGTCACTTGTATATATATAAGTAATCATTAAATGTGTTAGGGCCATTATATTATATTAGCCAATTTTATAAAGTGATCTAAT
>NC_028358.1:39359086-39364505 GCF_000741045.1 Vigna radiata var. radiata | reverse complement strand
GGCTAAGGGTATATTTGTCATGAAAGGTATATTGTGTAGAGACCAGCAATAATTATAATTTGTTGAAGGGACCAAATAATAATTATTGAAACTAAAGAAATTAACCGTAAGAGGTTATTTAAGGGGTCATGGTCCCCATCTGAGAGTATAAGATTCATTCCTGTTTCTTTCTCTTTATCCCCATCAGAAGAGAAAATTTAGAGGGAACTTAGGGTGCTCTACAGAGGGAAGATCAGGACTAATATCAGGTTTATTAATCATTATTCCCAATGTCCAATTCAGGTACGCTTCCGCTCCAATATTATAGAAATATGTGGTTTATTGCTCTTTATTGTGAATCTCTGAATCATAAATTCTAACAATTGGTATCAAAGCATGTTAATTTATGATTAAATTGCATAAACCAAATTTGGGAATTTGTAATTGATTACGAATTATAAATCTATAATCAATTTTGTGCATTAATTCTACGGTTTGAAAAGGGAAATTAACATCCAGAATTTCCAATTTGAATGACTCTGTAACCCTAATTTGGGAAAATTCCCAAATTTGAAACCCTAAGGAGAGATTCCTTTTCTGGTTTGCCTTTTTCGTTCTCTGGTGCTGTGCGTTTTTTTCTCGCGTTTTCCGCTCCATCCATGGCTTCTTTCTTCTGGTTCGCTGCTTCTCTTTTCTTTCTTCATCTTCAACTTGCGGTGGCGCAATGTTTGGTGGCAAGGAGGTGAGCTGCTCGCGGTGGGGCTTCGCGAGGTTGTTTGCATTTGGTCGCCATGGTCTGGTTCTCTGTTTCAGACAGTGGCGTTCGCGACAAGTTCTTTGCGGTTCGCTCCTGTTCGCACATCAGCGTCAACGGTGACGGTGGAGAGTCGCGACCTTGATCTGCGTTCAGATCTGCAGAAGCTGCTTCACGGTGGCGCTTCATCGGTGGTTTTGTCAAGGACTGTTCGCGACTGGCAGCGTTGGCGGCTGAAGGCAAGTTTCGTCCTGTTCGCGGCTGAAGGTAAGGGTTTCCTCAGTTTGCTAGGTAGCGGGTTGTGACCCAGGCCCAATTTCAGATCCATCTTGGACTTTTATTTATTTTTTTTGAGGCAGGCCCAATCTGGTGCAGATTGCAGNTTTAATTTTGGGTCATTGAATAAAATTAATAATTATTAAGGAATAAATAAAATTTAAATATTGGTCTTGTTTATAATTTTTTTTTTATGAGCTATTGATAATTAAGAAATCACCAAAGTGAGTCTTTTTTTTATCTGGAGTAGTTTATAGAAAAATTATGAATGTTTGTGTTTATATATATTCATGCGAGTATTGGTCGGCCCAAAGGAAGATTAATACTTGGCCGGATTGTATACGCACTTGTGATGGTAACATGTGATAATTATAAGGTTTTACGTGTCAATAATAAAATTTATCCAAAGATAGGTTTGTTATTGGACATGTTCTTATTATCAATGTTGATCATTATGCCAAGATACCTCTAGCAGTTAATATTATTGTCCAAAGACTTGATATTGATGGGGCATTGGGTATCTTGAGATGGGATAGACAATTTTTGAATTATATTTATATAATTATTAACTTTCCGGTGTGAGCTTAATTCCTTTGTTTCTCTTATTTTAAATACAGCTTCGATTGCTTCAATATTTGTTAATTTCTTTAAAGACTGGAACAAGAAAATGAAGATAGTCCTCGATCGTATAAGCTTAAGGCGCAGTCTTAGTTTAGTCTGTTCTGAGGTCAATTTAGCTTCAGTACCAATAAACACTTTGTGGTTAGATTCTGGTGCAACTGTTAACATCAGTGTTTCAATGAAGGGATGTATAAGCTACCGAAAACCAATTGATTCTGAAAGATGGATCTATGTGGGAGATGGCAAATCGGTAGAAGTGGAAGCTATAGGGCATTTTAGACTGTTATTGTGCACTGGTTTCTACTTGGATTTGAAAGACACTTTTGTTGTGCCGTCTTTTAGACGAAATCTGGTCTCAGTTTCCTATTTGGACAAATCAGGATATTCATGTTCATTTGGAAACCGTGAAATCAAATTGTCTTTAAATTCAAATATTGTTGGGACTGGTTCACTTTCAGACAATGACAACCTATAAATGCTTGATACGGTGGCTTCCTACGGTGAATCATTCAATACAGAATCATCTTGTACTAAGCGAAAATTTGACAATAATGATTCAGGAGCATTGTGGCACAAACGTCTAGGTCACATCTCTAAAAATAGAGTTGAACGACTTGTGTCAAATGGGATTTTGAATTCCATTGACTTCACAAATTTTGATGTTTGTGTTGAATGCGTTAAAGGAAAACAGACCAAGACATCGAGATTGGGTGCATATAGAGCTACAAACGTCTTAGAATTGATACATACAAACATTTGTGGTCCATTCCCTACACCTTCATGGAATGGTCAACAATATTTTATATCATTCATAGATGATTACTCTAGATATGCATACTTATATCACATCCATGAAAAGTTTCAATCATTGGACGTGTTCAAATCTTTCAAGGCTGAAGTTGAGAATCAACTCAACAAACGCATTAAGAATGTCAGATCTGATCGTGGTGGTGAATACTATGGCAGATATGACGGATTAGGTGAACAACGTCCAGGACCTTTTGCCAAGTACCTAGAGGAATGTGGAATCGTCCCACAGTACACCATGCCAGGTTCACCTAGCATGAATGGGGTGGCTGAAAGACGAAATCGGACTCTTCAGGATATGGTAAGGAGTATGATTTGTCATTCCACCTTNCCAGAGTCACTCTNGGGAGAGGCATTGAAGACTGCAGCTTATATTTTGAACAGAGTACCTACCAAGGCAGTTGCTGCAACACCTTATGAGCTTTGGGTTGGGCGAAAGCCTAATCTAAAACACTTATGTGTATGGGGATGTCCAGCTGAAGCAAGACCTTACAGACCAAATGAAAAGAAATTGGACTCTCGAACAGTTAGCAGTTACTTTATTGGTTACTCTGAAAGATCAAGAGGCTATAAATTCTATGATCCCAAATCTAAGAATATTTTTGAGACGGGAACTNCCACATTCTTTGAGGATATTGAGTTTGGGAGGAAGAATAAGGTAAGAGACTTTGTCTTTGAGGAAGAATCGGTGTCAACTCCAGATCCGAGTCATACAGTTGTTTTTGATGAAGAAAATTCTCAACCTCTACAAGGACAAACTCAAGACCCTCAAGAACAGGTGCTTCATGAGTCAGTATCATTGCGGAGATCCATGAGAGAAAGGAGAAGTGCCATCCCAAATGATTATGTAGTATTTCTCCAAGAAATTGAGGAAAATAATAGTATGACGGAAGATGACCCTGTCACCGTCCATTAAGCTATGCAAGATCCTAATTCAGAAAAATGGATTGAAGCTATGAATGAGGAGTATAAGTCCATGCAAGACAACAAAGTTTGGGAACTTGTCCCATTACCAGAAGNTGTGAAACCCATAGGTTGTAAGTGGATATTTAAAACCAAAAGGGATTCTAAAGGTAATGTGGAGAGGTATAAGGCTCGTCTTGTGGCAAAGGGCTATACTNAAAANGAAGGGATTGATTTTAAAGAGACTTTCTCTCCGGTTTCATCGAAAGACTCTTTTAGAACAATCATGGCTCTTGTTGCACATTATGATTTGGAGCTTCATCAAATGGATGTCAAGACGACGTTTCTCAATGGCAACATTGATGAGACAATTTATATGGCGCAACCAGAAAACTTTGTGTCAGAAGAACCAAAGAATATGGTATGCAAACTGAAAAAATCCATTTATGGACTAAAACAGGCATCTCGTCAATGGTACCACAAATTTCATCAAGTTATTATCTCATTTGGTTTCGAGATAAATGTGGTTGAGGATTGTGTGTATCACAAGTTCAGTGGGAGCAGGTATATCTTTCTGGTCTTGTATGTTGATGACATACTGCTTGCTACCAACAATATAGACATGTTGCACGAAACCAAGAGATTTCTGTCTAGAAATTTTGAAATGAAAGATCTTGGTGATGCTTCCTTTGTATTAGGAATTCAGATACACCGAGATAGATCTTGAAGTATTCTTGGATTATCACAGAGGAATTACATCGATAAGGTGCTTAAAAGGTTTGGTATGCAAGATTGTAAAGCAAGAGATACTTCAGTCGCTAAGGGAGACAAGTTCAGTCTTAATCAATGTCCTAAAGGAAATCTAGAAATTCAGGAAATGCAAAAGATTCCTTATGCTTCAGCAATAGGGAGTCTGATGTATGCCCAAGTATGTACGCGTCCGGATATAGCCTACATAGTTGGGGTTTTAAGCAGATATTTAAGCAATCCATGATTGGATAATTGGAAAGCAGCAAAAAGAGTTATGAGGTATTTACAGAGAACAAAGGATTATATGCTCACGTACAGGAGATCAGACCGGTTAGAGATCACTGGATATTCTGACTCAGATTTTGCAGGATGCCAAGATAGTTTGAGATCCACTTCGGGTTACATTTTCATGTTGGCCGGTGGCGCGATTTCTTGGCGTAGTGCTAAGCAAACCCTTACAGCTTCATCCACTATGGCTGTAGAATTTGTAGCATGCTATGAGGCATCAAATCAAGGAATATGGCTGAGAAACTTTGTCACAGTGCTGCGCATTATGGAAGGAATTAAAAGACCACTCAAGTTATACTGTGACAACAAATCAGCTGTATTATATTCTAACAACAATAGGAGTTCAAGCAAGTCAAAGCACATTGACATCAAGTTCCTAGTTGTTAAAGAAAGAGTACAGAGTGGACAGATTTCTATAGAGCACTTAAGGACAAACTCCATGTTAGCAGATCCTCTTACTAAGGGTATTACACCAAAGGTCTTTCATGAGCATGTTGCTGACATGGGTGTTTTAGCTTTTGAGGAGGAATCTTAAGTTTAGTTGGAGTTAGTCACTTTTGTATTTATGTTCTATGTTTGGTTTAATGTATGCATACATTGTCCTTGAACATTTTTGGTTTAATAAATATATGGTTTATTATTATTCAGATATTACACTTTGTACNATAAAGTTATTATGTTGATCTCATTGAGATAAAGTAAGGACCAGTTGAAAATAAACGTGTACAGATCACCTTCACGTAATTTTTCATGCTACACATTTCATGATGTATCCATGTCATTTGATTCTGTCAGCATTAGTNATCACTGTTGGTTTGGTTGCAATTGTTGCAATTAAAACTGTTTTGGTTCTACATGCGGATATAATCAATGGACGGGACTTCGGGATATACTCAAGGTATATATAATGGCAATTTTGAGTTCATAAAGTCTGACACATTTGTAAGGATTTATATGGATATATATATTTGTGACCAGTGGGAGATTGTTAGCAATTTGGGTCACTTGTATATATATAAGTAATCATTAAATGTGTTAGGG
>NC_028358.1:39347321-39359006 GCF_000741045.1 Vigna radiata var. radiata | reverse complement strand
AAAGTGATCTAATTGAGATAAATATGGCTAAGGGTATATTTGTCATGAAAGGTATATTGTGTAGAGACCAGCAATAATTATAATTTGTTGAAGGGGCCAAATAATAATTATTGAAACTAAAGAAATTAACTGTAAAAGGTTATTTAAGGGGTCATGGTCCCCATCTGAGAGCATAAGATTCATTCCTGTTTCTTTCTCTTTATCTCCATCAGAAGAGAAAATTTAGAGGGAACTTAGGGTGCTCTAGAGAGGGAAGATCAAGACTAATATCAGGTTTATTAATCATTATTCCCAATGTCCAATTCAGGTACACTTCCGCTCCACTATTATAGAAATATTGGGAACTGCTTTAATTGTAGAATTTAATGCATGTGGTTTATTGCTCTTTATTGTGAATCTCTGAATCATAAATTCTAACAATGTATTCTAAATTGAAGATCTAAGAATAGATAATCACAATACCAAGAAGTCCATTATATTTGTTTTGGTTGAGTCAAATATATAAACTAATTAAAAACGAACAACATAATATTGACATGCGTGGGTATTTTAGCGCTTCCTTTAAATATATAAGTATATGATATATATAATTTGGATCGATATGAGCATAAAAAAATCACATGAAACTGATATTTTGGATTTTTATTTTTGTTTTCGTTTTCAAATGTCATTATCATATTAAAGCTCCATGTGCAGTGGTACAAATCAAATGATTCTTTTGACGCTTGTGGTAGATATTCTGGTGCCCTGCGTTCATATTTTGCTTGTGGAATTTGTGCACTTGTAAAAGGTAAGAAATTAGCAACTAACAATTTTTATAGAGTGAGTTTGGCAAATAGTGCACAAGAAGTTGTGAATGATTGATGGGTCCAACAATTAGATGAATGATACCAAAAGGAAAAACAAAGAGGTTGCATCATTAACTCTTTATGACAAGTTGGAGGAGAGAAAATTCAGAAGAAGAAAGTGATGAGGAAAACTTGGATTATATGAATTATAGAGTGACGAATTTAAACCACCAATCATTGCAAAGAAGAATTCAGATATTGCACTACTTTGTATCTAATAATGAACATCTAATTACAGTTTCCAGTATATTCCCAATTTGTGGAAGATGCCAGCCACCACACCCCAGAAAGAGATTTCTGCAAATATCACATATAACAGAGTTCCCAACCTCTCTGAATGCCAAACATTCATAAACACATGATTCTGAATCCAGTTTACCTGATTCATGGTTTTCATATGCCATCAAATTTGTCAGCAGTTTTAGTTATAGCTACATCAAATCTAAATTAAAAAATAAGTTTTAAAATTAACTCAATCTTATAAAATTAATATTTTGTCAGATTAAATCTTTATATTAAATTTAATTAATAATTTAATTTTTATAATTTAGATTTTTAATTTATTTTGGTTATAATATATTTTATTTATTAAATTAATTTTTTATTTTTTAAAAGGATTTAATTGAGTTTTTATTACTTTAAAAAAACGATTGAATATAATAATTTCTATTAAATTAACTATAGTATTATTTAAAAGTATCATATGTGAAAATTTATATAAGATATCAAAATTTAAAAAGTTTCAAAATATAAAAATAATCTGATCTTTGACACTCACATTTCAAAGGAATGTCAAAAAAAGTAAATAAATAATCAGCTTGAGTCTTTCTAAAAAAGTAAAATTCAATTAAAGAAAGAAAAATATAAAAATAAAATAAATAAAAAATCTAAATATAGAAAATTAAATTACGAATTAAATTTTATTTTATTTTTTATCATATGATAACTCCAGTAATTCTAATATTTTAAAAATAAGTATTTTGATGAAATTTACCAAATATAAAAGATAACAATGAAGACTATTAGAGATGCTTTATCTGAAAAGTTAGAAAGATAAAGTGAAAAGGTAAGGTTCTTACGAGGGAGTTATCTGGATCCTTGTAATACCATCCATTTACAAATGCTGGAAAGATGCCCTGTGCTGCCATAACAAACACTAGCATTGCATTCATTCCTATCCATTCCAAGAGCAAGAATGGAGTACGAAGCTTCCAAACATCTATCTGTTTCATTTTCAGAAATACTATATAAGAATCATCACTATCATTATTAAACACAACTATAACATATGAAAATAACTAACTTCTGAAATTATATTTTACATCTCATGATACAATGCATACTCATCATCAAACTTAATTCATATATTTACCAGCAAGTACAACACAGAGAAGACAATTCCAGCTGCCCCAGCTGTGAAACAAACATAGCTGAAACTGTATAGTTGCTTGTTGATTGGGATTGCTGCCATATTCAATGCAAATCTTGTCACATATTTTCAGAAAAAAAAAATGTATAGGAGAAACTTAATAAGTATTGATATATAATATTTTTAGTATAATAAATAAATATAATTACAATTTTCAGTACAAAAACTTTAATTATATTAATTTTGTTTGAGTTCCATTAGTAAAGTAGTTGAAGATTTGTTTTTATTGTTAAGTGTGTTTATCAAACAGAAAATTAGTATTAATATGTAATTAACCTTGAAAAGAGTATCTTATGTTTTTATTTTTATTTTTAAATTTAAAATCTTTTCTCTTTAATAAATATAGATTACTAAGATAAAAAAAAAAAAACGTGTTTAATCATATTAATGAAGTTCAAACAAAAGTGACATTAATATTGTTGTACTCATATAATACTGTCTTCTTCTTTTTTTTACTAACATTATTTGTACTATTGAACTAATTATTTATTCTCTTTATCTATATATACTAAAATATGTGACATGTATTAGTAGCCTTACCATCTGTAAAATGAAGGATGAGGCCTACGGTGAATAAGACAAGCCCTAGTGTGAGCCATTGCTTGAGCCTCTCGGAATGACCCTGAAAACAAGTAAAAATAAATAAAAAAAAAAAAAAAAAAAAACTTAGTGTGTGAAAAAGTAGAAAGCACTTGGGCATTATTTTGTAAAGTGTAACCTTGAAGTGAATCAAAACATGCCCATAGTGGATGCCAATGACACCAGAGAGGATAGCTGATATGGAACTACACAAAGAAGGGAACAACTTCAAAATATTTTCAACTGATTAATGATTCATTATTAATTTTCTTTTTCTTCATATAATCAACATAACTAAACTATAGAATAATAAATAAATATTAATATTACGTTAAAAACATTAATATTAGTTAGTTAAAGAATTAACGAATATATCAAAGTGGGGATAAACCTCAGCAAGCCTTCCGGTTCAAAAGGAGCACGACACCAAGATGGAGCATTTTTAAGGAAGGGGCCTTCAGCTGGAGAACTCAGTGTGCATTCCTGTAAAATGTTTTGGTCAAAAACTACATCATTATACTTAAAACACTACATATAATTATTCATAGTAAAAACATTAACACGGTTGGTTCAAATTTATTAATTTTATAAATCACAAATTCCTTATCTAAACTATAGTGCATAGGATTTCCCCTAAAAGAAACACTTAAGAAATTATGAGAACAAGTCGTACAATATAATTATATTCGTGTGGATTTCTTTCATACTTTTATCTGATGCAGGATTCGAAACTCACCTTTGAGCGTGTCCAAACAGGCTGGGAATAGAGATGATTAACGCCCCAAACTTGTCTATCTACGTAGCCAACAGCGTTACATGCAGGACCTAGGTGTCCTCGCATTCCACATTGGACCTAGAATCAGGAAACTAGCATCATCAGAAGAACATAAACCTAGTAAAACATATTATTAGTATCTCGACAGAGATTATGTACTGTGTATCTCTTTGGTTCCTGGCTGTTATAATCCACGAAACTCCAATCTGGAACGTAGAGGCTGAAGGTTGTAACCATGTAAATCACAAATGCCAGAAACCCACCAACCCTATGTCACACAAAATATATCAGCCATAAGTCATATCAAATTCACAATCCCATGAACTGTTTAGAAATAAAATATCACACAAGAATGTAATTAAACTTTAAACATTGTAGTGTGGTTTTTGACAATGAAATGTGTTGCTTTCTTCTCACCATTGCCATTGATAAGCACTAAAAATGGAAAGGTGTCCCGGCTTCAGGGAAGAGGGTCTAAGCTTGGTGGTGTATGTCTCTATCAGAGCAACAACACAGTATACAAGGGCTATTCTCTGCATAGACACTCAAGAACTGAGTTGTGGAAATTTATTATAATACAATTCATGTCGCCATGTATTAATTTCAATTCAATGTTTTTAATCTTTAACCACAAACTTGAAATTACTGGTTATCAAAAATTCTGATACAGTTTGGTTCTAAGTACATAAATTCTTTTTTAATATATTAAATGATATTTTATATTAATTAACGTTTGAACTGATTATATTATTTAAGACGTTCTAGTTTAAATAGCATATAGAAACATCATTTAATATGTAAAGAAAAAAACTTTATTTGACTAAAATGATTCTATCTATTTATTTTTTTTAAAAAAAATATTTTTGACATACCTAAATTTTTTACATTCATTTAACATTACTTTTACATTTTACTTTCTTTTTTATTGCAAAAATACAAAAATTTATATTTTTATAACAATTTCACCTTTGTATTATGTGTGAAATGAATATAAAAGTGTGTTATGATACTACTATTTATTTAAAATTTAAATATCAAAATAGATCAAAGTTTAATATAAAAATAAATTATAATTTTTCGTCAAAATTAAAAACATATGTAATCCTATTAATTTAGTTTCATCCAAACCTGGAGAATGCCACACCATC
This sequence comes from Vigna radiata var. radiata, assembly GCF_000741045.1. Taxonomy (NCBI): domain Eukaryota; kingdom Viridiplantae; phylum Streptophyta; class Magnoliopsida; order Fabales; family Fabaceae; genus Vigna; species Vigna radiata. Next base: position 39,354,227 of record NC_028358.1, on the reverse strand, counting down.
GTATAAATCTCATGTCAACTCCATAGGAGAGATCATCAGGTGCATGAGAATATCCACCTGCCAGTCCAATTTATCAATGTTGTGAATAATCTAACTCGGTTGAAGTGTGAGTTATTATTGTAAACCGTTTAGCATGTGTAATTGAATACAATTACCACGAATACAAAACATGAATCAATTAATGCATGATATGCATTGATGGTCCTACTGAAATTTGTGGCATTAAATTAAATATATGCAATAGTAAAAGAATCCTTAAAAGTTTCATTTATCGGCATATGGTCTAGTACCTCCACAACTTCATAGTCTAAGTTTGAGTTTAGTCTTTTGCACTAAATGCCTTAAAAAAGTGAGCCAGAGAAGTTTTGTTACCTTGCAAAAGAACTCCCCAGAAGAGAAGCTTCAATGTCCTAAGGATTATCTTCTTCACAGCATCCTTAATCTTGGGGATTCTCTATATTATCACAAGTTTAAGCCACAAAATTATAAATCAAACAGGAGGCAACCAAAAAGAACATCTTATGCATTCAAGACCAAGAACTGCACAAGGCTCTACCTTGAGTGCGAGAGCTATAGCAACTCCAACAATGAAAAGAAAGAAAGGCATAACGAAATCAGCCAATGTACATCCATTCCAAGGGGAGTGATCAATGCGTGGATAAGCTCCACCGGCATCATCTACTAGTACCATCAGCTGCACATTTAACATAGGTAACACAATCACAATATTTATATACATATCCTTTAATTACAAATTATCTAACACTAACCACTATGGTGAGACCCCTAAAGGCATCAAGGGTTGCAACTCTTTTTTTCTTTTGCTTCACCAATGGCTGCTCTTGCTCCACTATTTGTTGAATGGAATCTCCATCACCATTATGAGGAGTGCTGACCCCTTCTTCCATTCTTTTAGCTTCATCCATTATACAACATTCACAATTCTTATCGAACCTTTTAAACTCTTCCTCTTTAGGTGAAACCAATCAAAACACTTAGTTGCCAATACTCAAAGGGTGGTGGTGTTGGACACATATATACACACACTTCCACAAGAGACAGAAAAAGGGTCTTTGTTAGAAAGACAGAAAATGGAACCACATTCTCGTTACTCTGTACGTGAAACGCATGCCTTAATTTTAGCATTATATCTTAGGTGGGTGTTCAGATTGCATCTCTTTTGATTAAAAATTAGTTTTTGAGACAAAAGTTCTGCATAAGAGTTTAATCATAAACCTTTTAAACAAACAAATAAAATAATCTTGAATGAACTAACAAGGTGGTGCGTGTTAACGAGTGTAGCTGGTATTTTGTTTCTTGTTCCTGCTACAGAAACCAGAATTGAAGTAATATAATCTAATTGTCAATCTCTTACGACAAAAACACCTCTTTCGGTCCCTTTGACCAAAATTTCGAACACTTTGGTTTGTTCGATTCGATGTGTTCGTAGACTACAAAGTACGGTTATTCTGTAAGGATGATTTATGTAATGGCCCTAATCTTGCGTTGAAATTTCTAACACATGATTCTTGTAGCTTTGGGATTAATATTAAAAAGTAAAATTGTCATCCATTTAAATATCAGATATATAATTTTATTTTTAATTAAATAAACTTTTGTTAGAATGAATTCTAACATTACTTTCATACCATTTAGAGTAAAACTAGAAATTTTACGATAGATTCTTATGCCATAATAAAAGGGAAAAAGATATTTTGACAACTACTTATTTAATACAATCCAATTTTATCTTTTGAAATTTTCGACCTATTTATTAAGAAAAGGTGGAAGTATCACTTTAAGTATTACATAAAAATTATTATTGTTTCTATTTATAAAATATTTTAATACAATTCAAATTAAGAATATAAAGTTTACAAATTTTTACTCGTAATTTTTTATATACGAATTATAAAGATTAATTATAAGAAGGGTAATTAAGTTAAGAAATGCTGTTGACGTTCCCTAATTTATTTTGCTTTTGGTGACAAATTATTGGAAGTTGAAAAGTATCTTTTGCCTCTAAGTTTCAATTATGCTATCAAAGTGAATACTATTTTGTTAGCAATTGCAGTATAACAACACTTTTCGCAATCTTGATCATTCCGTTTTTAGAAATATTAGACGTTAACTGTACATCACTAACTATTTAAATATTATAATGTTAAAATATTATTTCCCTTTTGAAAAGTACCAAACCATATTTTCTTTTTACGTTTGGATGAGAGAAAAAAAGTCGAAAATGAAAAAAAAAAGAATAAAAGTTGAGTTGTTTTATGAAAGAAAAGATTGGAAAGAAAAGAAAAAGAGAGTAAAAAGTTGTAAGAGATTTGATATATATATATATATATATATATATATATATATATATATATGTTTAAATAAAACTTAATATAAATCATTTTTAAAAATATAAATTAGAGTTCAAATAAATTTTAAATGAAAATAAAAATTATTATGACTTTATAATAAATAAAAAAATATTTTAAAATAAATAAAATTTATAAAATATCAAATTTTAAATTACTTAAGTTCATTTCATTTATTATTTTTATATTTTTATTTTACTTATTTATTATAATATAAATATATGTATTAATAAAATATTAAATTTATTTATTTAATTTCCTATTTAAATATTTTTTACTTAATTTTTTTATTTTATTATAATATAACATATTAATACAGTATTAATAATATAATTATTAACGTCTGTAGTTTAAGTGTAAATAATAATATAGTATAAATGAATATGACTTCAAACTTAATTAATTGTATGTAAATATTTTAATATATAAATGATTATGAGAAAAGCAAAATATATATATATATATATATATATATATATATATTCTTTTTTTTTTTTTTTGTTGTGGAGTATTGTATTGTGATGGAAACTTATTTAGGGAAGTAAAGAGATGTTCATCGAAGGTACATCAACTTAAGCTAAGAATAGGAAAATTGAAGTAAAAGAATGACTTTCAAATTTATTCTTCCTTCTCTTCTAGCTTTACAGGGCATTGGAGCTTTCTGGTCAAGAACATAGAAGAGAAAGATAGAACTTCAAAAATACTACTTTTGCGGAGATCACTTATTAGACTTCTTTGTTTTTTTTAATATCTTTGTAAATATGTAAATAGTTTCTTTAGGCCTTTTATTTGACTAAGACACTTTGTTTAGCTTTTAGAAGCTTAGTAGACTTAAGGAAGAGCTAGCACACCAATACACTAGTAAAAAAAAAGTTTTTTTAACACACTATATACGCTTCGGTTTTACTAAAACCGGAGCGTATAAAAGCACGGTGCCATTTTAGTAGTTTTAAGGAAGTTATATGCCTCAGTTTAAAAGGAACCGACGCGTAATAGGTGTACTGTCTCGATTAAGTCAGCAACCGAACCATAAAGCACTAATAAAAAAGGTTATATGACTCGGTTCAGGAGAACCAAAGCATAAGGTGTATATTGCCTCGATTAAGTAAACAACTGAGACATATAACCCTGTTAAGAGTACATGCCTTTTCTGCAAAGTCATATTGTGCACATGACACAATGATTTACTACCTCGGTTGACCGAGGCATAAAAGCCTGTCCTACCAAGAAATTCTTCTCACGTCACGCGAACAGTGTTTTTTCTTCCTCCTCAAGCTTTCTTCTTCCTTCTCCACGAGCTTTCTTCATCCTCCACAGTACAAACAAGTTTTATTTTTTTTTTATTTTCTGATTTTTGTATTAGATAACCCAAATTAAGGGGGAGTTTATATCAGCACAAAGAGGGTTTTCTCTTTCGTGTCGTCGAGAGGGAGGCGCATCGGAGACGCGGCGGGGACAAAAGGCGCAGTTGTCGTTCGGCGGAGGCGCAAGGGCTACTCCTCGGGTACTCGAGTGGTTCTCTGGTGGTTCCTCCTCAACCCCAAAACGCCACCTTTCGCTTCTCACAAGACCCTCTTCGTGTTTCTGTGGGTGGCGGTGCTAGCCTCATTTTTCATCTAGCACAGGAACACGATTAACGACTTTCTGGTTCTGGGTGGTGTTCCGATGTAGTCGCCGCCGAAGCTGCGACCGGNGGTTTTCTGTTTGACTGAGTTTGGTGGGGTCGGTGACAGCATTACTCTCAACACTGAGGCATTTGAGAAAGTTGTTAGGGCCATTTCCAAGTTGGGGAATAAGGGTGGCGGCCAACTCACTGTGCCACCTAGACGTTGGCTCACAACACCTTTCAACCTCACCAGTCACATGACTCTTTTTCTTGCTCCTGATGTTGAACTTGCAATTTAGGTGGGTTCTTTTCTGTTCTTTTTCTTTCAAATCTCAATTGAATAGTAATAGTATAACCTTGATACGATGATAACAACACTGAAATGATTTTGTATATGTTAAAGTTTGTTACTTTCGTGGATCTTATTATTGATGCTTGAAGTTTTTTCATTCCTGCCTCTGTTTATATTTTCCCTTCATCTTTCTTGTGAATTTGCCCAATTTGATAAATGGGTATGATGATTCCATTGTGCTATGTTGGTATTCTACAAATTTTTCTAGACTGCTTGGATGACAAAGAAAATGAAACAGAACAAATTTTGAAACCTATGAATGTGAATAATGTTCTGGTTCAGTGACATTCATAGAGGATACCCAATCTAAAGGCTCCTAGAAGGAATCATCAGATTTTGGAAGAACCGATACTGCCTTGGTTCAAAGAGAACCGAGTCAAATCCTAGATATTGCTTCTGTTAAAGAAAACCGAGGCAAATCGTAATGACTTTTTACTTCGTCTACATATGCCTTGGTTCCCAAACCGAGGTCTATGGCCGAAAATAACCGGTGTCTATTCCTTTAACTACACTAGTGAATAGGGCTCATTCTAGAAGATGTCAACATCAAGGCAGACTTCCTTACATTGAACTTGGACGGTAATTAAGGAGAAGGCTCTCATTCCTCCCCATTTTCCATAGGAAGCTTCTAGTTCGTCTTAGGTGCATTGAATCCTAGCCTACTCCTTCACTAATAAAAGGAGAGGCAACATTGTATCATTTTTTAGAGTTTGATTAAATCTAAAGTCACTTTGCTAAAATTGCAAGACTTTTATTCTTGAGTTCTCACCTTATGAAATGTTTTCTTTTAGACCTCTTCATACATTCTCCTTCATGGTTGGTCTAACCTCTTAGAGGGGCATCTACCAAGATCGCACAACACAAACATCTTCATCTCTTCATCTCTATTTTCTTCCTTTACTTTATCTTCTCACATGGAGTCCCCCTTTGAAGAAGCTTCATCAACCCATTTGGAAGATCATCTTATGTTGAATGAGTCTCCTCAAAGCAGTCTCCATCAATCTATTTGCAGATCCAACTCAAAATTTCCACCATCAAATGTACAATAATTGTGATTGTCCATTGAACTTGATGAAAAACCTATGTATAGAATAGAAGTTGAGTTTGACGAGATACACTCACCACAAGTTCCATACTGTCTTTCTAGGAGCAGAAAAATTATGAGTTATACCATACTCACCACAAAACTTTTCAAAAGATTCATTTTGAAACTCACCACCATGATCAATTCTTAGAATCTTAATTTTCACTTTTTTTTTATTTTTGACTCTTTTTGTAAAGGTTTTGAACGCTTTAAAAGTTTCACTTTTCAAAGTTAAAAAGAAGATCCCAGTGTACCTAGAGTAATCATCTACAATTACAAGTGCATAGTAATTTCCACAAAAACTTTTGATTCTAAAAGGACCAAACAAGTCCATATGCAATAATTCTAAAGGTTTTGATGTAGAAATCATGTTTTTAGATGCAAAATAAGATTTTGTTTGCTTTCCTTTTTGACAAGCTGCACATAGTTTGTCATTTTCAAATTTTGATTTAGGAAAACCAATCACAAGATCTTTTGAAATCAATTTATTCAAATGTTGCATATGTATATGTTTCAGAAAACGTAATAATTGATTATCTTTAGTGATAATTGATTATTGTCGAACCTTGGACAATCGATTATTGCCGAGACAAACCCTTTTCTGCTTTTGCTTGGGATAATCGATTATCCCCTATGTTAATCGATTATCCCCTATGATAATCAATTATTGCCTCAAGAAATCAATAAGCTATAATTTCTAAGTGCTTATAATTGAAAAAATAAATCTTATATAAATGAGTTCTACAAAGAATGTTTTTAACAATTAATTTATTTGTTTCTTCAAGTCTTCAAGTGCATTATCATTAAAATCTCTTAAAAGAAACAATGTTTCTCATTGGTAACAGTCTTACATCAAGTTTAAACAATTAATATGGAAGATTATAAAATATTGATTGTTTCTTCCAAATGTTCTTCCTAGTGTTTTTCTTCTTATGTTTTCCAAACACAATGTGGATGTTTTTGACTTGTTTATATATACTTCTTAACCATTGTGAGGTTTGGACACAACTTAATCCTTTTGTCTTCCAGTAAATGCTTTCTTCATTCTATGTAAGGAAAAGTATGAGGAAGAAACTTTCAATGTTTGGTATAAACAACTTTTTGCTCATGCTTCAATTGAGTATAACTTGTGTTTTCTTCAAATATAGGACATGAAAAATTACCTTTCACACTATAAATGCTCAAATTACAATATGATGGAAAATCATTTATTGTGTAAAACAACATTGCATACTGTTGGAAGTCCCGCATCGACTAGAGATAAGGCCAAATTATAATATATAAATGACGTGCAAACCTCACCTTACAAGCCGGTTTTGTGGGGTTGAGTTAGGCCTAAAACCCACTTCTAATGGTGAGCGGGATCGACCCGTCTGATACCAACTTGAGAATTAAACTATAAAATAATTCTAGAGGGCTTTCAAAACTTGTCANTCCTTTTGGAAGAAAGCTCAAAGCATTTATGCCAACGATATTCAACGTCTCTATGACACTG
>NC_028358.1:39331864-39346240 GCF_000741045.1 Vigna radiata var. radiata | reverse complement strand
TTAGATCTTCCTTTCCTAAAAGGTCTCANTCAATATGTAATTTTAGTTTTTCCATTATCCATTCTGATATATGGGGACCTAGTCGTATCTCCTCCTTTGGTTTTAGATATTTTGTTACCTTTATTGATGAATATTCAAGATGTACTTGGGTTTATCTTATGAAAAATCGTTCTGAATTGTTAGCTATCTTTACATCATTTTTGAATGAAATCAAGAATCAATTTGGTCAAGTAATCAAAATATTAAGAAGTGATAATGCAAAAGAGTATTTCTNATCCCCCTTTTCTGCCATCTTGAGTTCCCATGGTATCAGAGCCATGNTTAAAGCCTATCCTAGCGAGTTCTAAGTGGGCATTTCTCTTTCTATTCCACCCGTTGTCGGGCCAGTATTGGACCACCCAATTTCTACTATCACGCACGAGATGTCTATACCTCGGCGTGAAGGGGGTGTGTTGGAAGTCCCGCATCGACTAGAGATAAGGCCAAATTATAATATATAAATGAGGTGCAAACCTCACTTTACAAGCCGGTTTTGTGGGGTTGAGTTACGCCTAAAACCCACTTCTAATACATACAAACAAAATTTTTCTTGATAATATGAATTGAACACATCAACACCTTCCTCCGACAACAATTTCAAATCATCAATCAAGGGCTTCAGATACATGTCATGTCATTTCCGATTGTCTGGGTCCAGATATCATCATAAACAACATCGTATATTTTCTCTTCATGCACAACAAAGAAGGAAAATTGTAAATCATTAACAAAATCAGCCACGAACTATGTTTGCTACTTAATTTTTCGTAAGGATTCATACCACCTGTAGTGAGTCCAAGTAATAAGTTTCTTAATTCTACACCAAATTCTGGAAATATTTCATCAATCTTCTTCCATTGTCGAGATTCAACTAGGTGTCGAAGAAGATCATCACACTTTTTTTCATCTGCATGTCAGGTCAGGTTCTTTTCATCTTCTTAAATAGCAAACAATCATTTCAACCTAGGAATTATGGGAAGGTACCACAACAATTTAGTGAGGGGACAAATTTCTTTTTAAACCGGGACAACCTACACATTAGACACATCTTCAATGCAACAAACTCATTTTTTTATAATACACAATCATTAAGGCATGCATGTATCTTCTTGTACTCCAAACCCATTGGGCAAAGAATTTGTTGTGCCTCATAGTTATGACTTGGTAACATGTTTTTATTTTCCCGGAAAGCATCTCCCTTAACAATATGTGAAACTTTTATTGGTATATACATTTCTTGTTTTCAAATTGAACAATTTCCATGTTGCATCCTAGGTACATTTGTTCCTCTGAATTAGACTTGAAAGAATAATACAAATGGGCTTTTCTAAAACATTCTTCATCAACATTATGTATTATAACCTTTAAATGATCATTCATCTATTCTTCGACATATTTTATTGTTCATGATGTAGTATGGTGGTTTAATACTTATCTATGCCAAGTCCAAATCATATAACTCTTGACTATGTCATAGGAGAATAGGTCATCACATAGTTCGCTCAAATTCTGACGTATTTGGTTCAAACAATGAATAGGACAATAATCTATCTCATTCACATGTCTCGTGTATTCTTGAGTATATTGCAATAACATACCAACCCTTGTTCATAGTTTTCATTGAGATGACGTGCATTCATTCAACTTCAATCCATAACTATGTTGGTAAAAGAAACTCCATTATTTTCACATTTTAAGTTCTCACAAGATGAGTCCCTACCCATTTGGAGAAACATTTCTCATAATTCACTAACAATAACACAAAGAAATTCAATTAACATTTTCCATAAATTTAATAAAATTTCAACGACATTTTCGCATCGATATCTAAAGAACACAAAATGAAAGTGGTCACTTATAACCACAGTCAAATATACATTAAGAGAACACAAAATGTTTCAATCCAAAACTTTACCAAATATATACATATATTTTAAATGTACACATGTTAACAAATTATGAAAAATATATTTTCTAAAATATCCAACTGAACTATTCAAGATTTAACGCAAATAAAACAAATCTCAAATTAACACTAAGATTTACTTAATGACTACATCTTAATATAATTTAAAATACACTAAAAATTACCTAAACATTCTACATCCAAAAATACTTTAAATAAGTAATAAAACATATAATAAAAACATAAATACAAAGTAACCATTAAATATAATCAAGTCAAACTATTACATGAAAATATAGATTCCAATTGAACACTTATTTTTACCCAGTTCTCTTATTTCTCTTATTTTAATACATAGGTCAATATTTTTTTTTCTTTTTTCTTTCTTCATATCTTTCATATTCCCAGTCCAATTTAGGTGGATGTTTATCATCACTCCATTTAATTTGTGATGTTCATTTAAAAAAAATAATTAATTCAAGCAAATTCTTAACATATCCTGTATCACCAAATGGCAAAACACCAATGAAAATCACCCAAACTAAATAATTATAAATTGAGCTTGAAATATAAAAAAAAAAAAAATTAAACATATCAAAAGTGTGAGAAATATATATTTTAACAGTAAATACATGTAAGAAAAAGTTTCAATTATTAATATAAATTTATTTAAGTAAATACTTTTAAGAATACTCAAATTTACATAATAAAAAATCAATAATAAATAATAGTAAAAAAAAATTCAATTCCTAAGTAATAGAAAAAACGAGATATTATATATATATATATATATATATATATATATATATATATATATATATATATATATATTGTGAACTAATTATAATCTTAAAATAACTAAATAATTATAAATTGAGTTTTGAAATAAAAAATAGATTAACTGTATGAAAAGTGTGAGAAATGTATATTTTAACAATAAAAATAGTTAGTCAATCATTTAAAATAAAATTAATCTGAGCCAAATATTTGATGGTTCCAAAACTACGTATATGTGCAATTAATTATTATGGAAATTTTAAGTTTGATTTGGTTGTATAGAAAGGAAAATCATCGGTTTTTCTACTTTATTTGTCCATGAAGTAGTCTTTGATGTTTATGAAATTTTTAAGTAAACTTGACCCATCATTCACCAAAACACTATTATTCCCCTCATATTCTCACACTTTTGTTATGATCCATTAGTTGTTTTTATGAATTGAGACACATTAGGATTTATTGAGATGACACCGCAAGAACAGATTAAGAGATTCGAAGGACCAAGTTCTTCATTGGAGGGGAACTAAACCCTTTCATGAGTACTTCCACCAAGATTTACGCCAAAGATGACATTTATTATAGAATATAGACTAAAACCAAACAAATAGACAATGTGCAACCAACAATATCTCTATGCATTCCATGGTGCAATGTATCTTTCTCTCACAACTTCTTCCTTCTTATCATTCCAATTCCAATTTATATAATACTCATCTTCTAAATGTCTACTCCAATCACCCATCATCTCACTTTCCTAAGAAAACCTATTATTTAAAACAAAGATATACACACCCTTCAACTATATAAAAAAAATAAAAAATTAGTTCATTGTACGTGAATGCATTTGGATAGCTTAAAACACTTTTTTAAGTTTGTTAGAAAAACATATGTACAAATATTAATTTAAATTTATTAAAAAAGTAAGAGATGTACAAATATTTTTTTAAGTATATTAGAAAAGTAGTAAATGTAAAAGTAATAATTTAAGCATATTAGAAAAGTAACATATTTAAAACTATATTTATTTAAATTTGTTAGTCAACAATATGGCTCAATAATTAACTTTTATGTACCAAACTTCCATTCCACATTTTTTAAGTCTGTTTTCTTTTTAACATATTTGAATTCACAAACTTAATAAATTTATTTTACACTAGTGCTTGTCGTTGTGCAAATGAAGAGCCTGCATAATTTCTTAGTTTCAATCATATATATGCATTGGTCGTGAATGTCTTTAGATTTGGTTTTGAAGGTACTTTGGGCTTGATGGAGACATGGCGTTCCACCACACAGCACCTTGCGATCAACTTTTTTTCATCCAAATGTTTAAAAATGACGTAAAGGGAGACAAATCTGAATATTTTAAAATGACAAAAACTATTTTTATCTTTTACACGTGTTAGTGACTTAATTCACTTAACCCATCAACTAGATGTGAGCCAATCCGGGTTGTAAAAATTTGACTTACCACAAAATATTCATTTTCAACCCAACCTATTGAGTTGACTCACTTTGATACCTCTAAATTCTATACATTTGTATTTACTCTCATCTCTTTCAGTCCTCCGGAAGAAAATGCTTGTAGGTGTCTACAAAAGAAATTTTTCAATACTAACTAACAATGAGCACATATATAATAAATATAATAACAAATTAACTATATTTTATTTTGAGCACGATCTTTATATATTAATAAACTTTTACTTGAATGGGTTGAATTCTATTTATATTATTTTAATTAGGAGTGACAAAATGAAGCACGCTTGTGTGCCTGTCAGAACAAGACAAACCGAGTTACAATTTTTAACTCATGAACATGCTTTGGCCTAGCTTACCTAATTGGCAAGTCAAAGGATATTCAATTTGTTACTAGTGCAGAAAGAGCTTTAGATGTCTGTTATTTTGAGCTTTTAACGTCATATCCAGACCCAACGTCTATATGGGTGACGTTAATGGGACGTCGGACTCTGTAGGTCTGACGTCATTATAGACGTCAGTTAAATGCCATGTCCGACGTCTATACAGAAGTCGGTCCATGCAATTAACTGACGTCTAAGAGCACCATAAAGACGTCAGACATGGCATTAAACGACTTCTAAGGGCACAATAAACATCGGATATGGCATTAACTTACATCTACTGAGTATTCGTTGCGTTTTAATGCAGTTTTGCTCGTGTCTTTGGGTAGCGTTGTAGCACCTTCTCCCTTTGCTAGCTTCTTCGTAAGAAAAAATTGTGTCTTTTGTATCTCTTATGACATTTCAACCCAAAATCGAATCTGGGTCGTTACCTAGCTCCATTCCAACCGCCAAAGAAAAAGAATATGGTGACATGGAAACTAGGCAAGGACCCAGGTTCGGCTTAAGGTTGAAATGTCATAAGAGATCCAAAAGACGCAATTTCTTATGAGGAAGCTAGCAAAGGGAGAAGGTGCACTAAGCTACCCAAAGACACGAGAAAAATCGCACCAAAACACAACAAAAACTCATTTTAATCGGTTCAAATGAAAGATAATACATCAAATATTACTTTAATTGGGGTAAACGTAAGTTTAAACGGTTCAAAAGAGATCAAAGACACTTGGAAATGCAATGCCGCGGAGAGAAAAGGCGAAGGAAGACGATTAAGTGCATGTAACTACTAGTTCGCAATGTTTAATTAACAGGATATCAGACGTCAGTTTCCCCAGCGACCAACGTCTATTCTCGAATACACGTCAGGGATCTCACTAATGTGACGTCCATTCGATTTAAAAATTAATATTCGTGGTAGATATAGACGTCGGTGTGGCGAGATCCGACGTCTAGATGGCGGAAAGAAATGGCTTTTCAGTTACATGTCAGCCATACAGACGTCGGTGACGTCGGTTAGGGGGCACCGACGTCTATTATGTTATAGATGTCGGTGCCCTTCCGGACTGACGTCTATATGGAGGATATAAATGACTTTTCACCAACCTCTTGGTGCATTTTTTATATTTTAAAATTATAAGTGAAATAAAAATAATTTAAAATATTAAATTTTTTATATTATATTTTTTTAAAATGTAAATATACAATAATATTGTCATTTAAATCATTAACTCTTACAATAATTATTAATTATAATAGATTAAATTAATAACCGTTGTATACATAATTGTGGATTAATTTTGTTGATATAAAAATGCATACTTTTCACTTTTTTTTTTCTTCATAGAGATTCACTAAAGTTCTTGCTCACATACATATCGTACATTATATCTGTTAAATCAAAGAATCAATATTTATTAGTACTCAAAACCATCGTGTCCCACTTTACATATGAAAGGGATAATCAAAAGATAAATTCCCATTATGCATGTTTGACCCCAAGTTAAGGGAAGGAGCAAAATAATCTATAATTAAGAAGTGAGTTTGTGCGTAATAGAAGGAAAACATAATTGAAAAGAAACTAAAAAGTTATAAACTAGAATATTTAGTAGATAATGTGTTAAAGCTTCTTTAAAATATAAAATAACAAAAAATGGATACGTTCCGTTTAGAACTTGGTAGTAGTAGTAAGTTAATAATTGTATAATTGAGCATAAAATGGGTGGTGATAGCACAATGTGTGGATTTGACCATTGCCCACACCTTTGTTTTACTATTGTTAGTGGATACAAGAGAAAGGATAATAATGATTACATTAACGCCATTATGCTTAATTTCACCTACAAATCTTACTCTTACTTTTGACCTTCATTGTTTGCAATTAATATTCAATTGCTCACAAATCGAAAATCCTCATCTCCATCAAAGTTTGTTTTATAAAGTTAATAAATAAAATAGATTAAAATTTTCGAATAGTTTATTGAAAAATGGCGTAAGCTATAAACAGCTTCTTCACCAATAATTATAAGATGAAAATAAATAAGGTAACTTTCAATTTTTGTTTTTTTCATAAATTAATGAAAAACATTCTTTTATTTTTCTTCTTTTTTTCATATATATAAATAAGTTCGTGACTTTTTTTATTTTGTCCATTTTTTCAATTTAAATAAATTAAATAAATAAATTAAATATTTTGTTAAACTTATTACAAAAGCTGAAATATGAATGGAGCAATTCAATTCTGATAATACTACTTTTGTACTTATTTGTATCAAAAGATGTTGGCTTTTTAAAAGAAACATCAATACAAAATGCCCAAGTTTATAAAGGAAGTTAATATGAAAGAAAATTGATGCAAAATGTTTGCAAAAGAAAGGAAGACTGAAATTAAAATTTGAAAAAGAAGATTTATCTTAATTAAAATGTAAATATAAAAAGAAATACTAATTAATGTGGGTTATATATATTCTAAATTTATGTTTATTAGGATAGTATTGTCACGGTTAATCACAGTTTTTACATCTTTTTGAAATTGAATATAAGAATAATTTATATATATATATATATATATATATATATATATATATATATTAAAAAAAAATTAAATAACAACTGTAAGAACGTGAAAAATATAGGGCTATTGGGTCTTATGTTGAGGCAGCCAGGCTCATAAAACCAAGGATACCATAGTCTTATAAGAAACTTTCCTAAGTTTGAGTTTATTTAGCTTAAACTCTTTCTCTCTCTAGAACTCATAACTTAAGGTTCTCTACCTTCTCTCTACATTATCACTTCGCTGAACTGATCAATTTTTGATTTGAAGGTGCTAAAGCGTTCACCACACCGAGGGCTTCATTTTGAACCGATCATTTTCTCCCTTCTCGCTAGTAAGTGATTCTTTACTGTTTCTCTGTTTCTCTTGAACCTAGGGCATGCAACTCTGCTGGTTACATGTGCCTTGTGCGTTCTTCCTTCCATCCTCTGTTTATTCTAGCTCTAAGAGTTGTGTTCTATCGGCGTTTATGGTGAGTTTGATGCGTCAAACATTTGATTCATCTCCGATGACCAATTGGGTTAGTAAGAAGTGGTTGGGAGTGAGAGCTCTGTTGTGTTATTAATTAGGTATAGAGTTTAGCAATTAGGAAACATTTTAGGTTGTTTGAGGGGAAGTGAGAGGTTGGTTTTTGAGCAATTGGGCCATTGGGGCAATCTTAGCAAGTGGATTGTGACTTGTTTGATGTTTTAAGTGTTAAAATTGGGTTTGGGGTCCTCTAGTTATTGAGTTTGATGTTTTGGAGTAGAATGAGTTGGTTTAGTACATCTAACTCCTATCCAATGACCAATGCAATACTTTACTTTCATCTATAAACATGTTTCATATCAATATTAGTGTTACAGATTTTAAATTGATCATTTGGATATTTCTTAGATGCACTAAAACCAGAAAAATCAGGTTGTTGTCAAAAACTGATAAGAATACTTGATTATCTCACTTGATAATCGATTATTCTAGTTAGAAAGTTGTATTTTCTTCGAAGCTCTCGTAAATAATCGGTTATTACGTATGATAATCGATTATTATCATCGGAAAATCATCTAGGACAATTTTTGGTGGTTTTCAGGGTTCCGGCTATCATTTTTGGACGTTCTTTAGGTTGTTTTGGGGGGTTTTGGACCTTTCTGGAACTGTTGGTGATGGTTTAAAAGCCATTTTCTTTGTCTGAGTATGA
This sequence comes from Vigna radiata var. radiata, assembly GCF_000741045.1. Lineage (NCBI taxonomy): Eukaryota > Viridiplantae > Streptophyta > Magnoliopsida > Fabales > Fabaceae > Vigna > Vigna radiata. The sequence continues at coordinate 39,337,937 of NC_028358.1, read as the reverse complement.
GTTACGGGGTTTTGTGTTGTTTAGTGGTTCTTCTTGGACTGTTATTGTCTGTTAATGGATATGGAATGGTTTCATGCGATTTTTGATTACTTATTGGGTTGTTTGTGGTCTTTTGACGTATAATTAATATTATATATATGATTTGATTATTAGAATGGTGTAAAAGTATCTATGATATTGTATGGTCAGTGAGGTTATATGTTTGGATTCAATGTGATAATATTATTGTATTTGGTGGTTCATGTCTTGAGTTAAGTTTTAAAGTGAAAGTATGGTTGATGGACGTAATGCCATGATCCTCAAGGGAGGTTATATGATGGTGCCATGTGGTTTGTTGTGATTGATTGTATGAATGGCCGAAGTGTCCTTATGGGGTTTATCGTGACATTTTAATGATCATCCATGCTTAAGTAGATAGTGATGAGTCGTGTGGTGAGAATAGCAGGAGGTCCTAGCCCATAGGTTCTTGGGTGAGTTATAACAGACTAACCTCGGGTGGCAGCTGATGGTTTTCCAGTTACTACACCACCCAGGTGCACGAACCCATGGAACTTGACTTTTCATACTGGTCTGAATGGTCAAATCACATGGTCGGTCATTGGTATCAAAATAATGCATTCGGTCTTAGTTTGTATTGTGGTATGGTCCTTGCATACTTGGAATACTTGGTTGTCACATGCTTATGTATGGGCTAAATTGGTATGGGTTGTATGATTTTTATACCTAGCTCACCCTTGCTTGTGTGTTGTGTGTTGCTTGTATGTGTTTTCTTTTGCGATGATCATCCACTTGGATGTGAGGAAATGTTGAGGAGGTTCCTTTGGACCAAGTGCTGAGAGGCGATGACGATGCGATAACATAGTCTTCCCTAGGATTTCTATCTTTTACCTGATGATATTTTGAAATACTCTTATATTTGTATCACTTCGTTGTACTCTTTATGTCTAAGTTTTATACTTAGACCTCTTCTACTTAAAATTTAAATTCTGAGGTCTTACTAGATGACTGTAATCCTATACTCTAATTATCATTCTACTTCTAATTACTTTCCTATATTAAAATGTGGACTTCTATGTTATATTATGTTTTATATATAATTGAGACGTCACATTTATGGTATCAGAGCAGTTTGTTCCTAGGACAACCTACGGGTTACGGGTTTGTCGTGACTTTCTTGTGGAAAGTTGAGTTTAAATGGTGTGTTTTACCATTTTCTTCAAGTTTAGATTTTGGAATTTGGTATCTAACTGAAAGTTTTGAGAACAGAAAATTTCTCGATAGAAGGAATGAGGGTGCACACTCATGACTTTTACTAGAGATGATTTTCCTTTCTTAATTCTGAAGGTTTGGGGTGAGAAAGAGTTAGGGTTCCTGTGTTGTTTCCTATAGAAATCTCTGTCTTTTTCTTGCCTTTGTGGTGGTGTACTATGCTCTATAGTAGTAGAGGAATGCAGATTCAAGGACAACTTGACCTGTATACTTTCTTTAGAATTGGTTAAGCCTTTGATAAAAATTCTTGCCTCGAAGAAAAGGATTTAGAAGACCAAAATTTAGGTTTCAAAGGACAAGTGAATATATATTGGAGTCTGGAAGAAATGTTTTTAGGTGAAGAAGTGTTCAAGAATAGAGTCAGAAGATCAAATACCGTACATTCCATAAGAAGAGTTGGGTTTGAAGGCTAGAATAAGAGGAGCTTTGGATAGGCATGGGTGTAGCAAGGTTTGAGAAATCAGTTTGGTACAATATATCAGTAACATCAGAGGTCAGAATAAAGAAAAGTGTTGGTGAGCAACGAAGTGGCATTGGATGAGATTTGTTATTTGGATCGGTGTATCAGAAATGTTTGAGATTTGAGTTAACAAGTTTTTGGCGCCGTTGTCGGGGACTCGAGGTTATTCAAGTAGTGTAAATTGATTGAATTTGACTTGATTTTATGTTTATTTTTTAATAAATGTTTCCTAGGGTTTTGTGCCTAACTTTTGCAGAATGCAGTATGGTCAAGAATTTGATTATATGGGCACTCAATTCTACCAAAATAATTTCAACCACTGGTGGGAACCCCACTCATACATGGATCAAAGCCAATTTGGACAAGTTGCTGAGCCATAAATTACACCAATCAAGAAAAATCCTGAGTCTAGTGAACTTTTTCAGAGGATTATGAAGTTTGAACCATACCATGTCAAAGGCATAGAGGAGGATATAAAGAATGACGAACTCTTTCCACAAGACATGCATATAAGATTTTCTTCTCATGGAAGCATGAAGGAGAGGCAACATTATCACTGGCAGCAACAATGCTCTTCACCAATAGAAACGTGGGAGTATGATCAACAACTTTGTCAACAAACAGTTGATGTGACAAAACAAGTCAAAAGATTGAGTGAAAAGTTCGACAAATTTCTAGAGAGGTGTGATTCCAAGAGATATGAAGTTACCTTCAGGAATTTGGAGACACAAATTGATGAGGTTGTTGATGAGGAGAAGGTGGAGAGAGAAGTGGAAAAGATAGAAGACGAGAAAATAGAGGAAGATGGCATTGCTAAGGAGAAGAGTTTTACTTTGGTAATGAAATAGTATAGTCGGAAACTATGCTACTCAGTAGTGAAGATCAATAAGGCAATGTGAAACTCTCAGAATGGATGTAGTAAAATGTGATCAAGAACATAACAGTTGGCGATTAACTCGAAAATTGTGATGATCAAGCCAAAGGTATGGTGGTTCTTAGAAGGAGCAAGAGGAGGTAAATGGGTATCAGTCAAGGGTTGATTTGAAGTCAAAACTAGTGGAAGTCTTAGAAGAGATTTACAAGAATTAGCGGAAGATTGATGAGTGGGTATGGGTGTGGCAAACACCATAGGATTGGTTATATGAAAGAAAAGTTCTTGAAAGCTGAGGCATAAAGGTTTAGATTTGTTCAGAGGATAATGGCTAAACCAATTTACACTATTGAACACTAGAGCATTTTGACACAGAGGCATGGTTTTCACGTTAGTAAGGTCATCAGGGAGTAGTATCTTAGGCAAAATAGGTGGATATACTAGAGGATGTGGTAAGAGTGGGGTGTTCCTTCTATCTAGTAAGTCTAATTTTCGAGGTCGAAATTTTTTGATGTGTGGGAGAATGTAAAGGCCTGAAAAATATAGGGCTCTTGGGCCTTATATTGAGGCAGCCAGACCCATAAAACCAAGGATACCATAGCCTTAGAAGGGATTTTCCTAAGTCTGAGTTCATCTAGCTTAAACTCTTTCTCTCTCTAGAACTCAGAACTTAAGGTTCTCTACCTTCTCTTTGCCTTCTCTCTACATTATCACTTCGCTGAACTGATTAATCTTTGATTTGAAGGTGCTAAAGCGTTCACCGCACCAAGGGCTTCATTTTGAACCAATCATTTTCTCCCTTCTCACTAGTAAGTGGTTCTTTACTGTTTCTCTGCTTCTCATGAACCTAGGGCATGCAACTCTACTGGTTGCATGTGCCTTGTGCGTTCTTCCTTCCATGCTCTATTTATTCTAGCTGTAAGAGTTGTGGTCTATAACCAGTTCGGTGATCTGTAGGTCTTGTGAGTTCATCGCAGTGTGAGTTACTGTAGAGCAAACCTAAAGGTAAGGGGAGCTAAGTATGTTTATTTGAATGGATTATATGCTATGTATGTGTGGTGAAGATTGATTTGTGTACTGTATTTAACTGCATGTTAGGTTTTAGGAATATTGGATGATATGTGCTAAATCGTAAAAATGATGAAAGTGTGGATCTGTGAATTGTCATGTGTTGATTGTAATATGTTTTGAATGAGTCTGAATACTGGAATTTGGAATGTTGAAGGTATCTATACTGGAAATCCCGCTCTGTTGTGGTTTGGATAGTAAAGGGACTGGTTTGGGTGGTGTTTCAGGTAGCTTGAGAGGAAGTGACATAGTGAGTCTGAGCAACTGTGGTCTAGGATGTGTTTGTAGTGTTGAAACAGTCTAGAGGTATCATTTGTGACTTGTTGAGAGTACTTTGTTGGTAGGATAGAGGAATCTTAAAAATTGGAGTTGGTACATCCCTTATCATAGAGTAGTCTTGGTCTGTTCTAGCAAGTTGTAACTAGTCATATGTACCGGTGTTTATGGTGAGTTTGATGCGTCAAACATTTGATTCCTCTCCGATGACCAATTGGGTTAGTAAGAATGTCAGTGAACAATCGCTATCGTTCGGAGATAGAGTATAACGTAGTGGAATAAAACTTAAAGTAGCGGAAAGCGTGTTCGGTCACTTTTTAAATTAAAATGGTCAGTTTTCAGAAATAAATTTTCTAAGAGAAAATTTGTCGAACAGTTGATATGCAAATAAAAATAAAGAGTGTAGGGAGTAGAAAAATCACACAAGTAATTTTTATACTAGTTCGATTCAAAAGAATCTACGTCCAATCGTTAATCACTATAAAAAGTGATTAACAGTTCCACTAAAAATGAGTTTCACAGATTACAAAAATAGTGAATAAAATTTGATAAATGAACCTTCCTTCGACGAATGAACCGGAAGAAGAACACTCTGCCAACTCGAAGAGAACCGCTTCGACTATCGACACACGATACATAAGCTTCTCCTATTCACGAGACCAGGCACAACACCTTGCTAACTCGAAGAGAACCGCTCCGACTATCGCCACACGAAACGCGAGCTTCTCCTATTCATAAGACCAAGCAAGGGAACTTGAACTATAGCTTTTGAGAACTTCCTCTGACAAACAGTATTTTGCAAGAGCTTATGTTCAACAACGTTACTTCTGAAGTTCTCAAAAGTCCAATATATAGCCAGCTACTCTGAATATCAAAGGTCAAGNCCCAACTGCCACTAATAATCGATTATTGTAAGTGATAATCGATTATTCAAGTCTGATGAGTCGATATTTTATACCATTAACTTAGTTTTTCACGCCGAATTGTGTTGATGATTTGCGCTTAATTCTTAGTTATTGTGTCATTTTCACCATTTGGGCTTAATTAGACCAATAATTCTGATTTTAATTAATTGAGCTTAATTATTCCTATTTTTATTTTTCAGGGAAATTTTGGAATCACACTGTGAGACTTTTGGAAGGGCACCAATTAAGTGAAGACTCTCCACAAAGGCACCTTAGGATTAGTCAAATTTTAATTTAGTAGATTAAGTTTTTTCTTAAACTACGTTTTGTATTTTTGGGCCAATTTTGTAGAATAGACAAAAGCCCAATTGTAAAGGTGATGACATGGCTCTAGGGTTTTATTGTAGGTGGGCCCCACCCATTTGTAGACATCCTTGGACCTAGGGATTCCAAGGAGGGTCGTCACTTGCATACTTGAGGGGAGCACATTTTCATTCTCGGTTTTTTTTGGCTATGAGCTCTCCTTGCTGAGAGAACACCATTATCTTGGAACAAATTTCGTTTTTGAAGTTTGAATGCATCTACATTATATTACTCTCGTTGAATGAATGGATAACACACTTCTTCTTCTTCCCTTGCTTGCAAATTTGTTTACTTTTGGTTGATGAGGAAGAGTAGGTTTCATTTTCTCTTGTAAGGTCTATACTTTTGAAAACATTTTATTCTTGGGGAGCTGGAGCTCTGCTCACGGTTGCCTCTTCAATGGTGATAGCTCCATCCTTGAGCTATGGTTCAGATCCGTGAGCTTCCAAGGCAAAGAACAGCAGTAGCGGATGAATGGACTGATGTGAAACTGAATGTGCAGCGGATGAAGGTTAGTGTGATTCGGTGAAATGGTTGGAAGTGCTTTTGGTGGCATGGATCTAGCTCAGAAGGCCTTCACCATTGGAAGGAAGCTAGAGGCAAAGTTGGAAGAAGCACAAAGAAGAAGTGACTCTCGGTGGGAGAAGAAGCTGGAAGACTCAACAGCATTTCAATTCTCTCAATATTCNAAAAGTATCTTANATGGGCTGCCTTAGAGGTTTTATAAANTATCCTCTTGGCAATGCAATGAAAAAACNTGTACAGCCATGTGCTAAATGTGATGCCCTTCTAGAAGGCTGATTCTAACATGTGAAAATAAAGCTGAAATGCTAATTTCAAATGTGAAGGAGAAGTTCTCTA
>NC_028358.1:39320202-39331584 GCF_000741045.1 Vigna radiata var. radiata | reverse complement strand
AGAAGGTTTCCTAATTTTGAAATTTTCAAGTTTATGACTAAAAAGAAACCTTACTTCATTTGAAAATTTATTTTTGTCTTGAGTTAGTGATAACTTGGAAGATATCTCTAACTCAAGTCTTTGATTGCCATGTGTTAAAGAGTGCAACTTTTGAAAAGGTTTGATGGCAAATTCTTGGAAAGAACAGGTAGAATTAAAGCATTCAATAACAATTGGAAAGTGAAAAGATAGAAAACCTCCCCTTAAAAATTTGTGTTCTATTGTGAGAATAGGGGATGTTGCCAATTCTTTCTTCTTTTCTTCCANGTCTTTCTTTTCAAGTTCTTCCTTCTCTTCCTCTTCCTTTCTTTCTTTCTCTCTTATTTTCTCTTCTTCTCTTCTCTCTTGTACTCTTCTCTCTCTTTCTTCCTCTTCTCTTTCCTCTCTTTCTTTTTCTTCTCTTCTCACTTGTTCTCTTCTCACTTTTTCTTCCTCTTCTTTTCTCTCTTGTTCTCTCTTTCTCTCTCTTTCTCTTTGTCTTTCTTCTTCTCGTTTTCTCTCTTATTTTCTCTCTTGTCTCTCTATTCTTTCTTGTAATGGCCTATGTTCTCTCTCAAATCTCCTTTTACTTCCCTCATTCAAGAACTTCATGAGTTTTTCCCTAAACTCTATTTCCTGACGATTGAATCCACTTAAATTTTGAATGAATGACTTGCCTTCTCTAATAAGCTCTCTCATATGTTCTAAGTTACTTTGAATATTTGGAGGCACAAACTTTCTTCTCATGCATGATCTCAATTCATACCAATTTTCAATGGTGGATCTTCTACCTTGATGAACCCAATATTTCCTTTCATCCCACCACTCTAATGCATGCTTTTCTAATCTAGAGAGATATAAACTAAGAACTCGAGATTCACACTCTTTAGAAAGAACAATTGTACTATAAGACTCAAGTTCACTTTGCTTAAGAAGATCAGGATGCATTTGATTAATTTCTTTTTCCCAAACTAGGTATGTTAAAACATTTGTATCTTTACCAAAGANGGGAATTTTTCTAGCTTTAGTACACAAATCATCCTTAATGTATGAACTAGACATCCTAGATGAATAAAAAGACATTTTTGTTTCTAAAANTTGTCTTGTGTTGCAACTACTTAGATTTCACCCAAAAACAATTTCCAGGTAAGGGAGGTGAATCACTAGGATTNCTTAAGTACCAAGCCTTGTCCTTGCCAAAATTGTTCTAGGCTACTTACTTAGTTGTTGTTACTTGCAAGATTACTTTCAAAATCACAAAAGATGACTCAAATAATCAAAGAAAATGCTAGGACTCTAATGTCGGACTCTAAGGTTTCCTAACGTGAAACACCAAATTAAATCACACATAAGAAAAGTTTTGCCAAGAGTTGAAAGAGCACTAAGGACTCTTCCAAGACAACTTGGACTTTGAATGGCCTTTTACAAAGAAGAAACTAACACAAGAACCTCTTACAAATTCAAAACAAAATAAACAAAACAAACTCAAATGTTCTGCCAAGATTTGGCCAAATTCCTTGTGCTGGAGTACTTTTGGAGTCTCCTAGCTTTTCAAAACTGCACCACTAGTCTCTCTCGGCTTCAAGGCATTTGATGTGGAAGATGGATCTAGTTTTCCCAAGGCTGTTGTGCACGACTTTCCAAATCAAATCTGCATAATTCTAGCAAACCAAAACAGCAAATATTCATGTGAATATCAAACAAATCAAAGGCTGCATAAATCTAAGTAACTAGGACAATTCAGATTTAGGAAAGAACTCTTTCAGCAATGGAAATTTAGTGCAGAGTTTCTCTCGGCCAAAGCTAATTGGCTTCATGTGCATTCACTCAGATCTCACTTTCTTTACTGTTTTCGGGTGCTCTANCAAGTTTCTTTTTGGTTCAAAACACTTAATCTTACAATCCCTCAGCTATTTGGCTTGTGTCTCAAAATTTGGGTAGTGGAGTTGCCAAATTTTCACTCTTTTTCTCACTGCAGAATGGTGTTTCTGGAAGTNGATTCCAAGTTTGCAAAAATCAGGAAATCAAAACAGAAGGAAAGGTATTGGTCATTGCAGCTCTGGACTCTCTCAAAGGAAGTGAAATAGATTGATTTCACACTAATCTCACAGCTGCAGGTGATTGCACTCTGCATAGAATGTTGCTGCACTCAACAGAAAATTCGCTGCTGCATAATCCAGAAACTGGTGCTGCTGTTTTGGAGCACGTTTTTACTGATCCAAGAGCCAACTTCAATCACTTTTTCTCAACAATTGAACCTCCTTTGATGCTTCCTAGTGTAGTGAGCAATCTGAATTGTATCACACCTAATCAGCCAAGCATGTTAGCACTGCAGATTGACTCATTGCTGCCAAAAAAAATCACACCCAAACCCAGCACAGCACGGACCTTTTATCAAACAGGTTGTGTGCAAGAATTCCAACAATTTTAAATCAAGCAATTAAACGAGTAACAATCAAGGAGGCACTTCAAAATGATCTTAAGAATGGCTCTAGAATAGATTAGAAACACAACAACAGACCAGAACTGTAAAATGACTTCGAATTAGCTATGCAATGCAATTGACCCAAACTGTTTGTGGAAATGCCACTGAGAACGGCTGTTTCTGATGCAGAAATTTTTAGTTAAATCTACTGATCACTACGCAATTCGGATGTATTGGTTCCTGCAGCCTTCTACTATGCTTTCATTTCTTTTGCATATACAAATTATATTTTTTGAACCAAGGCTCTTACTACATCCTTAATTCATTCCATCAAACAACTACAATCTTTTAAAACCAATTGAAACAGAACTGGGTGCAATGCAATGTTACGGTTTTTGACTCAAAATTCAACAAGTCATATAGGCCAATTTTGCAAATCAGCAATTGGTCAAGTCAATCAGTTTCCAACATATTTGAATGACTAAATCAGACTTGTTTGACCCCAATTGCAACTGAAATTCAAGGTATATCAAAATTGGACTATAGCAGTTTGAAATAAGCAATTTGAGCTTAGATTTGGACTAAAATTTGGATGAAATGGTATATGAAATTTTGCAGAACTAACTATATGCACTTTATATTTGTTCAAACATGTTTATTAGATGAAATCAAACTTGTTTGATCAGGTTTATGGACTAAAATCAGTGCAGAATAGATTTTGGCTAGTTCAGTTCTGATGCAACTCAAAACCATCAACTATAGTATCCAAATTTTGGAAACAAATGGAAATCTGACTTTGGACATTGCAATTGACTCAGACATAGCACATGAAATTTGCTCGAAATGGCAGAAACATCAATTAGATGATTGGCAATGATCTAATGCTCAATCCAAATTGACACGCAGAAATGACTAAAAATAAAACAATTGCAGTTCGGTTTTCCTGCCAATAACAATGCAAGTGGAACTTTCCAGCAGTGTAACCAGCTTAATTGCAACATACTTTCATGCTCATTCAGTATTCATACTGGTTCAGATCTACTTAAGCATGGATTCAAAATCAAACATCAAAACAGGTCATACTTTGCCAAGGAAACAGTAACAGACATTGCTGAAACAGAAACAAAGACTCTGAACCTGTAATTCTGATGGCTTGACTCAAAATTCATGCACCTGAGCTGTTCATCAATATGGTCATTGCTCTTTTTAATGATGCAGAAAAGTCTTATTCCAATCAGATTTTCACAGATTCATCACACGGTAACACCAGAATTGAAACATTTTTAAGCAACTGCACATGACTTTGACAAAACTATATATGATGCTCAAATGAAAGACTCAAACAACAACATTAACCGATTAAAAATGATGATACACGATCAAACAAAGCTGGTACAGAACAACAACACAACAGAACCTAAAATACCGAAAAAATTGAATGGAACAGTGGACTGGAAGCAAAGACAGTAAAGAATGATGATGACAGAACAGAAATTGAAGAATGATGAAACTTATCTCACGGCATCAGCAACCTTGCTCTGAATACCAAATGATAGCTCCATCCTTGGGCTATGGTTCAGATTCGTGAGCTTCCAAGGCAAAGAACAGCAGCAGCGGATGAATGGACTGATGTGAAACTGAATGTGCAGCGGATGAAGGTTAGTGTGATTCAGTGAAATGGTTGGAAGTGCTTTTGGTGGCATGGATCTAGCTCAGAAGGCCTTCACCATTGGAAGGAAGCTAGAGGCAAAGTTGGAAGAAGCACAAAGAAGAAGTGACTCTCGGTGGGAGAAGAAGCTGGAAGACTCAACAGCATTTCAATTCTCTCAATATTCTAAAAGTATCTTATATGGGCTGCCTTAGAGGTTTTATAAANTATCCTCTTGGCAATGCAATGAAAAAACNTGTACAGCCATGTGCTAAATGTGATGCCCTTCTAGAAGGCTGATTCTAACATGTGAAAATAAAGCTGAAATGCTAATTTCAAATGTGAAGGAGAAGTTCTCTAGTGCAGACCCTTATCTTGATAAGAGCACCCCTCCTTTTGTAGTAAGGACCATTTTACCCTTCTCCATGTTCTTGGGTTATCCTTTATTTGGTGGGCTTGGGCCCCGCGTATCAAATGGTGAATGAAAAAAAATGGCTTTTATATTAGCAATGTGTGAGGAGCTGGAATGTTTTTCCTTTGAAGAGCAAGTGTGCATTGTTGGTTCACGGATTCTTATGGTTGAATGAAGAAATACATTTATTTTGAGTCTCTCATGGTACTCACGGTGACAGCTTTCATGCCTTAGCTTTGTTTTATTTTTGCTCTTAGAAAGATTGGTAAAATGGAGGAGGAAAGTGTAGCAATGTTAAGCTTGGTTGAAGTGGTTTCTTAGGGGGCTGCAACGTTCTTTAGGAGTAGGGGATGGTGTCCACGGTTCTCACTTGAAGAGGGTAACATATTTAATAGTTTTTTGAAGAAAGAAATGGAATTTGTGTTTGGTGCAGAGGTACTCTGGGCAAAGGGGGGAGAATTTTAGAATCAATATTTATTTCATTGCTCTTGGGAAGTGTAGTTGACTTGTCCTTGGAAGACTTTTAATATCTTGTCTCATTGTGCTTTCTTGGGGAATGGAAGTTGACGGTTTCTGAAGATGGGATGAAAGAGTTTTGTTGAGTTGCTTTTGGGTTTTTTTTTGGAACAAGTATGCACGGATCCCATAGTTGAATGCAATTCTATTCTATGCTTTTTGCATTGGAAGCTACGGCTGCAACCAATTGAGAAGAGTGAACCGTTCACTCATTGCTTCATGAAGAGAGAGAATTGGATATTCATTTTTACAAGGTGAGTAGGTGGATTAGGTAAGCATAGGATGGACTATTGTGATGGAGACTTTTGAGGATGACATATGGTGGGGTCTGGTGCTTTGTTGGAAGCTTCAATTGGAGTGAAGAAATGCATTGAATTCTCTTAGGGAGCTCACGGTCATGCTGCAGGGAGAATGACTTCAATCACCAATTTTATTGCTTTTAAAACCAAAGGAAGGGTGTTACGTCCTTGGTTTTTTTTTAGAAGTCTTGGAAGTTGATTTAGATGAGGTCACGGCTGGAGCACATTCCTAGCCTCAAAAATTTGGGATTTAAAATTTAAGAAAGTGAAATGGGATTTGAAGCATTTGGAGGTCACGACCGAGAGGTCTAAGTTTTAGGCCATTTTCAATTTAATTCTTTTTAGAAGGTGCATGTGTCATTTGCATTGGTAGAAAAAAAATACGTTGTTTAGTTCTTTAGCTTTAAATTAGTTTTAATTGTAGGTTGAATTTTTTTTAATTTCTTTAATTCAGTGTTGCATTTAATTTAATTAACTTTGTTAGATAGTTGTGGGTAATAGTGTTGGTGTCTAATATTTATTTTATTTTGTTTGAATGTTGTTTAAGGTTTTTAATAGTGTTAGTTTAATTGTCATGCTAGCTTAAATTAGTTTGTTTGCATCTGTGTCACTATTGACTTCTTTAATTTTTGCAAAACCCTTTTCACAAACCCCCCCCCTTTCGTATTAGACTCGATTCTTGAACCGCAAAATTGGTCTTTGGAAGACGACCTAGGGGTCATTCCCTAACTATACTGCATTTATTTGCACATCAAATTTGTGTGGGTTGCTACAGCGCATCAAAGTCTGTTACAGGTTTTTCCAAATGTGATAATTGATTATTTGGAATGATAATCAATTATTCCTAAAAGACTCATGATAATCGATTATTTCTTGTCATAATCGATTATTTCAATAAAAATACAAGTTTTACAAAAGTTGAAGACTTTCCTATTACACTTATATTCTACAAAATGCTTTTAAACATTTCTAATACTTCCTTCAGGTAAAACATCTTGTAGCATCATCAAAACTATTTACTTTAAGATTTACCAATGCTCCTCATTGGTAACAAAGAAGTGGTTGGGAGTGAGAGTTCTGTTGTGTTATTAATTAGGTATACAATTTAGCAATTAGGAAACATTTTAGGTCGTTTGAGGGGAAGTGAGAGGGTGATTTTGAGAAATTAGGCCATTGGGGGTAGTCTTAGCAAGTGGATTGTACCTTGTTTGAGTCACCAAATTGGTCAAAATAGGTACAAAGTGTTAGAATATGGTTTTGGGTCCTCTAGTGATTGAGTTTGATGTTTTGGAGTAGAACGAGTTGGTTTAGTACATCTAATTCCAATCAAATGACCAATGCAATACTTTACTTTAATCTATAATCATGTTTCATATCAATATTAGTGTTCCAGATTTTAAATTGATCACTTGGATATGTCTTAGATGCACCAAAACCAGAAAAGTCAGGTTACTGTCAAAAATTGATAAGAATAATTGATTATCTCACTTGATAATCGATTATTCTAGTCAGAAAGTTGTATTTTCTTTGAAGCTTTCTTGAATAATCGATTATTAGGTATGATAATCGATTATTGTCGTCGGAAAATATCTAGCACAATTTTAGGTGGTTTTCAGGGTTTTAGATATCATTTTTGGACGTTCTTTAGGTCGTTTTGGGACCGGGGGGGGGTTGACCTTTCTGGAACTATTGGTGATGGTTTCAAAGCCATTTTATTTGTCTGAGTATGAGTTACCGGGTTTTGTGTTGTTTAGTGGTTCTTCTTGGACTGTTATTGTCTGTTATTGTATATGGAATGGTTTCATGCGATTTTTGATTACTTATTGGGTTGTATGTGGTGTTTTGAAGTATAATTATATATTAAATATATGTTTTGATTATTAGAATGGTGTAAAAGTATCTATGATATTGTATGGTCAGTGAGGTTATATGTTTGGATCCAATGTGATAATATTATGGTATTTGGTGGTTCATATCTTGAGTTAAGTTTTAAAGTGAAAGTATGGTTGATGGACCTAATTCCATGATCATCAAGGGAGGTTACATGGTGATGCCCTATGGTTTGTTGTGATTGACTGTATGAATGGCCGGAGTGTCCTTATATGGTTTATCCTGACATTCTAATGATCATCCATGCTCAAGTAGAGAGTGATGAGTCATGTGGTGAGAGTAGGAGGAGGTCCTAGCCCATAGGCTCTTGGGTGAGTTATAACGGACTAACCTCGGGTGGCAGCTAATGGTTTTCCAGTTACTACACCAGCCACGTGCACGAACCCCTGGAACTTGACATTTCATACAAGTTCGAATGGTCAAATCACGTGATCAGTCATTGGTATCAGAATAATGCATTTGGTACTTGTTGTCACATGCTTATGTATTGGTTAAATTGGTATGGGTTGTATGATTTTTATACCTAGATCACCCTTGCTTCTGTGTTGTGTGTTGCTTATGTGTGTTTTCTCTTGCGATGATCATCCACTTGGATGTGAGCAGATATTGAGGAGGTTCCTTTGGAGCAAGTGCTGGAGGCGGTGACGATGCAACAACTTAGTCTTCCCTAAGATTTCTATCTTTTACCTGATGACATTTTGAAATACTCTTATATTTGTATCACTTCGTTGTATTCTTTATGTCTAAGTTTTAGATTTATACCTCTTCTACTTTAAGTTTAAATTCTGGACTAGATGACTATAATTTTATACTTTAATTGTCATTCTACTTCTAACTGTTTTCCTATATTAAAATATGGACTTTTATATTATATTATATTTTATATATAATTGAAATGTCACAACAACCAATTTTAAATATAAAATAATTAGTTATTATAATAACTAATTTATTTACTAATTTATAAATTAAAAATTATTAATTTCTTATTATTAATAAATAATTATAATTAGTAACAATTAAATTCTAAATTAGTAACTAACATTAAATATTAAATTTTTTTGTTATCCATTGATATATAAATTGATATATAAATTGGTCACTAATTAAATCATGACTCTTTAGGATTTATTTTAAAACAAAAAGAAGAAAAATTAAACCTAATAAAAAAAATAAAGAAACTTCTATTTTAAACAAATTTATTTTTCTTAAACATGCGTCTCCGTTCTTAATTGGGATTAAGAACTCATAAGTGGTTTCAACTAGTCTTATAAATTAATCAATTTAAAAAGTTTTGAATAATCAATTAACTTTTGTTTTGCAAAATAAATTAAAAACTAAAATAATCAATTAACTCATAATAATTAATTAAAACAAAATAGGTTTAACTGATTTTTCAAATTTTACTAAGAATAATTGATTACCAATAATATTCAATATGTCTTAATCAACTTTAATCAATGTTTTAAGAACTCAATAAATAAAACTTTTGATTTACTCTTTAATACATCTACTACTAATGCGAGAAGTAAATTCTTTGAGATCATTTGAGTTGTTTTCATTTGTTTAAAAATTTTCAAAAATAAAAAATTCAAAATATTGTGCTATTAAAATTGTGTTGTGAATTGCTTATGCTAGTATATTATTTCCTATCTAAGTTGTTCAAATCTTTTCTATTGATCCTCTTGTATGTTGAAGACTAAGTATCATCTTAGAGTGTTCTAAAAGCATGACACGTATCATCTTTGTGTTCAAAAACTAATCTTGTATTGTTTGTTGTTTTGTAAATATAAAGACAATGGATTCTAAAAGTATACAACTTTAATATAACTTTTCTTCTTGCTTTTCAATCTTTTGTCAATCTTATTTCCAAATGACTTGTATTCAATAGTTTCAATTAAAACAATTTTTCAAAAAAACAAAAAGAAAAAGATTTTTTTTTATGTTTGCGAAATCAATTAATTTATAATTAGCTCAAGTTTGCTTCAGTTATAAATTAAATTCAACTTCAATATAATTTATCTTGAATGGCTAATCAATTAATACCATGAAAATTCTTGATAATACAATTGTGTAACAGAAAAATAAATTAATTAATGTTGTGATAATACTCTGAAGAATCCAGGCATTATCTTTAACATGATCAATATTGGACTATCACTATTCAACACGATTCTACGAAGATAGCAATAGTTGAAATTCTTATGAAACTTAGTACCTTCTACTCAGATCATAGTTTTGTTTTATCTGAGTGTTCTTCTTTTCTGACCCAAATTGTTTAAGAGATTCCTATTCTAGATTAATACACCTCTCCTTATCTCATATGTTTTTCCTTACATTAAAACAACACTTCCAACTGCAAAAACTCAAATAAAACACGTTGTCTTATGTTTTCGGCATCTTATGCTCGATATTTCTATCATTTAAAACTTTTAATTATTCAATTAAATTAAAAAATGAAGAAAAAAAGTTTACTTTTACAATATCTTTTTCCTTTTCTCAATTTAAATTATAAAATTTATTTTTATCTTACTTTGTTTCCCCTTGACCAAAGCGACCTTTCATTTCAATTAAAGGTCTATATGGAAATATTAGATAAAAGCTTCTAAACAAATAGTTTCTGTTTAAATTAAAATGTATTCATGAGTTAAAAATTACATTTTATTAGTTAATAAAAAATAACTTCTAAAAATTAACTCATTCATAAATTATTCTTTTTCCACAAAAGTTTAGGTTTTTTTATTATTATTCTTGAAAAAAATATCGAAGATGTTTTTCGAATCATAATGTCTATCTTTCATTAATTCTTGAATCCTATAGGCTTCGTGTGTCTTCAGTTACTTTTGTAGTTTGTTAGAAGTGTATGAATCTTTTATCAAAAGAAACAATTGTCCAATGAACTCTCATTATATATGATGCATGCGAAAACCATTTATTCACAAAGTGATACATAACATCGGAAGACAAATCGAAACAAATTTTAGTTTTTGAGACAGATATGACGAAGTGACAAAATATGACACTAGTGCAGCGAGGGGCTTTTACCGCGGTTATTTTTCACTATACGTCGCGATTTATTAACCGCAGCATATTCAGCTGTGGTAGTAAGTTAGAAACTTTAGGCCGCGGTTACAACCGCGGTAAAAAGGTTGGGGAATATACCGCGGTTGTATAAGGAACCTTGCCTAAACCCCTTTTTTTATAAAAAAAAAATTGTTCCAGTATATGCCAGGGTTAGAACCGCGGTAAAAGACCCAGGAATAGACCGCGGTTCTTGCACTAACCACGGCCAAAGGTCCATAAAAAAAAAACGAACACAATCGCGGCATATTCCCCTACAATTTTTTAAAATAGCAGGTCTGTTTTTGTGATATCCACTACCACAAAAACAGACCTGCATATCAAATACACATTCAAATTCATTTTCAACAGAACAAACACATGTTGAAATGTATTTTAACATCAAATAAAGTACAAAGTCTAATAAAATACAATCTAATCAAATGCAATGTTTAAATCTAGTAACTAAGATGTATTGTATAATCTAACTATATACTTCGCAGCAGCGTTCCTCATGAATAATAGTGGCTTCTCAGGAACTGGTGTAGTAGTCTTGAATTTCTGCACAAGACAATTCATATTAATTAGTGTATATGAATTCTAAATTTGGGAAAAAAAATCAAAATTTGTTAAAGTTACATATTACCGTTTCCCAGCCTCTTGTGATGTTAGAACGAACAATATAGGTCATTCAATACATTACATCGTATCCGCACTCATAGGACCCATTTTGTCTGTTACACTACAATATATCATCACAGTTATAAATAGTTAGTGAATAACATTAAAATAAAACAANTATAACAAAGTATGGCTTTAGCATATGTCAAACCTTGAGAGAAATCCAAGCAATCTTTCTACTGTTAGCAATTGATCTCCCAACCATCATCATACTTGCTGGAATAGAACTATATATAAAAAAATGTTTTAGCATTCATTTATATAACAAAGAAAGTCCAAACATTGAGGTTCTTACCAATCAATTGCTTGTTTGAGATGTGTGGGAGGAGGCCTGTGCAATGAGCAGAACCACAAAGCATAGTTCTCTTGCATAGACATAACAAGAAGCTGCCAATGGCGCCTGAAATTCATAATAACTTAACTATTATATATT
>NC_028358.1:39315465-39317954 GCF_000741045.1 Vigna radiata var. radiata | reverse complement strand
GTTACAGATGACTTCTTGGATGTTTTCCCAAATACATGATGTATTTTATTAACTTTTTCAAGAACTTGAAGGCCAGTAAGTGGATTCGGTGCTTCGTCCCTCTCTTGATCTCCATTGAATGNTTTTTTTAACCTTCGATATGGATGATTACGTTTTAGAAATCTCCGATGACGCAAATACACCGTCTTTCTTCCGTGTTTCAATTGATGGGCTGCAATATTTTCTTCACAGATAGGACATGCTTTATGACCCTTGACACTGTATCCTGACAAATTACCATAAGCAGGAAAGTCATTAATGGTGCAAAATAACATTGCACGCATAAAAAAAGTCTCAAAAGCGAATGCATCAAATATTTCAACCCCATCAACCCACAAAACCTTCAAGTCTTCAACTAGTGGGCTTAGATAAACATCTATGTCATTTCCAGGCTGCTTTGNACCAGATATCATCATAGACAANATCATGTACTTCCTCTTCATGCACAATGCAGGAGATAAGTTGTAAATTATCAATACAACTGGCCAACAACTGTGATTGGTACTCAGATTACCAAATGGGTTCATTCCATCAGTGGCTAAACCAAGCCTAAGATTTCTACACTCTTTACCAAATTCCGGGAATTGTCGATCAATATTTTTCCATTGCTTTGANTCAGCTGGATGACGAAGCATCCCGTCAATTTTTCTCTCATCTGCATGCCATCTAAGGTTTTTAGCATCTTTGGGATTCGCAAACAAACGCTTAAGTCTGGGCACTATTGGAAGGTATCAAACTACTTTCAAAGCAGATCAATTTTTTTCTATCTGACCATTATTTTCACTATTGTTTTTTGACTTGTATCGTGATAAGCCACATTTTGGATACTTTGTCAAAAATTCAAACTCTTTCCTATATAAAATGCAGTCATTGGGACAAGCATGTATCCTTTTATACTCCATACCCATTGGACAAAGAATTTTCTTCGCATCATAATTACGAGTGGGTAGTGTATTTCCATCTAGCAACATTTCATTCAACAACGTCAACAATTCTGTAAAACTCTTCAAATTCATGAGCCTTAACACAGCTGACAAACGTGTGAACTTAGTTGAACCGACATACAAAGGTGTTTCGGCATCAGTCGACATCGTGTCATACACATGAGCTTTGGCAAAATTTTCTGCGCCGGCATCGCGGATCATGTCCTCCAATTTGTCTTCATCCAGTCGATCTTCTTCCATGGTGGAGTCAGTAACATTTTCAGTTTGCGAGTTAGTCGAAAAGTACATTTCTTCGCCGTGCCATATCCATGTTGTATAACATCTTAGGAAACCATCACAGATAAGATGTTCTCTAATTTGGGTTGCGTTCAACTTTCTCCCATTCAAACAGTTCACACAAGGACATCTAAACTTCACTTCATCATCACTTCTCCCTTCATTACATTGCGCAAATAGTATAAATTCCTCTACACCTCTCTCGTACTCAACACTAATGCATGGTAAATTAATCCAATTTCGATCCATTCCTAAATTTTACATAAAAAGATAAGCTACTGAAAATAAAACTTGCAATTTCATACATTTTAATATTATAATTTCACCTAGTGATTACTCAAATATTTTTAAGGTTTAGGAATTATCATAATTCTATAATTTCTATGTTTTCATATTTTAATAATTCTAATAATTATAAAAATTCTAATAATAATTCTAATATTTCTAAATTACCAAAACAATATATTTTCTATGTCTACATTATCAAACAACAGTAATTGTTATTATGCAAAAAAAACGAAAAAATCATGTTGAAAAAAATAAAAAACGATGAAGGGCATCAAATACTTGGAATGAGCACGACAAGAAGGATGGCGCGACAATGGCACGGCGAGAAGAACGACAGCAGAAGTTCACGATTTCCAAGTGTAAGATTGACGATTCTGATCGGTCAAAACTCTTCCCCAATGTTGAAAATAGCAAATGAACCGAACGAATTTGAGTTTAATCGGTGCAAAACGATGGAAAATGGAAGCAAAGGCGGTGCGTCGTCGACGGAGAAGCAAGGAGCGTTTTCTGAAACTGTTTCACGATGTAGGAGACGACACTGTTCGTGATTTTTGTTTTTTTAACCTTCAGAAGAGAATCTGCCGCGGTTCTACACTTAACCGCGGTCATAAAGGGGAATATGTCGCGATTCTACACTTAACCACAGCCTATTCATCTGAAAAAAATAATTCATCATGGGATTTTTGAAATTTTTTTTAAACTATATGTCGCGGTTCAACGCCCAACCGCAGCATATTCTATGAAATTTTTAAAATTTACTCAGATCAAGGAATAGGCCGCGGTTCTCAGGTCAACCGCGGCCTATTCCCCGACATTCTATGATGGGTGTCGCGGCCCATACAAATTTGATTGCAATTTAGAAATGCAGTATAATGCTAGGAAATGACCCCTAGGTCGTCTCTCAAGGACCAACTGCGGTTCAGAGTCAAGTCTAACACGAAA
>NC_028358.1:39310300-39314080 GCF_000741045.1 Vigna radiata var. radiata | reverse complement strand
TCAAACTCAAGCATTCAACCTTCAAAACGAAAATCTAAAGAGAGAAATGGTAAATCTTCATTCCATCAAGCAAGAACAAGCATTGTTGCACATAATAGAAGAAGAAAGACGTGATCTTGCTCATTCATAGTGAAGAAACGAAAATAGCACACCAAGGGCTCCCAAGAGAGAGTAATACATGCAAAAACCAAAACAAAAGTGTAGAATGAAGTGTGTTTTTATGGTCTCGGCAATTCCCTAGGAAAATACCTTCCAACTCACAAAATAGGTGGGGTCCACCTCCTAAAAACCTAGGGTTTTGGTGCAAAGTGTCCCACACATTGGGCTTCTACAAAATTTGCCACAAAAGGGCCCAAATGCACTTAATCTATATAAGGTTTCTAAAAGAACGAAAATACAACTTTATAAAAATGAAAATGGCTAAATGTTGAGTCTTGAATAATTATGCCACCATCCCTAATGCTCCAATTGATGTTTCCCAAAATTTCCCTGCAACCAAAATACACTTAATCAGCTCAGAAAACCCAAATTAGCACAATTACAAATTTCCTACCAAATTAAGCAGAATTCGGAAAACGGGGAAATAACAGACAATTAAACACAATTCCCTAGTTTATTTAAGTGCAATAAACTAAATATAGTTCAAGAAATAACCACTCATCATTCTGAATCTCCCAACTGCCTTCCCAACTGCCTTTTGGGGAATGTCAGAAGTAGCAGGGGGTATAGGCCGCGATTGCTCAGAGAACCGCGGTTGCTCAGAGAACCGCGGCCTATTCCCCCTGCTACGTTCTGACATTCCCCATCAGTCAGCCCCTACCAATTTATTGCAGGGGCTGACTGATGGGGAATGTCAGTAGGTAGCAGGGGGAATAGGCCGTGGTTGCTCAGAGAACCGCGACCTATACCCCTATTATTAAATTTTTTCCTGACGTGGCGTCAAAGGCTGATGGTTGACTGTGGTATATGCCGCGGTTAGGAGGGGAACCGCGGCATATATGTTCGAATTATTTACCAAAGTGCCACCGCGCACCATTATGCTGCGGTTTCTAGTAAATCGTGGCATAATGTGCGCTGTATAAAGCCTATTTTTTACTAGTGTGACCAATAATGTTACTCCTTTTAACCTCATAAAAAACATTAGTTATCATTTATATGATAAATTTTCTCAATACAAGTCACAAATGTCAATTTCCAATTATGTAAAAACATTGAATAGAAATGTCACAATCATTTTTTAATAGTTTAGTTGGAGGTAACACATGGTATATGTTTCATAACTACACTCGTTTGCTTCTTCTCTTCTCAAGACTAAACATTACACAATAATATTTAGTGTAATCTTTCACATTCTAATTTCTCATCACCTTTGTGTATCTTAAGAGAAAATAAATAATCACCAACAAAATTGGCAGGACAATACAATTACGAACTAAAAAACAAAAATATTGTTATGGAAATCGAAATATTGCTTACTAAGCATCTAATCCGTTTAACTCTTCCATAATATAATATTAAAGATTCAAAACTTCAAAAAAAAATATCCAAAAACAAGAGAATGAGATATTTGTGTATCTCTAAGTACCAAATGTAAGACATATAGAGAGAGAATTAGAGTATAATAATTGAGTACATCATTGATAGAAAATACAAGTGTTGGAGAAAATGAATAAAAAACAATACTCATTTGAGAATAATAAAGTATAACCATTGACCATTAAGCAAAGAAAATGTTAATACTGTTTATTAAGAATTTATCATGCATAGAAGATATAGAATAATAATAAGATAAAGATCAAATAATAAGAATATTTTTTTCTCATATTTTATTTAAATAGCCATAAGAATGTATTTATATAAAAGTATTAATAGTATAAAATAATAGAAATTAAATTATTAAGATTTTGTAAGTGTAATATAGTACAATGTAGAAATTTAATTGTTTGAAGATTTGATATATATAAATTTAAGTTGCCTTTTGACTAACATCCCCACACTAGTGCAGCGAAGGAAAACGACCGTGGTTGTTTTTCACTATACGTCGCGGTTTATGAACCACGGTATATTCAACCGCGGTAAAAAGTCTGTGACTTTAGGTCGCGGTTCCTACTACAATCGCAGCCACAACCCTTTTTTTTTTTAAAAAAAAATCGTTGCACTATAGGCCGCGGTTGGAACCGCAGTAAAAATCTAGGAATAGACCACAGTTCCTACTACAACCGCAGCCAAAACCCTTTTTTTTTAAAAAAAAAATCTTTGCACTATAGGCCGTGGTTGGAACCGCGGTAAAAAGCCAGGAATAGACTGTGGTTCGTGCCACAACCGCTGCCAAAAGTCTTTTTTAAAAAAAAAGTTAAAAAACGTCACATATTCTCCTGCAATTTTTTTAAATAGCAGGTTTGTTTTTGTGATATCCACTACCATAAAAATAGACCTGCATATCAAAACATGTACACATATTCAATTTTAACAGATCAAACACATGTTCAAATGTATTTCAACATCACATAAGTACAAAGTCTAATAATTAAGAACTAAGAACATTTCAACATGTTCAAATGTATTTTAAATCTAATAACTAAGAACTATTATATAATCTAACTAAATACTTTGCTGTAGCGATCCTCATGTATGATAGTGGCTTCTCAGGAATTGGTGTAATAGTCTTGAATTTTTGCACAAGACAATTGATATTAATTAGTGTATATGAATTCCAAATGTTGGAGAAAATCAAAATTTGTTAAATTTAAATATTACCATTTCCCAACCTCTTATGATATGGAAACAAATAATGTGGGTCATGCAATACATTACATAGTATCCGCACTCATATGACCCCTTCTGTCTGTTACACTACAATATATCATCACAATTGTAAATAGTTAATGAAAAACATTAAAACAAAACAACTATAAGAAAGTATGACTTTAGCATATGTCAAACCTTAAGAGAAATCCATGCAAGCTTTCTTGTAACATCCCAAAATATATGATGCATATATATGGAATGCATCAAATAATGATAAAGAAAGCAGTTAAGAGTATATAACTGATAGAATTAAGGGTACAATTATCCAAAATTGGCTGGGAATTAAAACTTAAGTACAAGTTAAGAGTTCTTCAAAATACATAGCAACTAAAGATCTAAGGATGCTTGAATAATATCTTCAAAGTACAGATCATGATAAAATAAACGCTAGGAGTCTTTTAAAATAAAGATGCTATCTAACACGAATTAATATAAATCCTAAGTACTAAGAGTTGAGTCTTCTTTAGTCTTCAATGCTTGCTCCAAGGGCACATCACCAACAGATTCTGCTCACATCTGAAGGATTGGATGATCATCGCAAGGAGGAAAGGCAAACACATACAACACACACAGTGCAAGGGTAAGCTAGGTTGAAAAGCATGCAAGATAAGTCCAAATTCAAACTAACATATACAAAACAGCATGCACACAAGCAAGCAAGTAAACATTCTATCAGATTATACATTAAATGAAACTAACTATCATGTTATACAATCACACACACAATATGCAAAGACCATAACATAATACAAACTAAGACCGAACACATTTTGTTGATACCAATGACCGACACGTGATTTGACCATTCGGACTAGTATGAAATGTCATGTTCCAAGGGTTTGTGCACTTGTGGTGGCCTCTACTGCTTTGCAAAGCCATTGCCAACGGGTTTCACCCTTACCACACACAAGTGTAAGTCCATCCAAACTCATCTTGGCCCATAAATGGAGACACCCAAGACTAGGACCTCCT
>NC_028358.1:39298520-39302590 GCF_000741045.1 Vigna radiata var. radiata | reverse complement strand
TAAATCACTTCCAAAGGCTTATTTTCAAGGATGTCAGCAAGTAGCTGCAATGAACCAAGAGGATCATCCTCAGATAGAGGAATCTTCTCTTGTGCATGCGTCTGTTGTTACATGGAAAAATAAGATAAATTTTGACATCAATAACATGTAAACTTTAAAATTGAGAAGTGTAAAGTAGAATTCCANANNNGGGGGTCAGAAANTGAACCAACCAATTGTTTAGGCCAAGCGATAAAAGACTGGAATGCATGTGCCACAGTGAAAATCTCATTTGTAGGNAGAGGAACTGAGGCATCTGGTATGATAATTTCGTCTACTGAGACCTTCACCTCATCCTCTGATAGCTCCATACCATGAACAACAGTCGCTGCCTTAAACACTATTCCACGAGCTACCAGCACCGTCTGGGTATCGTCTAAAATGTATAGNAGACATGGACTAGCATCGTCCATGTCATCCCCTNGGACGGTTGGTGNTGAACAACTTCCTTTCCCGCTTCTCCCTAGCAGAGTAAATGTTAGATTATACAAAAGATAGAAATAATTGCACATAAATGTTTATTAAGTTTACCTATGGGAGGCACAACATGTTCCTGTTCCTGTACAGGAGATGGCATCGGGCGCATGCCATAGCTCTCAAACTGTTGCTGGAACATGGTGCTGAACTCACTAAACAATTCATCNCTGAGCTCTGTCCTAAGCTCTGATCTAAGCTNTGTCCTGAGTTGTATCCTAATCTCCTCCGTAAGGTTCGCTNGAAGCTTTTTTGTGATCTCTTGTGTCAGCCTTTGTTGTTGNGCTTTGNTGTATGCATATGAAGTCTAACGAGAAGAGCTCCCAAAATAATCTCGAATTCCTACTCCAGTTCCAGCAGCACGTACACGTCCAGGGTTCTCAAGTCGTCCAATTGCAACAGTAAGAATATCGTGGCGACCCTCTGGAGTGAACTGACCTTGGGAGCTCTGCTCAACCAAGGAGTCCTGTAACATTACCAAACACCTTTATTCTTTAAAAAGTTCAATGTAGTATGTATAATGAAATTATTATTATTTTAGTGACAGTGATAACTTACAATTCTTTCATAAATTTCCCGTGCAGTGTTAGAAGAGTAGGTGCCCGATGCTTTCATACGAGACAACTTCCATTTCTAATGTCGAGAAGGTGGAGAAGGAGGCTGAGGGGGGCTACCACCCTGAGATGGTGGTCTAGCATCTTCCTTTTGCTTGAGGATTTTCTCCTCAAGCTTCCTATACCCACTACGACATAATAGGTGGGGGTTTTTGTTTTGAGCACTTGTTTGTTGTGCTTTGCTTCTTTTTGCCTGTCACATATATTTAATTAATAAGTTCATATGATATATATTTGTTAATGAGGAATTGAATAATATCAACTACACTAACCTGTCATTCCTCTTATTTCTGACTCTCTACAAAGAGCCGCCAAGTCTCCTCATCAATGGTCTTATATGTATTACATGGAGACTTATCTTTTTTGCTTCCATAAATATATCTCAAGGTCAACTTACTTTTAAAATTTCAGAAGTTTTCAGCAATTGTTGATAAACACTTATTTCTAAGTGTTGCGACATTTGGAATGTCAAATGTCAGCTGAAATAAATATAATAAAGTTATATCAGTACAAAATTATCAATATAAACAAACTATAATTCAAATGATATTAACTAACTTACCAATATATCTTTCCATATAATGTTCTGATCAACCTCAGACACATGGTCAAAAGATGGAGTGAGAATACTAATATTGTCACGTCCCACTACTTCAAGGTATGATCGGAAGTCATCAGCATTGGGGCCAGTTGTCACACCCGTTATCACGTTAACATTCACCGGTGTTCTTTCACCACTATTCTTTTTGGTCAAAAGTTGTTTCATTGGTGGGTCCTCTAGTGGATCTGGAAGTGGGAGCCTCATCTCCTGAAGAATGTGGATGATCAGCCATATATCTGTCAAAATAAATAACAACATGAAATATTAATAAAAGACTTATGTAATATCATATAATTTAACAAAACATGTAATAGTAATCATANAATTGAGCATGGATGGTCATTACAATGTTAGGATAAACCCCATAAGGACACTCCGGCCATTCATACGGTCAATCACAACAAACTACAAGGCACCATCATGTAACCTCCCTTGAGGATCATGGAATTACGTCCAATAACCATACTTGTTACACTTACACCAACCATCACTTTGTTATACTTACATAATTCACATACTTTGTACACATGCTTTCAAACTATAATTCACAAAGTAATACATCATACCTTTAATCATGTTGCACAATCATTCCTTTAATTATGTCATAAAAACAACTCATACATACTCAAACATTACCAATATTTAGGTAATTCAAACAGCTTGGAGACCCTCACCA
Source organism: Vigna radiata var. radiata (assembly GCF_000741045.1). Taxonomy (NCBI): domain Eukaryota; kingdom Viridiplantae; phylum Streptophyta; class Magnoliopsida; order Fabales; family Fabaceae; genus Vigna; species Vigna radiata. The sequence continues at coordinate 39,300,186 of NC_028358.1, read as the reverse complement.
ATGGCTCCTGAAGGCTCAAAAACCCCCAGAACGACATAAAGAACGTCCAAAACGGTTGTCCGGAACTCCCAAAACATCAAAAACAAAAACAACAGCAGAAAAGGGCGCCCAACCCCCTTTTGGGGCGCCCAGGCGTCACATTTATGCTGGAAACAGCAGGAAAGGGCACACAACCCCGTTTAAGGGCGCCCAAGCGTGACTTCTGCAGATTTTTCTACAGATTTTGCAGAACTCGCACCCCTAAGTTTCGTTTCAGACCTTTTTATGACTTTCTAATCATTCTAACTCGAAACTTAGGTGTATTTAAACTTTTCTAAAGGCTTATAAACATTTCTAACCTCAATCCCTAGCAACTATGCATAGATTTACACTCAAAAACCTCAATTCTCTCAACTTATGGGCTCAAATCTAAATTTTCCACTTAAAGACTGTTTTTGTTTATTTTGACACTTCTAACAAGTTATATTTGACTTATCTAAGTCGTCTAAACTTGCCAAGATTCTCTATGACTCCAACTTCCAAATTTGACTACCTTAGTTCCCTTAATATAGCCTAAAACACCTTGATTTGCTTAGTTTTCTATCTAGAATCCTATATACAGAATTTCCCTCACCCCATCATTCCAATTCAGTATTCAATCACAGCTATACCAAAATTCATAAACAACCATTTACGGATTCACAATTGGAAAATCAAATAGCATATGATTTAATACACACATACAAGCCAAATTTTAGTTCAAATAGCCCAAAAATATATCTACAGTCACATTCATACACCATTTCATAATTCCATACATAAACTTAATTCATGCACACCCTAATATCATAGAAGAGTAAAGAAATCCCAGCTTCCCTTACCTCTAGGGTAGACAACCAAGCTCAAGAAGACTAGAAATGTCCTGCGTCTTATGCAAACCTTAACAGTACCTATAGATCATCAATTTGATGATAGAATACAAATTTTAGAACCTAATAGAAGCTAAAAATTGAAGAAACGAGAAATAGGTGACATGCAACCAGATTTGTTGCATGATTACAACCCTAAATGGATGAGAAGAAAGGCGTTTTTCACTTACCAGTTGAAAACGAGAAAATCAATCGGTTAAAGTTGGAGTTTACAGCGTCCAGAGTCCTTAAGCTTCCTCGAACTGTGAAATGGTTACTTCAACAGAGAAGGGGCCTAGAGAGAAGGTGGAGGAAATGATGAGCTGATTTTCTAGAGAGAGGATGGGGTTTGAGCTTTTGGACCTGGTTTCAGAAATTTGAGATATATATATTATAATAGAGAAATAAAATTCAGGTTCCCACATTTCTACTGTTAGCAATTGATCTCCCAACCATCATCATACTTGCTGGAATAGAACTATATATATATAAAAGAGTTTTAGCATTCATTTATATAAAAAAGAAAGTCCAAACATTGAGGTTCTTACCAATCAACTGCTTGTCTGAGATGTGTGGGAGGAGACTTGTGCAATGAGCAGAACTAAAAGCATAGCTCTCCTGCATAAAAATAAAAAGAAGCTGCCAATGGCACCTGAAATTCATAATAATTTAATTATTATATACTAAAATCACATATGGAACTTTATTATGTTAACAAAGTTCACTTACCCGGATATATAAGGCATAAAATATACTTTCTTGCCCCTTGCAAAACTTTT
>NC_028358.1:39284304-39290200 GCF_000741045.1 Vigna radiata var. radiata | reverse complement strand
TGACCGAATTGCATGTACATCGTCGTCAACTAGAGATTGGTCATCCAAATTTGTTGTAGTTTGAAATGAATGGTTGTCAGCAATATGAATATTAATTAGATTGTCTTCGTTAACTTCAAAATATTTCAAAATTACAATTATACAATTTTATATATAAAATTATCAATTCAGTCATACAATCAATTCAGTAATACAATCATACAATTAATAAGCATTCAAATGATCAATTCAAACATTCAATCACACATAATTACATATATTCAACATACAAAAAATTAAAAATTTAAAAAAGAAAGTTTAATAAACACAATAATAGGAACCTGGGAGCGTGAAAAAGGAGCCAACAACAAAGAAGGTACGACTATTCAAGTTTTGGAACGCAGCAAAATCACAATACCTACACACAAATACAACAAAAAGTAATTCATTGTTTTAAGATTTTGTTGAGAATTCAAATATAAATATAAGCTCAATTTGTACTCTCAATCTCTTATATATAGTCTTTTACACATTTTTCTACTTCCTCTCTGTTCAATTTCTCACTAATACCATATCTCTGATACTTCGATCGTCTACACACTTACTTCGCAACTTCATTATAATAATATCAAAATTTATATTTAAAAGTTAAAAAATTAAAAAAAATATTTCTAGAATTTTCAAATAGGTGTTTCGTTATTATAAGTAAAATAATATACCATTGAATAAAGTATTAAAATGGATAAGATGACCATTAAATCTTATTTCATTACAAGTTATTTTCCCAATATTTCAAAAATTATTCTTGAGATGATAATGTAGTTTTGAATAATTATTAACATTTTATAGTAAAAGTCTATTTTTAAAAGGTTATTGATCATATTATGAGATCATATTAAAGGTAATAAATACTCTCTTTTTTTTTTCTCAAAAGTCATATGAATACAAAACAAACTTTTTCAAAATGAAAGGAAATAGACACATCAAACAAACTATTTATAATAAATGATAAAGAATGTTAAGATATTGAAATATAATATAATGTTTTTGCTAATAAAAACTGCAAATTTCATAATTGTAATCAAGGTATAAATTCCACCATCTTCCTTTAAACATAATCATCTTTTTTTAATATTTTTAAAATTCTAACTTTTAAATTATTTTTCCAACAAATGCCTTTTATTTCGTAGAGAAAATAATTCAATACGTGTATTGAAAAGACATATTTAATAATTGTAAAATTAGAAAACTGTATTACTATATTAAATAAAAATTATATGAATTTATGAGTGAGAAAGTGGATCATAATTTGTGAAACTGTGTTGAAAATTTTAATCTACGAATGTTTTAGTATAGCTCGTCTATTCTCATTCCTGTCAAATTAATGCTAAAGGCGGTTGCAAACCAAATACGTTTTTAAATTAAAAATTAAAATATAAAAGAATTTCGAAGACTAATTTTATGATATAAAATAAATTTATTACAGGACTGCCTCAACTATTTAAGAATATTTTAGTAATAATCTAAGTTTTTATAATTAAATGACAAATACTACAACACAATGAAAATAAGATGGATATCAAAATCTACCATAGATGAGACTGTCTACGAAATGTTGCAGGGAGTCAAAAGTTAGAGTTTTATTAGATCAAACAGATTTCACTGGAGTACCTCCAGTTATTAGATGGTATATATTTTATCTTAACGCGTTGATTCCAAATGAAAGGAAATAGACACATCAAAATATTTGCAGAAAATAGAATTGGTTTAAATCTTTTTTTGGTTCCTAAGTTATGAGCGGATGTTCAGTTTAGTCTCCGCTTTTAAAAATGTAAACCTTTGATTCCTAAGTTATAAAAAACGTATCAAATGAGTCCTTTTTTTTATGTTCGTGGTCAAAGTACAAAGAGCAATCTAAAGTGTTGTTATTATTAAGAAACAAATCAGAGCAATCTAAAGATGTAACAGTTGTTAAGAAACAACCAAAAACAGTATTTCAAGTCAAAAAAGGACTCATTTGATACATATTTTATAACTTACGGATCAAAGATTTACATTTTTAAAAACAGGGACTAAATTGAAAATCCGCTTATAACTTAGGGACCAAAAAGAGGTTTAAACCAATAGAATTATAGCAAAGCCGAATTCGTTATACAAAAGTGTCAAAGGCAGTACATGGATTCAGACCCACAAAGTTTTCGTCAATTGTGACCCACAGAGATGATGTTGATTATCAGATGTCAAAAAGGCGTGCAGAATGCAGTGGCGGCGTGCAGAATGCATGATAACAGTTGATTTAACGTGTTTGTGTGTGTATATTTTGTGAACAAATCAACTCCTTCATAGCTTTTACCTTGTTTTATCCTCAAGTTTAGTGTGTTTCCTAGTTTTCTTGTGTTTTATTTAGTATATATAATCTCAATGTCTGAGTATGTGAAATAAATGAATAGGAAGCAATTCTACTAAAAGAAAACAAGTAAGAACTCAAGGGAACATGTTTTTAGACAATAAAAGATTAATTTGAAGCAAACACCCATGTTGGACACCTTTGAAATTACACAAGAACTTAAATTTTAGAATGTTGTCAAAACAGCTTATAGCTGAGCGGTAGCTGAGCGGCAGCTGGGCTATATGTCTCTAGAATGATGTAGCTGGGGTGCAGCTGAGCGCCCTGCTCTCTAGAATTTTGTCGCTGGGGTGCATCGGAGCGGTGACGACGCTGATGTGTTAAAATGGGTTATTTAAACATGGGTCTCATGATTTTTTGGGCATTCTTCTCCTCCTACACTTCCTTCTTCACCTAGAGAGATTGGGAGAGGCCCTTGGAGGCTATTTGGGGTGTTGGGAAGCTCTCCCACTCCTCCTTGGGTCTTCAAGCTTCATCAATGGTGATTTTTCCCCTTTTGGGTTGAGGAAGAAGATGGGTCACAAATTGGAGATGGAGATGCGAATGGGAGGCGCAAATGGAGCATGGAGCAGCTACCAAGAACCTTGGGAAAGGCTTACATCTTCTCTTTGGTTCTAATTTCTTCCCTATCTCTTCAATTTTTTGAACCCTAAGTTCTCCAGCATGGAGAGTTTTTCCTATTTGTTGAGATTAAATGTAATAAACTGAATCTTGTGTATTTTGTGATGTTAATGCATATACTTTTCCATTTCAATGTTAATAATGATTTATATGCTTAATGCTTGCTTTAGATTGATCACCCATGCATCAATTGTGGTTCTTGATGTATTGGAAAATATGACTTGAACTTAGAACTGAAATTGAACACCTAATTGATGAAATTGAGTTGTTTGTAAATGCATGAGAATGAAGTGGATGAACTCTAGTCTTGACAAATTGTAAATACACTATGTTAAATTCCATGCACACCAACTGTTTGATAACATACCAAAAAGAGTTTCTTGTGTTGTTTTGTGCACTTTGATGTCTAATTGAGTTATAAAAGGAAGAGTTGTCATGTGTTGCACAAGTCCCTTCGGAGAGAACGATATTTATCACTTGCTACGTTGCGACCGGTGCACTTGCCGTTGGTTTTGCAGTCAGCAATGCAGTGGCGGAGAGTTGTAGTGGCGGAGACAATGCAATGGCGAAGACAATGTGGCGGAGACAATGCACTGGCGGAGACAATCCAGTGGTGACAATGCACTAGCAGAGAGAGTTGCAATTTCAGCGGTGGCAGAGAGGAGAGTGCATAATGTTGTAGTTTCAGACTTCGTGAGAAAGAAACTGTTCACTGTCTTTTTTTTTAACCTAATCAACTGATACTACCGCGGTTCTTAGGGAGAACCACAATTTATTCCCATTAAAAAAATGAAAATTAAACTGAAATGGCAATTTTGAAAATTTTCACTAAACTTTTTGCCGCGGTTTCCCCCAACCGCGGCCTATTCTCCTAAATATGGGAATAGACCGCAGTTCGTAAGCCAACCGCAGTCTATTCCCTGACCATTTACCTGCCCATTCAATGCATGAGTGCCACGTGGGAGAAGTCAGGTAGGGTTTATGCTGCGGTTCTAGAGGGAACCGCGGTCGATTCTCCCACTTTTATTATTTTCAGAGTAACGTTCAACTCTCTTTTGGGGATGTCAGAAGGTTGTAGGGGGAATAGGCCACGGTTATCTGAGTAACCGTAGCCTATTCCCCCTGCAACCTTTTGACATTCCCAACTAATCCGCCCCTGCAATAAATTGGCAGGAGAATAGGCCGCGGTTCTCTGAGCAACCGCGTCCTATTCCCCCTGCAACCATCTGAAATTCCCCGCCATGCCATCTAAAATTCCCCGCCATGTCAGCCCCTGCAATAAATTGGCAAGGGAATAGGTCGCAGTTGCTTAGAGAATTGCGGCCTATTCCCCTGCCAATTTATTGTTTTTCTGACGTGGCGTCAAAGGCAAAGGTTTGACTAGGGAATAGGCTGCGGTTATTCAGGGAACCGCGGCCTATACGTTGGATTTATTTTAAAAAATGCCACCGCATAGTATTATGCTGTGGTTTCTGGTGAATCATGGCATAATGTGCACTATAAAAACACTATTTTTTACTAGTGCCAATATGATATAAACTCTATGAGATTGCAAAACTTTAGTTTGAAATTTGTCTCTGACAACCAATTTTGATATGTTTTTGCATGTTCTGTAGTATTTTTTATTTATGTGTATAGTTGTTCTATTATCATAAAAACTTGCAAAAAGGTAAGAATCATGAGATTCACATTAGTGCAGGAATAACATAATCATAGAAGTTTATTATCGAATGAGACTATAACATTCTCTACTTAGCTTTACAAGAGGATTAAGAGACATTTTTCTACTTCTTAAACTTCCAAAAAACCAAAGTATTCCTACAAAAATACAATATCTTGTCATATAACACCTATTAAGACAAAAAGAATTAAAATTTGATAAAACTCAAATGCTAACATTATTTTGTGAAGGAAATAATAGGTTAATATTTTGAAATTCATTTAAATATATGAAAGCATGAGAAATAACTTGTATGTGAAGCGACGTTGGTTGAGAAACATATTGACTTAGCTGTTGGATAACAAAATAAATGTTTGGATAAATATTAGTTAATAAAGCAAAACACCACATAATTATTTGATACTTGGGCTATCAAATAATTCTCTTTCAAAAATATGCAATGTGCAAGATGAGTCTTGATAGCCTTCTTAAAAAGCCAGGTTGGACCAAAATAAAAAGATGAAGCTATGGAGGTGGAAGTGGTGCGGAAGTTGTGGATATGGTGGTGAACCTCATGGTTTTGATGGAGCTCTCTCGAGATATTGAGCAGACTCTATAGAAGGGTGGCTAGAGGGACCTCATGGAATGCTCTAGCCTTGACTTGGGATAAAGATGACAATGAAACATTATGAATTCTTCAAGTGGTTGTGCAAGGTGGGAGACACTTGATAACGGTCTAAAAACCGTTATTTTCATACTTAAATTTGATATTAAAACACATCCTTTATGGCTTAGAATGAGCTTAAAATCAAGTAAAACACTTAGTTGAGTCATAAGAGAGTCAAAAGTTGGTTTTCGAGATATTATGATTGTTTTTACATTGTTTTGTAGGGTTTTAAGATGAATTGAAGATGGAAGTGAAGTAAGGTGGACTTAGACCCATGAAAGAAGAAGAAAAAGGATGAAAAGAAGGGTCAAGTAAGCCGCTGAGCGCCAGAATGGACCGCTGAGCGTCCAGAGCGATTAGAGGGAAACCGCTCAGCGGTAAAATTGACCGCTGAGCGGTCCAAATGGCTAGAGGGAAACCGCTAAGCGGTGAACTTAGGCGCCTGGGCGGTTGTCTGTTTTTATTAGCTAGATTCTGTAATCTTTCTGTTATCTTTTTGGGCTTATATATAGCCCCAGTGCGAATCAAAACACATTCTTTTGGCAGAGAGAAACGTCCAGAG
>NC_028358.1:39281507-39283934 GCF_000741045.1 Vigna radiata var. radiata | reverse complement strand
GATCAATTGTATTTTGCTTCCGTTTATCATGCATTATTAATTACTAGGGGAGGCTAAGGATAACAAGTCGGTAATTAGTAATAGGCTTTTTTCACCAATGGATTGGGTTAAGGGTAGACTAAGAAAGTTTGCATGACAATATGATAAATAAGCTAATTAAATAAGAAGAGTAGATATATGAGGGTGAATAAGATGAACAACTCCATTCATCCATAGTTTCTTTAAGCCAATTGAATCACTGCATTTGCATGTTTACTTTTGTTCTTTGCATACACACATCAACTTAATTCTTTTCTCAAGTCTTACGCGATTTTTTTACATGAAAAGTAAGGCCTAAAAGTCCTTTGGGAAACGATACTGGGACTTACCCATTTATATTACTTGATAACGATTTAGTACACTTGCCAGGGACTTAACAACACCTCTATTTAAAGAGGAAGGTGTCTCCAAAGTAGACAAGAAACCCTAAAAATTGACTTTTGGCACACGCCCAATGACAAACTTCTATTGCTCAATGAGTAGGCACTTTTTTACACTCATCTAGTGATAGGATGGCTCGCCCAACGAGCAAGCGCTTTTTGAACTTTCCTAAGGAATGTGTTAGGAAACAGGTTGGCTTCGTTTTACACCAAGAGAGGGGGGGGGGTGAATTGGTGTTAGTTCAAAAACAAAATCCTTTCGCAATCTTGGTATGAAAATCTAAAGCTTTTAACCTTTCCTTGAAATGCAAGTAATGAAAATTCAATGCAGTGGAAAAAACATAGTTGACTGCTAAACAGATAAAGTCGACTGAATTAAAGAATGCAGGGATAGAGAAAATCAAACACTGGTTTTTATACTCGTTCGGCCAACAATGCCTACATCCAGTGTCCTTCCAACCTTGGAAGCAAATGCACTATAATGGTTGCGGTTTTTACAACAAGGAATTTATAGAAGCACCACGCAAAAATATAAATCTCCTCTCTAACCCAAAACCAAATATAGCTGCACACATAAAAACCAGAATTGCAGCAAGAATCCCCTCTTCTGCAATTTTAACCCACGTTGAACAATCCGCAACGTGTAACCAGCACTCTTCACAGGATGCCAAGCCTATCACAACAAGCTTCACAGGTTGCCAAGCCTATCACAGTAGACTTCACAGGTTGTCAAGCCTTCAATCAAATACAGCAGTCTTCACAGGATGCCAAGCCTCTCAGGATCAAATCAAAAGCACCTTCTTTGTGCAGATGTTGATCAAACAGTGTGCACAATAGACTCCTCAATCTGAATCTCTCTCAAGAAAGATCACCACCGTCTTCTTGGAGAATTCTTGGAGCTTCCAAAACTGAGAACTATCTCTGAAACATGACAATGAAAATGTTAGATCACCAAAGTCTCAGAACAATTCGTGTTCTGTCCTATTTATAGTTTTCCTGTCATTCTCAGTCGAATGGCCTACTAATACAGTCGACTGTATTAAAAAAGTTATAACAGACAGTCAACACAAAGGCTCCTCAGTCAACCAAATCAATGCACATTTGAAAAATATAGTCGTTAGAGCAAGTAGGCATAACAGAATTCCAAATATAACAACAATACAGTCGAATGGGTGTTCCACACTGTCGACTGACACTTGAAAAAATACTTTGAAATTCTTTTCAACTTAAAATCTCATCAAGCACATGTTCACAAAATCTGTACAAAGATTTTAGCATAGTTGAATCCATTCCTAGTGTATTCTACTGAACTAGACCTTTGTCACAACAAATATAAGTTCATAAAGGTGCTTGTGATCTTTTCTTCAGAAATGTGCAGAAGTAATCAAAATCATTTTATCACACATTTCAATACAAGAATGTTCCATACATATAACACATAATCAATCATAGGAACACACATGTTGACGGATTGGCAAGCGTACCAAATCGTTCAAGTAATATAATTGGTAAAACCCAATATCGTTCTTCCCAAGAGACTCGAAAGGCTTTCTCGTTCACGTGAATTAAAATAATAAGACTTGAAAATAAAAATTAATAAATTTATTTAAGAACAAAAATATTAACATGCAAAAGTTATTGATTCAATTGACAAAAGAAAACAATGGATGAATGGAGTTGTTGGGGGTTTACAATTTCATCATTATCCGCTCTCTCTTATCTACTCCTCTTGAATTATTAGTTTGATTAATTAATTGTCATGCAACTTTCTTAGCCTACCCTTAACCCGATCCCTCGGCGAAAAGAGCCTAATATTAACTACTGGCTTGCTATCCCTAGCCTCCCCTAACAATTAATACAAAATTATAGAGCAGAAGTTAACGCAATTGATCGTCCTACCCCTATCCCTAGGTGGTATTGCAAAATCAAGGAATTACTCACCAGTTCATGACATTACTGTACGTCCCCGTATCAATAAAGACAAACAACAGTTACCGAATGAGTTAAA
>NC_028358.1:39239721-39281317 GCF_000741045.1 Vigna radiata var. radiata | reverse complement strand
AAAGAGAGTATCAAAAGATTACATTGTTTCCCCCAACAACAATAGGGTTTAGTTCACCATAGACATGGTGAAACTAGATGAAAAATGGAAGAAGAATGGAAAAGCAAACCCTAGAAAAGATGAAAAGGAGCCTAAGCATCCAAGAGATCCTCTCTAGAGAGAAAAATTAGGTCTGGCCGTCCTCCCCTGTCAAAAGAATGACCCTGAATTTGAAATAGGGGTATTTATAGGTGAGGAGCGCAGCAGAAAACAGGCCCAGGCCCAACGGACCACCGCCCGGTGGAATAAGTGTGTTGCCCGGCGGTTTCCCATAAGCCTCCAAACCACCCGGCGGCAAAGGTCACACAGCCCGGCGATTTCCCTCAAAACCGCTCAGCGCCAACGCCAGTGCCTACTCCTCGCCCTGGGCCGCCCAACGGTGTAAGTTGCCGCCGGGCGGTGCGTTGACTCTTCAAATCTTCAATTTTCTTCTCTTTTCTTGAGTCTACGACCTTTATCTTCAGCTCCATTCTTCATTTCCTCAAAATAGCTACAAAACAATGCAAAATAAGCATAATATCGCTAAAAACAGCTTTTGACTCTCTACAGCCTCATTTATTGAGTTTTGCTTGATTCCAAGCTCATTCCAAGTAGTAAAGGGCGTAATTAGGCCTAAAATGACACATGAAAATAACTGTTTTTCAACCTTTATCAACACATTGCAAATCAATCAAAACATGTTCAAAAAAAGCATTGTTCAAATCGGTTTAGTATATCAGCTTGAACATGTAAACCTGGAACTAATGTACTGTTATTAAGCAGTGTGTTGTCATCATCAAAAACCAGTTTTATATAGAGTTTGTGTTGTCAACAATCTCAACAGAGTGGACATTCTTGCCTAGCTAGGATGCTTCACCTAGTGAGAATACACTTTATTTCAACACACTTATTGCCTTACAACTTTAAATAAACTTGTTCAAAGACCCTATAGTACTTGACACTTAATTCAAGGCCTAAGGCTTAAGTAGAGTTTACTCGTAATGCTCATGGAAGCAGGCACAATGTCTCTGACCGTAAGGCTTTCGGCTGAGCAAAGTATACTCGTAAGGCTTATGGAAGCAGGCAAAGTGATAGTAGGTTACAAGGAAATGACTTATTTTTTGGGTATTACTTGGTGGTAACTGATAACGGTTGAAAAACCATTATTTTTATATTTAATTTTTATACTTAATGAACTCTTTTTGACTTAGAAACTTGCTTAGACTCATGATTATGCTTTAGTTTTGTAAATAAGGGAGTTAAGGACATGCTTTACGATTTTATCACTAAATTCCCTTGATTTTGTAGGTTTATTGAATGATTTGAAGGAAGGGTTGAAGTATCAAGGAGTTGCAGTGCAGAAAAGTCAACCAGAATGCAGAAAAGTCAACCAGTGAATAAGAAAAGTCAACAGTCAACCAGAATACTGAAAAGTCAATAAAGTGCAGTTTTGTGCCGCAGGTGGCGCTGAGTGGTGACCCAACGCTGAGCGGTGGCGCTGAGTGCCATTTTATCTAGTTTTTCATTGTTTTTCTCCTAGGAGACATCGTTGGGCGCCATTTTGAGTGTCGTACCCACCGTTGGGTGGTGGACCAGAGCTGGGCGGTGGACCAGCGTTGGGCGATGGACTTTTGGGCCTGAGCCGATTTTTCTATTATTTTTCTGAGTTATAAATAGAATTGCACGACCCATAAGGGGTATTTTTTGGTAGAAAGATACGTAGAAACACTCTCTTCACCCCTCAGAGGTAGACTTTGGATGTGGGAGCTCCAATCTATCAAATCTAGGGTTTATCTTTTCATTCTTTCCATTATTTTCATTTACTTTCACCATGTTTATGGTGAACTAAACCTCCACTGTTGTTGGGAATTGATGTAATCCTTATAAACTCTCATATATTGAATTGATGCTTTATTCATATGCTTTTATTCATTAATTGTTAGGGTTTTTCCCCTTTTCATGCATGCTTTGTTTAACTCATTCAGTAGCATGATCTTTGATTTTATCTTTATGGACACGTATAGATAGATGTAGACATGGGGAAACTTTCTCGGTAGCAATATTACCTAGACATAGGAATAGGAGGAGATTGCCTTTAAGCTTCTGTGCGAATTATGTAATGCATGATCAATTGCTAGGGGGGACAAGACATTGTAAACTAGTAATTAGGAGTAGTCTCTTTTCACCAAGACATTGGGATTAGGGTAAATTAGAAAGTGGCATTAACATTAATGAAGGAGTAGAATTCTTAGATATATGAGAGTAGATAGGATGAAATCATAAACTCCAACAATATAATTCATTCATACATCATTCACATGCGTTATCTTTTGGTCAATTGATCAAAACCTTTGCGTGCATATTTAATTTTTGTTTTTGCATTATAAAACCTTAATTTTTGTTATTCAAGTCTTAAATAATCAAGAAATCACATGAAAGTCTAGGCCTATGAGTCTCTAGGGAAACGATACTTGGTCTTACCACTTATTATTACTTGATACGATTTGGTACACTTGTCGAACTCTTAACAGTAATATGACTTGGTGAATTTCATGGATGTGGTTTTGTTTCAATGGATTGAAATGATTAGTTTGAGCAGTATGGGTGAGTATGTTTATTTTATTATATCATTTTTTTATGGCTACCCCACCCTTGTTTGTTGGTATTTATGCGATGATCGTATAACTCGTATTATTATACAAAAGTAGATGATGTTACAAATGATGTTAATGATGCTTGGAGTAAGGAGGCTTGTAGGGAAATCTTTGGAGAACTTTCAAAATGAATTTGGAACAATAATTTAGCTTTAATTGTAATTTTCGAAAAATATTTTCAAGTTATGGAATTTGAATAAACTTTTGTTTCCGAATGATTTTAATATTGTATATGATGAGTAAATAAAGTTTTCTTAAATTCACTATTTAGTGATAGTACTAGAGGTTGTATTTCTAAGTTAATGAATGTTTTATAAATTACAAGTGGCATCCTAAAACGAGTGTTACAAACAACAACATAAACTTCTTCAAAGAGAACGATATTTTTCAAATTTCCAGAATGGTTTTTGTGCAAAAATTAGTCTTTCATTCTCATAAAAAAGACGTGATAAATAGCTTGCAAATTGACATATTTAACCAATGTAAGTTAATTCTCAATCAGTTGATTTTACTTACCTAAGTGAAATCAATTAATTGATTGTTATTTCAACTGATGCAACATGTTATTCATAAAACTATACGTGGAAGCCATTTAACAAGTTAAACGTCATTTTAATAGGTTGAATAATTGTAGGACACTTATTAAGACTTTTATCCTGTTAAAATAGAATGACTCAATTTCTCACACCAAGAGGGGGGTGAATTGGTGAATTGTAAAAATAAAATCTTTTAAAATCTTTTTCACAAAAGGTGATGCCTTTAAAGCTTTCTTCAAATGCAAGATAAAAGATTTTGAATGCAGAATAAGTACAGAAAGAAGTCGATTAAATGTAAAAGAGTAAGGATCAAAAGATTCAAACACTGCGTTTTTATACTGGTTCGACCAACCTGTCTACATCTAGTGTCCTTCCAACCACGATAAGCAAATGCACTATAGTGATCAAGGATTTTACAACAAGGTTTCTACATAAGACCTCACATAAAAAATGTAAAACACCTCTTTAAGCCTCTAATAAAAATATAGCCAATACAAAAGTAGACCGACAACAAGAATCTCCTCTCCTGCCGTCTAAACCCTTTGAGACACTCTCAAAGTTAAGAACACACATGATCTTCTTCTTGTAGTCACAACAGGGAAGCTCAAACCAATCTTCAACAAATTGCAGAATTTGATTGCGCAATAACACCCAAATGTGCAGATTGATCAGTCTTTGAAAACACAACAGTCTTGCTCTTCAAGAAATCACAAGTTGTTGATCACCACGGTCAATCTTGTTTCTTGGAGCTTTTTCTCTCTTTCCTTAAGACCACAAGTTTTTGCAAAAGATATCACAAATGTTAGAAACACAAAAGTTCTTGCATAAATCAAATTCACGTTAATTTATAGAATAACACATCTTAGACACAATTTAGTCAACTAAGCTATTAATGTAATCGAATATGTCAATTCTATTATAACAGTTAGATACAAACACAACAATTAATGGAATGCGTAATTAATGCAGTCAATTATCATTTAATGCTTGGTCAACTCAATTAAAAATAAAATTGTTAGATAGTTATGTCAAGCATTAATAGATTCTCAAAACAATAACAGACTTAGTCGAATACAACACGCATGCAATCGATTATTGATGAAGGTTGAAAAACAGTTATTTTCATATGTCAATTGGGACCAAATTACACCCTTTACTACTCAGAATGAGCCTAGAATCAAGCAAAACTCAATAAATGAGTCTGAAGAGAGTCAGAAGCTGTTTTTAGCGATTTTATGCTTGTTTTGCATTGTTTTGAAGCTAATTTGAGAAAAGTANAGAATGAAGTTGAAGATACAGGTCGTTGACTCAAGAAAAAAGCAGAAAAATGAAGATTTGAAGAGTCGACGCACCGCCCGGCGGCACACTTAAACCGCCGGGCGGTCCAGGACGAGAAGAAGGCATGACGATTAACGTTGGGCGGACCTGAGGGAAACCGCCCGGCGGTGGCGATTGTCGCCGGGCGGTAGGGCGATTTGTGGCAAACCGCCCGACGGTGGCTCGCTGGACTTGGGCCCGCTTTTGATGCGCTCCTCACCTATATATACCCCTATTGCGAATTCAGAATCATTCTTTTGACAGGGGAGAACGGCCAGGCCTAATTTTGCTCTCTGGAGAGGATCTCTTGGATGCTTAGGCTCCTTTTCATCTTTTCTAGGGTTTGCTTTTCCATTCTTCTTCCATTTTTCATCTAGTTTCACCATGTCTATGGTGAACTAAACCCTATTGTTGTTGGGGGAAACAATGTAATCTTTTGATACTTTCTTTTATTGAATCTCTTGATTATTTATATGGTCTCCATATGTTTTGATTGATTATTGTTGGGTTATCATCTGTGCTTAAGGCCTTTATCGTTTAACTCATTCGGTATATTGATATTTGTCTTTATTGATATGGGGACGTACAGTAATAACATGAACTGGTGAGTAATCTCTTGATTTTGCAATACGACCTAGGGATAGGGGTAGGACGATCAATTGCGCTAACTTCTGTTTATAATGCGGTATTAATTACTAGGGGAGGCTAGGGATAGCAAGCCAGTAGTTAATATTAGGCCCTTTTCGCCGAGGGATCAGGTTAAGGGGAGGCTAAGAAAGTTGCATAACAATTGAATCAATCAAACTGATATTCGAGGGTAGTATGTAAGAAAGAGCGGAATAGATGAAATTTTAAACCCCTAATAACATGCATTGATCCATTGTTTTCGTTTTTCAATTGAATCAACATTTATTTTTGCATGTTAATATTTTTGTTCTCAAATCCAATTTATTAATTTTTATTTTTCAAGTCTTATTATTTTAATTCACGCGAACGAGAAAGCCACACGAGTCTCTTGGAAAAACGTTACTTGGTCTTACCATTTATATTACTTGTACGATTTGGTACACTTGCCAATTTGTCAACAATTATACAACAATGTTAAGCATGTTTTGAAAAACTTTTCTCTTTGAAAAATCTCACAGCACACTTGAAAAAGTTTGTGTAATGACACGAGTTTTAATCAATTCACTCTATAATGAAATCAACTTAAAACTGTTGTTTTGCCACACATTTAAAGTTCAACATAAGTGCTTGTGGTTTTGCTTTCCCATAAACATATTTCATGCAATCATATATGTACCACAGTCATATGCAATGAACAACACACACATGTTCTCAAATATGCTTTGAACATATTTAATAAATTACTCTTTATCCTAGCCCCTCTCTATGTGCAACCCCAAATTCAACATGTTGCACCATTTTCTAATGAGTCCAAAATGAATTCTTTGGGCTGAATTGAAATTTCTCATTTAACCTCCAAATTTCCCAAACTATATTTCCAAAATTTTCCCTGCAATTAATAATGCAAATAATTAGCTTAGAATATTCAAATTAATTAAAATTAGAATTTTCGGTCAAATTAAGCACTATTAGAAGAAACGGTAAAATACCGGACAATTAAGCACAATTCCCTGATTAATTCTAGTACAATAAACTAAGTGAAATCAATAAAATATCGACTCATCACATTGCACATATTTTGAAAGATGAAAACCACAAATACTTTTGTGAACTTATAATTGTGTGACAAATCTGCAGTAAAGTCAATATTAATTGAATCGACTGTACTAAAGTCTTTGTACAAATTTTGAGAATCAGTGCTTTGTGCGATTTTGAGAAGAAAAGAATTTCAAAATGTTCTTACATATCGAAGTCGACTATTTGCGCCACACATTCAACTATATATGTTGTTTGATTTGAAATTCTGTTATGCTCTTGTACAATAACGACTATAATTTCAAAAGTTAGTTGAGCATTGAATAGTTGGTCAACTATATTAAATGAGCATTTATTTTTGGTTGACTGGATGCTACTTGGTTGACAAACTGTTATAACTATCGAACCTAGTCGACTGTATTAGTAGCATATTCGACTATGAGAAACTCTAAAAAACAGAATTCTATAAATTGACAGAACATGAAGTTGTTCTAAGAATTTTGATGATTTGACATTTTCATATTCTGTTTCAGATAGATGTCTCCGTGATTGAGAGCTCCAAGAATTCTCCAAGAAGACTGTGGTGATTGTTATTAAGAGAGATTCCAAGGGAGGCTGATTGTGCGCTTATTGATTGATCATCATATACACATTGAAGGTGTACCTAGTTTGATCAAGAATTTATTCTGGCTTGGCATCCATGAAGTTTATTGCATTGGACCTGTTGTGATTACAGGGGTTAGACTAGTGGAGTCTTGTTCACGTTGAGGATTGTTCGACGTGGTGTTACAGATTGTAGGAGAAGGGATTCTTGCTGCAAGTCTGGTTTTGTTTTTGCAGCTATATTTTGGTTAAAGGGTTAGATAGGAGATTTATACTTTTGATGTGGAGGTCTTCTTATGTCACTGGCTTGACCCAACAATAAGCGCTCTTTTTATGTCACTAGCTTGACCCATCAGTAGGTATTGATACTCCTTTATGCTTGATATTCTTTTCTTTTTCTTCTTCCTGCTGAATTTCTTCATGAAGTTGAGAACACCAAGCACATATCTCCATGTATCAATCATAGGAACTTTAATCTCCAATTTCTTGAAGATCTCCATAAAGCACTTAAACCTTTCTTCTTTCCTATGATATTTCTTTTGAGGAAGAGGTTCTGCATATAATCTTTTCTTCTTACCTCTCTTCCTCTTCTTCTCACTCTTCTCCTTTAACTTTCTCTTTTTTATTTTCTTCTTTATTTTTGCATATTTTTTCTTTTTTTCTTCTCTCTCAACCACTGTTTTTTCCTTATCATCATCCTTATTCCCCTCACTCAACTTTTCTGTTTCTTCTTCCTCTATCTTTTCTTCCTCTATCTTCTCCTTATTTCTCTCCACGTTTTCCTCCTTTATTTTCTCCTCATCTATCTCTATCTTTTCTTCCTCTATCTTCTCTTCCTATATTTCTATCTCTTTTTCCTCTATCTTCTCCTCATCAACAACCTCATCACTTTCAGATTTAGTGGCTTGACATTCCTCCCTAGGGTTAACCTCAATATTAACCATAGCAAGTGTACCAGATCGTTATCAAGTAATATAAACGGGTAAGTCCAAGTATCGTTTTCCCAAAGGATTCTTAGGCCTTACCTTTCATGTAACTTAATCGCGTAAGACTTGAGAAAAGAATAAACTTGGTGGGTGTATGCATAGAACAAATATAAACATGCAATGCAATTGATTCAATTGGTTTTGAGAACTATGGATGAATGGTGTTGTTGGGGTTTACGATTTCATCTTATCCACTCTCATATATCTACTCTTCTTATTTAATTCACTTGTTTATCTAATTGCCATGCAAACTGTCTTAATTACCCTTAGCCCAATTCCTTGGTGAAAAGAGCCTATTACTAATTACCGGCTTGCTATCCCTAGCCTCCCCTAGTAACTAATAATGCAATGTGTTCTGAAGCAAATGCAATTGACCGTCTTATCCCTATCCCTAGGCGATATTGGCATAATCAAGGAATTTCCTACCAGTTCATGACATTACCGTACGTCCCCATATAGATAAAGACAAACATCATTTACCGAATGAGTTAAACAATAAAAGCATTGAGCGTAGATGAGAACCCAACAATTGATAAACAAGTATATGACAAGCATATGAAATAAATAAGAATTTCAATATATATGAGAGTTTCAAAAGATTACATTGTTCCCCAACAACAAAGGGTTTAGTTCACCATAATCATGGTGAAACTAGATGAAAATAATGAAAGAATGGAAGAGATAACCCTAAACTTGGACGAATGGAGCCTAAGCATCCAAGGAACCTCCTCCAAGGTGTGTGGAATAGCTCTGGATGTTCTCCCTGCCAAAAGAATCACTATCTAATTCGCATTGGGGCTATATATAAGCCCAAAAAGATAACAGATAGATAACAGAAAGATTTACAGAATCTAGCTAAAAAAAACAGACAACCGCCCAGGCGCCTAATTTGACCGCTCAACGGTTTGCCTCTAGCCGCTCTGGCCGCTCAATGGTCAGTTTTGCCGCTGAGCGGTTTCCCTCTAATCGCTCTGAGCGCTCAGCGGGCCATTATGGCGCTCAGCGGCTTGTTTGACCCTTCTTTTCATCATTTTTCTCCTTCTTTCATGGGTCTAAGTCCACCTTACTTCACTTTCATCTTTAATTCATCCAAAAACCCTTCAAAACAAGCATAATATCTTTAAAACCAACTTTTGACTCTCAAGAGACTCAACTTAAGTGTTTTACTTGATTTAGAGCTCATTCTAAGCCTCAAAGGGTGTGTTTTACTATCAAATTTAAGTATGAAAATAACGGTTTTTAGACCGTTATCACTACCCCATTGACGTCGGTTGTTAGGGGGGGCAGACATCTATCTGGTTGCAATTAATGCTCTTCACCTCATTCCCAAGCGCTTAAACGTCATGTAAAAAAAGCTGACATCTATAATGTTATAGATGTCTGTGCTCCATTAACTTGACGTGAATGGGCCTCTCAGGAAGGCGGGAAGACAGTTAATTTCTGCCATATTGACGTCTGGTTAATGCTACTCACCAAACTCGCAGGCCCTTCGACGTCCAGTAGTAGGGGGTCAACGTCTAAAATGTTATAGACGTCGGCGCTCTAGGACAACCGTCGTCTACTTCCCTAACCGGAATTGAAAATTCATTTCGATCAGTGCTGTAGACGTCAGCGCCCCTTGTGTCCGATGTCTAAGGTGCATGCAAAATGCATATTAAAAGTTATCTTGGATGTCATATTAGTGAGATAATTGACGTCTAGCTGACTATAGACGTCGGATTTTGTTGCAATCGACGCCTCATTTCATGTTCAATAAACCGTAGACTCGTAGTTTCGCAAACATCATCGTCTTCGTCTTCTCCTTTTTCACTCTTACGGCATTGCATTCCAGCTGCGTCTTGTTTTATTTAAACCGTTTAAACTTTGTTCAGTCCGATTATATTAGTCTTTCGTCGATTATCTTTTGATTCAACTGATTAAAATTTGGTTTCCTTGTGTTGTGTTTTAGTGCAATTTTGTTCCTCTCTTGGGGTAACGTAGTACCACATTCTGCCTTTGCTAGCTGCGTCCCAGAAAAAGCGGCGTCTTTTGGATTTCTTATGGCGTTTCGAACCAAAAACGACCCTGGGTCGTTGCCTAGCTATCGTTTCACCGTAATTTTTCCCTCTTGCGGTTGAAAATGGAACTAGGCAAGAACCCAGGTTCAGTTTTGGGTTGAAATGTCATGAGAAATTCAAAAGATGCAAGCTTTTTTTTGGGGGAAACTAGCAAAGACAGAGTGTGCTACTAGGCCATCCAAAGACAAGAACAAAACTGCATTAAAACACAACGACTATGTTAGACGTCAGTTAATGGATACACCGACGTCTATAATGACCTTAGACGTCGGTTAGTGACATGTTTGAAGTCTTTATAGTGCTCTTAGATGTCGGTTGGCTCCCACACCGACGTCTATATGATGCTATTAGACGTTAGAGTAGGCCTTAACTGATGTTTATTGACGTCGGACATGACACTAATTGACGTCTGTTATATGGAAATTTGACGTCCCATTAACATCACCCGTAATTTCGTCGGTTGTGAAAAAGACGTTAAAAACCCAAAATAACAGACATCTAAAGTCCTTTCTGCAGTAGTGTACTTATATTATCTTGCTTGACCTAATTTTTAGTTGATGTAAAATACCTAACATATACCTTCACATTAAGAACTATAAATATTAAATATGAGACTAGGTATTTATATGTGCTTTGACACTGACCCAATAGCATATGAGCTCCCATAAAATTTTCTAAGGTATTTATAATAAAAAAAACATAAATTAGAATGTTGAAATTATGTGTGAGTACAATATTGTACAATGTGAACATGTTACTATTGGATATTTGTAATTTAAGTTATCTTGATTAAGATTGTTAATCAAATATAATGTTATTAAAAAATCATAAATAAAACCAAAAGAAAAATAAATATTATTGGTAAAAAAAATAAAAACCATAGAGAATAATACTAGAGATATGTTTTTTTTTATGATAATATTCCAACACAAACCAAAACATTACATTGCATTTATGTAGATGTGATAAACAAATACAGACTTATATTTGCTAAGAGGATTTACCAAATATGATAGAAGTTAAGACGTATATATGGTTAAAAGGCTAAACAATTTGCTAACAGGATTTACCAAATATGACATATCAAATACTACACGATTTAGTACAGTCAGACAATCTACTGGCCTTTAGGAAAAATTTAACAAAACAAATTTTCATAATTAGAACATATGCATAAAATACTTCTTAAAATATATTATTGTTTTCCAGGCTGTTTTACAGCATGAAATATTTTGTTGCTTTTTTATTTTTATCTGATTTCGTATTCTACTAAAAAAAATATATAAATACAATATGTAATCATTCCTTTTTCTCTTATGTTGTCTTCCGTTTGTCAACATCAACTGTGCAAGTATATAATTGACATTCTTTTCACATGAAATACCATTCATGTCAGATAGTAAATTATAAGTAAATGAGAGGGATTTTTCAGACACTGTTGTTATTATTATTATTGGTATTTGTCGTGTTTGAATGAACTATTGATCACATGAAGATAGTTTGTCTCACCTGGTTCGGTACTTAAAGTTTTGTATTTTGAAAAACATGTTTAACATTGGAATCTTGTTACTAATGCAATCACATGACTGTGTTCTGTTAGGACAAATATATACCATGTGGCTCTCTGATAAAAGGACAAAACTTCAAAGAAAATAATGATCTTCAATCTGACGCTACTTTTGTTCACGTACAAAAGAAACAAAACAAAAAGTTGACTTTTACGCCTTTCTTTTTGCAATTACTCACCACAATGGTTTTATTACTTCTTCTGTGAATTAGGCCAATTGGAACTTAATATCTATGTCACTTTTTCTGTATTTCTTATTCAATTTTCATTTCCAAAGATATCTTTGGATGTTTTCGTTTTAGATAGTCAAAGTTCTTCAATTATTTGAAGTTGTGATTTTTTTTCTTGCCAATTAATGTATCCTCCTTGTACATTATAAGGCATGGCAATATCTATTCAATATTAATTATATAACGATAAATCAAATAATATCCTTTTTTCTTTTTTTTTAAAGCCACAAACGTATTTAGATGATTTTAAAGCCATATGTCAAGTCACAACATATCTGTTATTTAGAATATTTTAAAGCCACAAACGTTTATGAAATTCAAAAAAAGAATAACGGTCAAATATAGGATTTGTCCTAAACTTTACTTTTTGTTGAAAAACCCACACCTAAATATAAAATTAACTTGTAGAACATAAGTAAGTGTACTTTTGTAAAATTAAATAAGTCTCAGTTTATTTTTTAAGAATTTTACTGGTGAAAAGAAGAATTATATTAATATTATTCTTCGATTGCATCATCAAATGAAAAAGAGCTTAATCATGATCTTATATGATTCAAATGAAAAAAAATGTGTGAAAGATATATGAGATGTAAAAATTAGCCCAAATTTACCAAAATTATAAGCATGTGATACAAACTCGTATGATAATTTATGGTAAATGACATGACACTACCAGCTTTGTTCTCCTTTATACTCAGATTCCTCGAAAACTTGTAACAAAAGGCAATTCAAGATTCATTAGTTTACAATAATCAATCATTTGGAAAGAACACAAGTATCAGAAAGAAAATCAATCAAAACCCAATGATAAGCATTGTTTTCACTTTCAGCCACAAAAAATATGCAGCTTTAACAAAGGACTATATAAACTGCAGAATACCATGTTCTCTTGAATTCCTCATATTCCCATAGTTTCTTACGGAATCCCATCTCTTCCCTCAATGGCTGGTTGAACAAGCATCTTTTAGTGCTTGTCATAGTCTGAAATCATGCACAATTTCTTCCCCCAAAGGATTTGAATCTGGTTCCACTTTTGGTGGAGAATCTAGTTACCACAAAGTGACTTTAATGTTTTATCATATAGCATAGTATTGCATCCTCCAAGTATATATGTTCTTATCCCATACTCAAAGTTAAGCTCCGTGCGCAATATACACATACTCACACAAGCGTGGTTCTAAATCCACAACCAAAGAGAGTGTTTGGTTGCTGTTTCCTACAAAAATGGCAGTGGAAGAAGAGCTAACAAAAACGAAGGCCTTCATACGCCATGCTATTACTGGTCGTTGGTTCATGATCTTTGCCTCATGTCTCATCATGGCAGTTTCAGGGGCAACATACATGTTTGGTTTGTACTCCAACGAGGTAAAAACCTCGTTGGGGTATGACCAATCCACGCTCAACTTGATAAGCTTCTTCAAGGACCTTGGTGCCAACCTTGGAATTTTCTCTGGGTTGATCAATGAGGTAAGTCCCCCTTGGGTTATACTAGCCATGGGAGCCACAATGAACTTTGTGGGCTACTTCATGATATGGCTATCTGTCACTTCACGCATTGCCAAACCCCAACTGTGGCAAATGTGTCTCTACTTTTACATTGGTGCTAATTCTCAGTCCTTCGCTAACACTGGTGCTTTGGTGAACTGTGTCCAAAGCTTCCCAAGAAGCCGTGGAAGTGTAATTGGTCTTCTGAAGGGTTATGTGGGTCTAAGTGGAGCTATTTTCACTCAGCTATACCATGCCTTATATGGTGACAACTCCAAAACTCTTATATTCCTCATTGGCTGGCTTCCTGCTGCTGTTTCCTTCATTTTCCTTCCAACAGTTAGGGTCTTGAGTATCACCCCACAACCCAGAGATATCAAGGTTTTTTACCAACTTCTTTATATTTCACTTGGGGTTGCAGGGTTTCTCATGGTGTTGATAATTATACAAAACAGGTTGAGTTTCACAAGGGTGGAGTACATAGTGGATGGCATGGTGCTTCTTTTCTTGCTTCTTCTCCCACTTGGTATTGTGTTCAAAGAAGAGTTCAGACTTTGGAAGAACCAGAGCCAGAACCAGAACCAGAACCAGAACCAAACCGTCCCCGATCATGCAGATGCTGTTACTGCTTCTGCCTCAGTTATTGAATTGCCACAGCCAGAAGAAGCACATGCCGCTGCCTCTTCTCATCTGGAAGGAAAAACCAGCTCATGTTTAAAGAACGTTTTCAAACCTCCAAAAAGGGGTGAGGACTACACCATCTTCCAAGCTATTTTCAGCATTGACATGTTGATTCTGTTCATTGCATCAGTGTTTGGTGTGGGAGGAACATTGACGGCTCTTGACAATCTGGGACAGATTGGAAACTCATTGGGATACCCGAAAAAGAGCCTCACAACTTTTGTGTCTCTTGTGAGTATATGGAATTATCTAGGAAGAGCATCTTCTGGGTTTGCCTCAGAATATTTGTTAGCCAAATACAAATTCCCTCGTCCCTTGCTCCTCACTCTAGTCATGCTTCTCTCCTGTGTTGGCCATATTCTAATCGCTTTTGGTATCCCAAACTCACTTTATTTCTCTTCAGTGATTATTGGGTTTTGCTTTGGGGCCATATGGCCCTTAATGTTTGCCATCATATCTGAAATATTCGGCCTCAAATACTACTCAACTTTATACAATTTAGGTGCTGTGGCAAGCCCTGTTGGATCTTACATTCTGAATGTGAAAGTCACTGGTTTTTTGTATGATAAAGAGGCTTTGAAGCAGTTGAAGATGAAGGGACTCACAAGGCAAAAGGGAAAGGACTTAACTTGCTTGGGAGTGCAATGCTACAAGATGCCTTTCATCATAATCACTGCTTCAACCTTGGTTGGATGCTTTGTTTCCTTCATTCTAGTCTTAAGGACCAGAAAATTTTACAAAGGGGACATTTATCAAAAGTTCAGAGTTGAACCAGACACACCACAGAATCTTCCAACTTTTGCCACCACCACAAACTTCTCTCAAGAACCAGATAAAATCAACACCAAATAATGTATGTTCAATGGTTTACCTTTATTCAGTGAAAAACTTGGTCTTACAAAGCTCATGTTTAGATTTTAAGGACACAAAAGTTCATTTATGTTCCTTTTTTGTTTATCAATGATCTCGTACCTTGAAAATGTAACTATACTTCTATTGTTCACAATAATCTCATATTACTTTGCCAAAATATCTGTGGTATCAACAAAATTTGAAAGTCCAACAATTCCTTTCGGTGGCAGAAATCGTGTACTAGCAAGCTCTTACATTATCTGTCACCGTTGTTATAGATTTTTTATGGAGATATGTATGTTCTTTTTTGTTTTTATTTAGGTTTTTGTGTTTGGATTTATGTCTAAACAATGTAGTTTGAGGTGGAAATATTTTCAGCTTTTATGTGAACAGCTTGCTCTATTTCTTTTTGTTAGTACAGATTTTCAGTCATTTTTGTTCGCAAGCATTTTCTAGAATTTATGTCCTCCACACTTGAAATTGTTTAAGTGCTAATAATAATGAAAAATTGACAGAAACCTTATTTGTTGGTTTCAATCAAAATGGAAAAAAAAAATGAACGAATCAAGTTCACGCCTAAATAATGAGTTTTTTGGTGAAGGGAATATTAGATTAAATCCGAAATCTTGTCATGATACATGTTTGTTGAAGGGAATATTATGGTGAAAATGGGGACCTTCTTTTTCACTTTCTAAAGAATGAGTTTAAGTTGGGCATTGATAAGATAGAAAAAAGGTGAACATTTTATAAAAAAAAATAAAAAATTTATCATTTTAAAATTTTGAATTGGAAAAAATATTAATTTTTTATCGATCGGGTTCATCTCGTTTGTGTTGTATTTTTTAATAAATTTCTCTCAAAGACCCATCCATAATAAAAAAAAAAAATGGGCACTTTTGCATCTATACTTTCTTCCACCACCTTCATCATATATAATAATTCAGAATTTGAAATATAGCTTCGGAATACATAATTCAAAAAAGGCTACAGGATATCTAATCTGAAATATAATTATGATAAGGTTGTTTTCAATTACTTGATGGTAAACCACTATTAATACCATGATTATAATCTTCTGAAAGCGAGAAATGTAAAATATATTTTCAGATAGTTTTGAAGAACCTGGATATATAATCGAGAGGTGTTCAAAGAGTTTAATGAATAGAGGTATTATAGTAAATGGGCCTAAATTCTATTCAGAAAGTGCAAAACAGGAAAAAAAAAATTAAAATACATAAATTAAAACGAGGTTTAATTCACAATGCATTTTTTTGTGATTTCTTTTTCTGTTTTTTTTTTTTTTAAGAATAAAGTGTTAAACGTTGACAGAAATGATACCGGTTTATGTAGTTAATCAAATGTATATAGTTCGATTTTAAATAATGATGCACTATGAAATAAACTATATTAAAAAAAGTATGCATGTATGCATTTAGATCTTTAATGGAGTTAATTAATATTATATATATATATATATATATTAGCCTAAATAATAGAAGGACGTGACGAGACATAATGGCTCCAAGTGTTCCCACTAATTCTACTCATGATTGCTCAGATGTGACATTAAGCTAATCCTTTATGTTAGTTGCATTGTTGCATACTAAACTTAAATTACTTTTATTAGCCATGAATAGTATTGTACTGACCAAGTACTTCTAGTCCTATACGTCCTTATTCGATTAAACGTTTAACTATTAAGGCATATGTATTCGGTTCATCCATATCATAAAACATTCATTCATCGTTATGGTTAATTGGTTTAATGGGTCCAAACTCATTTTAGATAAAAAAATTTATATAAATAACATATTTTACGATATATATTAATTATGTTTTGATTAATTATTATATTTATTGATATTTCTTTTTAAATCGTGGAATGTTTTTATTTTAAACTGGTTTAATGATAGTATTGATTCAGAGGAGGACGTTGTCTTCTACAACACTCAAGTAACTTTATAGTTGACTAATTAATTTTATTATATACAAGTTTTTGTCACCACTCCGAAGGAGGTAGCTCTAAAGAGATCCACTCGCTTTCTCCCTTTACCATTGATTTTTTCGACACACTGACATTATCTTATACAACACAATTCACCACAAATCGCCATCATCACCTTACCTCCTCGCACTCCGCAACATTAGGCAAAAAAAGGAAGAACCTCTGAGAACCTTTATTGAAAGGTTCAATAAAGTGGCCCTACATATCAAAATCTTAAATAGCAAGGTGATTCTCCACTATATGATCATGATATTGAGCTTGGGTCATTTTGCACAGCACTTGTGTATGACACCACCTACGAGTATGGATGAGCTGAGGCAGCTGGTCGCCAAGTTCATGCAGTTGAAGGATGCGAGAAGAAAGAGGTAGAAAAAGAGAAAAAAGAGAAAATAGATGAACCGACCCAACACAAGGACATCATTTCGATGCTAGACCCCGTTGAGGGGTACAATAAACACCATATCTTGAGGGTTCACAAGAGGTAATCCTTATTCTAGACTAGAAAGGGACACTTAAGGTCAGTATAATCAATAAACATAGTATCCCGAAACCAATGACAAAAGAGGATTTTAGTTATCACATTCATAGAAGTGGACTTTCAGGGAGTAGATTTGGATCAAGATGACCCTATGGTCATAACAGTAGAAGCGAAGAACTTCACTATCAAAAAGTTTCTAGTCAACTAGGGTAGTTTAGTAGATAAAATCTTCTAGAAGATCTACAAGAAATTGGAGTTTCAAGACGAAGGAATGACCCCTTTCGACGAACCTGTACACGACTTTTGTAGAGAAATGGTGTGAACCAGAGGATACATCGACCTTTAAACCACTTTTGGTGAAGGAAGTTTAAACAAGACCATACCAATCTGGTACTTTGTTATAGATGCGAGCATGTCCTATAACATCTTGTTAGGTTTCCATCACTTAACCTGCTCAATGTCATGGTGTCCACCCTTCACCTTACTATGAAGTTCTCATCCTGATCTGGGGACACCATCATGGTCCACTGTAACCAAAAGATGGCATATGATGAAGTATTTGGAAACACTACAAGGGGGGATGGGGAGGAGGTGTTGAATAGTGTTAATAGAAAACTTTTTTGCAACACTCAGTTATTCATGTATACTATGAATTGCTTTCATATTCATCTAATTTGTCTCGTATGCATAGGCCTTTATGTAAACAAAGTAGAGAACTTTCTATAGAAAACAATGCTTTAAAAGAGGAAGTAACTTCATCCAAGGATAATGTAAATTTGATACAACAAAATGTTAGTAATCTTAGGAAAGAGAAAACTCTTTTGCTAAAAAGAACCTTGAGAATGATACTCTCACCAAAGTGTTTTATAGAACACTTGAAGGGAATGACAAACTAAATCTCTTATTAAAAGACAGTAGGTATCCCTCAGATAAACGAGGCCTAAGGTTTAGTAAATTCAATACAAAAACCAAGAATACTAGGTTTATTGGGTCAATTAGTGATACATCATCTTTAGGAAAGAAGAAGATGTACAAAACTAACAAATAATGATCCAATGAAATATGGGTACCTAAAAGTCAAATAATTCTTCTTGCAGATTTGCATAATGATCAAAAGAAAAACCTTGACATGGTACCTGGACATTGGGTGCTCAACACATGACGGGAGAAAAGTGAATGTTCCTAAGCCTAAGGAGTAAGAAAGGAGGATCAATCACTTTTGTAGGAAACCAAAGGGGAAAGATCATTGGAATTGGAAAGATAGGTACAACCCTTTCCCCTTCCATTGATAATGTTTTGTTAGTAGACAACCTTAAACATAATCTATTGAGCATAAGTCAATTATGTGACAGTGGATACAATGTTGTATTTGAGAAAGGCTAATGTATAGTATTATATGATAGTAGTTCAGTAGTATTTACAGCTAATAGGTAGGGTAACTTGTATAAAATAAACCTAGATGAACTGTAGTCTTAAAGTGTTTCATGTTTGGTATCTATGAAAGATGAGGAAATATCATGGCACAATAACTGTGGACATGCAAGTATGAGATTAATCTCAAAGTTGTAATGTCGTGATCTCGTAAGATGATTGTCTAAAGTATCATTCAATGATACAATCTTATATAATTCTTTCATGAAAGGCAAACATGTAAAAGAGTCTTTTAAAAGTAAAAATAATGTTTCTAAAAAACGACCTCTAGAGTTTTTTCATATAGATTTATTTGGACTTGAGCGGTAAACGCTATGCACTAGTGGTAATGGACGATTTCTCTAGGTGAAATTAGGTCATATTTCTAACTCACAAGGACGAGGCATTTGATGTCTTCTACGAACTATGTAAAAGGATGGAAACGGAAAAGAATTTTAAAATAATGTCTATTCAACCATGGAAATTTTTTTGCGAAAACTCTAGCATTAAGCACAACTTTTCAACTCCAAGGACTCCACAAAAAACATTGAGTCATTAAAAGGAGAAACAAATCTTTACAAGAGATGGCCAAAACAATTCTAAACGGTTTTATCTCTCCTAAGCACTTATGGGTAGAATAGAGTTTACATTAGGCCAATCATTAACAAAACACCTTATGAATTATGGAAAGACAAAAGGCCCAACATCTTTTACTTTCATCGCTTTGGATGTCAATGCTTCATGTTGAACACTAAGGACAATCTGGGGAAATCAAGAGTGTTTAGAGTCTACAACCCTAGAACCTTGAAAGTTGAGGAAGCCATTCATGAGAAGTTTAATCGTGAGCTTGACCTAAACAAGTCAGAGCTAGACGACTCCTTTTATAAATTACAGATAGACGATACTTTGTCCAAGGAGGTGAATGCTTCCACTTCATCAGATATAATAAATGGTCAAGAAGAAAATCATTAGAAAAAGCCACTCAACGATACATCTGAAGAAAGGAAGGAACCTAACAATCTACACCGCCTAATAGTCAAGGATCACGCCTTAGAAAAGATC
Organism: Vigna radiata var. radiata; assembly: GCF_000741045.1. Classification (NCBI taxonomy): domain Eukaryota; kingdom Viridiplantae; phylum Streptophyta; class Magnoliopsida; order Fabales; family Fabaceae; genus Vigna; species Vigna radiata. Next base: position 39,261,714 of record NC_028358.1, on the reverse strand, counting down.
ATAGGAAATCTGGATGAGCATGTAGATAATATCACAAGCAACCTACCACAACTCATCTCTCAAATAGATCCATTAAACGTCAATCAGGGTCTGGAAGATATCTCTTGGGTAGAAATCAAGAAAGAAGAACTGGATCAATTTAAGAAAAATGCGGTATGGGAACTAGTTAAGCTAGCTCAAGGAAGACATGTAGTTAGAGCTAAATGGGTCTATCGCAACAAACTGGATGAAGACGAAAGAGTCATTAGAACAAAGCAAGACTAGTTGCAAAAGGCTATTCACAGCAAGAAGGAATTGACTACATCACAATATTCATCATTATTCAAATATATGTTGACGACATTATATTTAGTGCTACTAATGAGGAATTATGCTAAGACTTCTCCATCATGATGCAAGAAGAATTTGAAATGAGTATGATGGGAGAGCTGATATTCTTACTCGGACTGCAAATAAAACAAGAAAAGGACGCAATTTATATTAATCAGGCGAAGTACATCATGGAGCTACTGAAAAAGTTCAAAATGGATGAAGCAAAGGAGATAAGAACTCCAATGCATCCAACAACTACCCTAGGGCTAGACGAAAGCTCAAAAAAAGTGGACAACACTTTTGTATCTCACCGCGTTTAGACCTAACATAGTGTTAGAAAATACAAAGTTGACTACGAAAGCAGTAAAATCGACTTAATATCAAAGAGTAGGGATAGAGAATTCAAACGCATGTTTTTATATTGGTTCGACCTTATTGCCTACATCCAGTGTCCTTCCACAATCCGGAAGCAAATGCGCTATAATGGTCAAGGTTTTTAGAACAAGGCTTTTATAGAGACCTCCACGTCAAAAATATAAAACACATATCTAACCCTTTAACCAAAATACAGGCAATACTAGGGATGGCAATAGGTCGGGTCGGGCACGAATAGTGTCTACCCACAACCCGACCCGACAAAAAAAAAAAATCCACCCGCTACCCAACTCGCTACCCGCACGGATACTTGCTTAAAAAATATCTGCGGATATTTTAAAACCCCGTGGATATCCGCGGATACCCGCCAATATTTAAAAATATATATTTTTATAAATTATTAAAATAAAATTTAAATAAAATTACAAAAAAATATATAAAATATAATATAAATTAAATTAAATATAACTTCAAATTTAATTTTTGTTTCGGTTGAATTGGTCCGATAGTCAGTCGTCCGTCTTTGCGTTGTTCTCTTTTGGTCCTCAATCCTTCCTGAGAACGCCATCTACTTCGATGGGTTGTTGACGTGCAGAAGACACTCCGACACTCAAGATATAAAAAGGTCTAAATTTTATTAAGATAGAAGAGGAAGATTGTACCTAGACATCAATTGTATATTTATAGAGCCTGCAATAAAATCCAATAATCAATAATTAATACCGTATATTTGTAAAGAGCCTGACCTATTAATTATTGCAATATATTTTTAGGCAATCAAACCCAATAATCAATAATCAATAATGTTGAAATTGTTGACAACACAATTTCTATATCAATCTACTTTTTTATGATGACAACACATTGCTTAATAACATGCATATGTTGTTTGTTGTGATTACATGTTCGTATGGATTTTAATTGTTATATTTGTTGAACATGTTTGAAATGTGTTACATGTTCTTATGTTGATTGTTTGATATATATCTGGAACGTGTTTATATGCTTTATGTGCTATGTGCTTTGCATCATTTAAAATGTTTTACTACACATAGTTTAAAGCTGAAAAACACAAACACTTTTATGAACCTTTAATTGTGTGACAAAGTTCTAGTACAGTCGATTACATAGTAAATGAATTCAACTATGCTAAAGTCTTTGTGCAGATTTTGAGGATCAGTGTTGTGTGTATTTTTGAGAAGAAAAGAATTTCAAAATGTTTTACATGGTTGATGTCAATTATGTACTTTACATATTCGACTGTATCTGTTGTTTGATTTGGAATTCTGTTATGCTCTTGCACTCTAATGGCTATATTTTTAATAGTTAGTTGAGCATTGAATGTGTTCTGTTATTTGTTGACCATAGGCTACTGAGTTGACTGAACTGTTATAATTGTTATAATACAGTCGACTGAATTAGTCACACAATCGACCGAGAATCTGACTGATGAACAAAAATCTATAAATAGATTGAACACAAGTTTGTTCTAAGACTTTTGATAAACTGACAATTTCATTTCTATTTCAGATTTCTCTTAACTCCAAGAATCCTCAAAGAAGACAGTGGTGATATTTCTTGAATGTGATTCATTGAGGAGACATTGTCCGCTTACACTTGCCGATCATTACATGCACAAGTAAGGTGCTTCTGTTTGATCGAGTTGAAGGCTTGGCATCTTGTGAAGACTGCTGAATTGTGATCAAGGCTTGGCATCCTGTGAAGACTGCTAGAAATGTACCTGTTGTGATACAAGGGGATAGTGCACTTTGAGGATTATTCAAAGTGGTGTTACAGATTGCAGAAGAGGGATTTCTTGCTGCAATTCTGGTTTTATTGTTCAACTATATTTTGGTTTTGGGTTAGAGAGGAGATTTATATTTTTGACGTGGAGGTCTTCTATAAATTCCCTGTTGTAAAAACCGCAATCATTATAGTGCATTTGCTTCCGGGTGGAAGGACACTAGATGTAAGCATTGTTGGCCAAATGATGAAGGTTGAAAAACAGTTATTTTCATATGTCATTTTAGACCTAATTACGCCCTTTACTGCTTGGAATGAGCTTAGAATCAAGCAAAACTCAATAAATGAGTCTGTAGAGAGTCAAAAGCTATTTTTAGCGATATTATGCTTGTTTTGCATTGTTTTGTAGCATTTCTGAGAAAATGAAGAATGGAGCTGAAGATAAAGGTCATAGACTCAAGAAAAGAGAAGAAAATTGAAGATTTGAAGAGTCGACGCACCGCCCGGCGGCAACTTACACCGTTGGGCGATCCAGGGCGAGGAGTAGACACTGGCGTTGGCGTTGGGCGATTTTGAGGGAAACCGTTGGGCAGTGACCCTTGTCACCGAGCGGTTTGGAGGCTTAGGGGAAACTGCCGGGCGGCGCACTTATTCCGCCGGGCGGTAGTCCGTTGGGCTTGGGCCTGTTTTCTACTGCGCTCCTCACCTATAAATAGCCCTATTGCGAGTTGAGATGTATTCTTTTGACAGGGGAGGACGACCAGACCTAATTTTGCTCTCTGGAGAGGATCTCTTGGATGCTTAGGCTCCTTTTCATCTTTTCTAGGGTTTGCTTTTCCATTCTTCTTCCATTTTTCATCTAGTTTCACCATGTCTATGGTGAACTAAACCCTATTGTTGTTGGGGGAAACAATGTAATCTTTTGATACTTTCTTTTATTGAATCTCTTGATTATTTATATGGTCTCCATATGTTTTGATTGATTATTGTTGGGTTATCATCTGTGCTTAAGGCCTTTATCGTTTAACTCATTCGGTATATTGATATTTGTCTTTATTGATATGGGGACGTACAGTAATAACATGAACTGGTGAGTAATCTCTTGATTTTGCAATACGACCTAGGGATAGGGGTAGGACGATCAATTGCGCTAACTTCTGTTTATAATGCGGTATTAATTACTAGGGGAGGCTAGGGATAGCAAGCCAGTAGTTAATATTAGGCCCTTTTCGCCGAGGGATCAGGTTAAGGGGAGGCTAAGAAAGTTGCATAACAATTGAATCANTATTGAAACTCTTGATTATTTATATGGTTTCCATATGTTTTGATTGTTAATTGTTGGGTTCTCATTTGTGCTTAAGGCCTTTATCGTTTAATTCATTCGATAACTGTTGTTTGTCTTTATTGATACGGGGACGTACAGTAATGTCATGAACTGGTGAGTAATTTCTTGATTCTGCAATATCACCTAGGGATAGGGGTATGAAGATCAATTGCGTTTAACTTCTGCTCTATAATGCTGTATTAATTGCTAGGGGAGGCTAAGAAAGTTGCATGACAATTAATTAATCAAACTAATAATTCAAGAGGAGTAGATAAGAGAGAGCGGATAAAGATGAAATTGTAAACCCCCAACAACTCCATTCATCCATTGTTTTCTTCCTGTCATTTGAATCAATCTCTTTTACATGTTCATATTTTTATTCTCTTAATGAAATTAATTATTTTTATTTTCAAGTCTTATTATTTTAATTCACGCGAACGAGAAAGCCTTTTGAGTCTCTTGGGAAAACGATACTTGGTCTTACCATTTATTATTACTTGAATGATTTGGTACGCTTGCCAATCCGTCAACACCAAACCATTATAAAAACTTGTGTTTGATTTTCTCTATCCCTTATCTTTTACATTGCAGTCAACGTTATTTCTAACGCAGTCTACTACGTTTTTTCCACTGCATACATTTTTTGATTGCTTACATTTCAAGAAACTTGAAAAAGCTTTATACTTTGTTTGCAAGATTGCGAAAAGAACATATTTTTGAAACATCAGCAATTCAACCCCCCTCTTGGTGTATAAAGAAGCCTACATGTTTTCCTACAATTGGCACCAGAGCTGGTTTTCATAAGATATTTGAAAAACTAGTCGACTCTGTTTTTCTTTGATTTGACTAAACAAACCTGGGGATGACTTTTGTTTCGCATTCAAAAAGGACTCATGATTTCAAAATTGATCTTGTCTCTGCACCTTACAATATGAAGTTAAAGTCTATGACTAATGGTTTCTATGAATATTTTGAAACAGGTAACTTGGACTACAAAGCAAATCGAAATGAAGAACCTAGTTCAGAAATGCAAAGATCCATCTTGCTGGATAACAAGTTTACAAAGTTTCTGAAAAAGAAGGATGAACAAAGTTGTTCAGTTGATGCCAAGAAGCTCAAGACTAAAGAAGAATTGACTATGATGGCAAAATCCAGAGTTATCCAAACTGATCTGAAACAACTGTCCAAAAGTTCTACATGGTATCTCGATAGTGGTTGTTCGAGAGACATGATTGCAGATCCTACAAAGTTCTCAGATATTTCCTATAAAGCCACGGGCCATGTCACGTTTGATGATAACAACAAAGCAAAAATCATCGGTATAGGTAAAATAAAAACTCCTTCATGTTATGAGATTAAAAATGTTTTACTTGTTGAAGGGTTGAAGCACAATCTGCTCAACATCAACCAACTATGCGATAAAGGTCTAAAGATCACGTTTGAGCCCAAATACTGCCTGATCAGCGACGGAACAACTGATGAGTTACTTCTTGTGGGAAACAACATTTATATAATCGACTTCACAGATAATTCATTTGAATCTGTCATATGTCTGATGGCTAAAGAGGAAAATGCATGGCTTTGGCACAAGAGACTTGCTCACATCAGCATGAATCAACTAAACAAGCTGGTCTCCAATAAACTGGTAAATGGCTTGCCCGAAATCCGATTCACTACTGATAGATTATGTGATGCATGCCAAAAAGGGAAGTTGACTAAACAACCTTTCAAGAGTAAAAGAGAGATGTCAACCAAGAAACCTCTACAATTACTTCACATTGATCTTTTCAGACCATCAAGAGTAAAGAGTCTTGGAGGGAACTCATATGGACTAGTCATTGTTGATGACTACTCAAAGTACACATGGACTAACTTCATTGCAGCTAAAAGTGACATGCTCAAAGTTTTCAAAAGCTTTGCTGCTGCAGTTCAGAATAAAATGGATCTTAAGATCAAGGCTATTAAAAGTGACCATGGAGGAGAATTTCAGAACAAAGAGTTTGATAATTATCTTGCAGAAATGGGAATTGCTCATAATTTCTCAACACCTAGAACTCCACAGCAGAATGGAGTTGTGGAAAGGAAAAATAGAGCATTGGAGGAGTTGGCAAGATCTATGCTGAATGACAGAGACATGCCAAAGTATTTTCGGGCAGATGCTGTAAGTACTGCATGCTATGTGCTAAATAGAACTATCATAAGGTCCATATTAAAGCTTACTCCTTATGAATTGCTGAAAGGAAGAAAACAAAACATTTCACATTTGAGAATCTTTGGAAGTAAATGCTTTGTACTGAATAATGGAAATGATAACCTCGGGAAGTTTGACTCTAAAGCAGATGAAGCTATCTTCTTAGGATATTCTCTAAACAGCAAAGCTTATCGCGTGTACAATAAAAGGACTATGAATGTCGAGGAGTCTATTCATGTTGCATTTGATGAGTTCATCATGGATCAAAATCATTCTGAACAAGTCAGGAACTCAGGTAAAGAAGGTGACAATTCTAAAGAAGAAGAAGAATTGATTGAGGATTTTGTTGAAAAAGAAGTTAATATTGAACAGGTTGATAAAGAAGATGATACAGAATGTGACACCCGGGCACTGACGAGGGCGGGGAGTGATCGCCGGTGCAAGAGGCATGGTGCAGGGGGCACGGACAAGGAGTGGCTCCTGGCAGGCTTCGAGTGGGAGGGGTACATGGACGAATCGAACATACACCGGAATGAGAGGGATCTGGAGATTGTATAGGTATGGGACTATACAGTTGAAGGATAGCTTAAAGGAATTGATTTGACTACTCATATCAACAAATGCATTTGCTTTTCGGTAGCCTAACCCATAAGAACTCCATGGTTAAGCGTGCTTAGACTAGAGTAATTATGGGATGGGTGACCTTCCGAGAATTTTTCTCGGAAAGTGTGTGAGTGAGGACAAAGCACACTGGAAAGCCTCGTGTTGATGTGGGGGGGCAGTCATCAGTCTCTGTAAGTTGTCGAGGCGGTTTAATTAACCGTTGAGCGATTGTCTGTTTTTATTTGGCTAGATTCTGTTATCTTTTTGGCCTATATATATAGCTTAAGTGCGAATCAAAACTCATTCTTTTGGCAGAGAGAAACGTCCACAACAGCTCTACACTCCTTAGAGGTCGTTCTTTGGATGCTTAGGCTCCACACTACTCAATCTAGGGTTTATTCTTTCATTCCTCCATTGTATTTCATCTAGTTTCACCATGATTATGGTGAACTAAACCCTTTGTTGTTGGGGAACAATGTAATCTTTAAAAACTCTCATATATCCAAATTCTTATTTACTTTATATGCTTGCATATGCTTGATTTATCAATTGTTGGGTTCCTTACCTTTGCTTAATGCTTTTATCGTTTAACTCATTCGGTAAATGTTGTTTATCTTTATTGATACGGAGACGTACAATAATGTCATGAACTGGGGGAATTCCTTGATTAAGCTAATACCGCCTAGAGATAGGGGTAGGACGATCAATTGTATTTTGCTTCTGTTTATCATGCATTATTAGTTACTAGGGGAGGCTAGAGATAGCAAGCCGGTAATTAGTAGTAGGCTCTTTTCGCCAAGAGATTGGATTAAGGGTACACCAAGAAAGTTTGCATGACAATATGATAAATAAGAAAATTAAATAAGAAGAGTAGATATAAGAGAGTGGATAAGATTAAATTGTAAACCCCAACAACACCATTCATTCATAGTTTTTTCCTTGCCAATTGAATCACTGCATTTGGCATGTTTATTTTCGTCTTGCATACAAAACCTAAATTTGATTCTTTTCTCAAGTCTTATGCGATTGGTTTACATGAAAGTTAAGGCCTAAGAGTCCTTTGGGAAAAGATACTCGGACTTATCCATTTTATATTACTTGATAACGATCTGGTACACTTGCCAGGGACTTAACACAAGTCATTACTCAATTCAGATTTTTAGTGGAATCCTATCAAGATGCATACATTCTTTTAATTCACTTCAGCTCACATGATCATATATTTTCCAACAGATGTTTTACTTATGAATGATCAATCAACTAAGCACAAATGTAAACATGGAATTTATCAATTCTCTCCAAGCAAGTGTTTCACTTAATCACTTAAGTGTTTAAGAGGGTACTCCATCTCTCTACTATTCATATGTCACCTAAAAAAAAATTTCCCTTCATCTAATACAATCAATATTCTCACATACGAATGCCATCACAAGGACTTTTTCAAGGCTTATAATGAGGTTGGGCTAACAAGAAAAATTAGTTTTTCTGGAGCACAAAATCCTTGAGTCAAGAGAGTTATTTTTATTGAGGTTGTTGACAACACACTCTATATCAAACTAGTTTTTTTATGATGACAACACAATGCTTAATAATAGTACACATGTTACACTATTACATGTTCTTGTTCTGAAGTGTTTGTAATATCTGTTGAACATGTTTTGTTGAATTACAATGTATATTCCTATGATTGATTATGTGTTATATTTGTGAAACATGCTTGTATGGAAATGTGAAATAAAATGTTTTTGATTATTGCGAATTTCTGAAAGAAAAGATCACAAGCACCTTTATGAACTTATATTTGTTGTGACAAAGTTCTAGTCCAGTCGAACACACTTATAATGGATTTGACTATGGTAAAATCTTTGTACATATTTTTTGAACCTGTGCTATGTGAGATTTTGAGTTGAAAAGAATTTCAAAGTGTTTTTTCATGTGTCAGTTGACATTGTGGATTACACATTCGACTATATTACTGATATGTTTGGAATCCTATTAACCCTACACGCTCCAACGACTATATTTTTCAAAAGTTAGTTAAGATCGTGTGACCTGGTCAACTGTCATAAATGTGTGTTGATTTTGTTGATTGGGGAACCTTTGTGTTAATTGTCTGTTATAAATTTTTTAATACAGTCGACTGGATTAGTAGGCTATTCGACTGAGAAGCAATCTGATCTAACAGAAAACTATAAACAGACAGAACACGAATTGTTCTGTGACTTTGTTGATCTAACATTTTCATTTTCCTGTTTTAGATTGAATTCTTTATTTTAGAAGCTCCAAGAATTCTCCAAGAAGACGGTGGTGATCTTTCTTGAGAGAGATTCAAAGGGAGGAGTCATTTGTGCATACAGCTTAATCATTATCTGCACAAAGAAGGTGCTGCTCATTTGATCTTGAAGGCTTGGCATCCTGTGAAGACTGCTGCATTTGATTGAAGGCTTTGTGTGTGCAGCTATATTTGGTTTTAGGTTAGAGAGGAGATTTATATTTTTGCGTGGTGCTTCTATAAATTCCTTGTTGTAAAAACCGCAACCATTATAGTGCATTTGCTTTTTGGGTTGGAAGGACACTGGATGTAGGCATTGTTGGCCGAACCAGTATAAAAGCCAGTGTTTGATTTTCTCTATCCCTGCACTCTATATTTTCAGTTGACTTTATCTATTTAGTAATCAACTGCATTTTTCCGTTGCATTGAATTTTCATTACTTGCATTTCAAGGAAATATTAAAAAGCTTTCCATTTTCATACCAAGATTGCAAAAAGATTTTGTTTTTGAACTAACACCAACTCACCTCCCCCTCTTGGTGTAAAACGAAGCCTACCTGTTTCCTAACAATTGGCACCAGAGCTAGTTTTCATAAGATATTTGAAAATTCAGTCGACTTTGTTTTTTTTCTATTCGACTGTAAACCTTGAGGATGGCTTCTGTTTCGCATTCAAAAAGGACTTATGATTTTAGAATTGATATTGCATATGCTCCCTGTAACTTGAAGTCAAAATCTGTAACTAATGGATTCTTTGAAAACTTTGAAGCAGGTAACTTGGAATGCAAGGTAACCCGAGATGAAGAATCATGTTCAGAAATGAAGAAATCAATCTTGTTGAACGACAAGTTTACAAAGTTCTTGAAATAGATGAATAATCAAGATCATTCGGCTGATGCCAAGAAAGTCAAAAATAAAGAAGAACTGACCTTGATGGCAAAATCCAAGATAATCAAACCTGATCTGGAACTGATAACGGTCTAAAAACCGTTATTTTCATGCTTAATCTTGATAGTAAAACACACCTTTTGTGGCTTAGAATGAGCTTTAAATCAAGTAAAACACTTAGTTGAGTCTTTTGAGAGTCAAAAGTTGGTTTTAGAGATATTATGCTTGTTTTGCAGGGTTTTTAGATGAATTAAAGATGGAAGTGAAGTAAGATGGACTTAGACCCATGAAAGAAGGAGAAAAATGATGAAAAGAAGGGTCAAGCAAGCCGTTGAGCGCCAAAATGGTCCGCTGAGCGCTCAGAGCGATTAGAGGGAAACCGCTCAACGGCAAAACTGACCGCTGAGCGGTCAAAGCGGCACAAGGCAAACCGCTGAGCAGTAAAATTAGGCGCCTGGGCAATTGTCTGTTTTTTTAGCTAGATTCTGTAAATCTTTCTATAATCTATCTGTTATCTTTTTGGGCTTATATATATATCCCCAGTGCGAATTAGAAGGGGATTCTTTTGGCAGAGAGAAACGTCCAGAGCTATTCCACACCTTGGAGGAGGTTCCTTGGATGCTTAGGCTCCATTCAACCAAGTTTAGGGTTATTTCTTCCATTCTTTCATTATTTTCATCTAGTTTCACCATGATTATGGTGAACTAAACCCTTTGTTGTTGGGGAAAAATGTATTCTTTTGAAACTCTCATATATTCAAATTCTTATTTATTTCATATGCTTGTCATATACTTGTTTATCAATTGTTGGGTTCTCATTTGTGCTCAATGCTTTTACTGTTTAACTCATTCAGTAAAAGATGTTGGTCTTTATCGATATAGGCACGTACGGTAATGTCATGAACTGGTGGGAAATTCTTTGATTATGCCAATATTGCCTAGGGATAGGGGTAGGACGGTCAATTGTAATTGCTTCAGATCGCATTGCATTATTGGTTATTAGGGGAAGCTAGGGATAGCAAGCCGGTAATTAATAATAGGCTCTTTTTACCAAGGGATTGGGTTAAGGGTAAATAAGATAGTATGCATGGCAATTAGATAAATAAGTGAAGTAAATAAGAAGAGTAGATATATGAGAGTGGATAAGATGAAATTGTAAACCCCAACAACACGATTCATCCATAGTTTCTCAAAACCAATTGAATCAACTGCATTGCATGTTTATTTTTGTTCTTTGCATATAACCACAAAATTTATTCTCTTCTCAAGTCTTACGCGATTAGGTTACATGAAAGTTAAGGCNTAAGAGTCCTTTGGGAAAACGATACTCGGACTTACCTGTTTATATTTCTTGATAACGATGTGGTACACTTGCTAGGGGCTTAACAACTTTTTGGCGCCATTGTCGGGGACTCGTAGTTTAACTTATCTAGTAGTGTAAACTGATTAAGTTTGACTTGATTGTATATATCTTTTTATCTTTTTAATTTTTTTATTTTGTTTTTTTTATATAAATATAAAAAAGTGCTACTAGGGTTTGTGTTTCTTGTGCATGCAGTAGGAGACTAGACATACTAGAAGCAAGAAAAATACGCAACCTCTTCTTGAAGGCTTAAGCAAAACAAGAGGGAGAAGGAGAGTCAGATGCCCATCTAAGGATTTGTTTCTTTCGCCTGACGGATTATTGCCACCTTCACCAGATAGAAGAACAAAGGAGATGGCTGAAAGAACTCCTCCAAGACGCACTCTTGCAGACCAATCAGATACGGTTGGCCCTTTCCATTTTAGCAGCATAGTTATGCCTACGGATCAAATGACCAACATGGTGATGAATCCAGCACTTATACATCTAGTGCAGAGCAAACAGTTTCATGGTCTGTCAAATGAGAATCCTTATGACCATTTGACAGCATTTAGTGAAATATGCAACACGGTGAAGATGGCAAGTGTATCAGATGAAAGAGTAAGGTTTAGCTTGTTTCCGTTCTCATTGGAAGCAATGCTAAGACGTGGCTCAATTCTTTTCCTGAAGGAACATTTACAACATGGGAAGCTGTGGCTAGAACATTTGTCAACAAATATTTTCCATAGTCTAAAGTTACTCAGGGAAAACTGGAGATCTCATCATTTAAACAAGGCATGGAAGAAACTTTAAGTCAAGCATGCGAGCGATTCAAAGTGAAAAGGTTTAGTTTAACAAAATTGACCTTTTGGTTTTAAATATTTTGTGAATTTTTTTTGTATTAAAAAAATGGTGGAAAAAGAAGAAAAGAAACTGGCCATAGGCCGACGTGCACTTATATTTAAAAATTCATGATTTTAAGAAAACATTGTCTGTGTGTAAAAAGAAAAAATCTTTGGAAGAAAACTTTAAAGTATAATAATAGGAGTGTAGAGATGAAATACCTTTTTAGCTTCTGGAATTCCCTTAGTGCTTCCTTAGTGATTGTTGTTCACAGAACCCTTATGTGTGAGAATATATTTATTCTCTATACCCTCTCCTTCAATCTCTAATATCTTTAAGTGTTTTCCTCTAATTTTTTTCCACACCTTTCTTTCTTTCACAAAGTGCGTATTTATATACATTCATTGTAATATTATGACAATCTTATGTTAATTGAGAATTAATTGACAATGAAAAAAATAGGGAAAGAAATGGTCTTGATTGCAATCAAATAATATTCAAGACATTGATTGTAATTATTGTCAGACAATATAATTCAAATTATTACCATATTAAACTAATATTTCAAAAACATTCTAAATTGACGTGTCCAAGGAAGATTATTTTATTATTTTCTTTTTCCTTCCTTATTATTCTCTTATTATTTAATTTTGATTATTTACTTTCCTGGACGAAATTGGGTGTTGACAACTGCCCCTCTTTATTTAGATTTTGCTAGATAACATGAACTTTGGAGTTTTTTTGTGTTATCATAGTAAAAGCTAAATAAAGATAAAGACACTAATTTCGTTCGTGTCCAGAGAGAAGGAAAAAGACTACCTTGGAGCGTACCTGGTAGAGAGTGTAGCAACCTTGTGGATTCTGCTGAAGAGCCGTACGTCTGTGGGGGGTGTGTCATACCCTATGAACTTCGCTGGGTAGGCGTCTGAACCCATTTTTTTTTAGAGGTGCAAGAACCTCATAAACTTGGAGAGGCGCAACACCTTGTAAATCTGGAGAGGCGCGAAACCTTGTAAACCTGGAGAGGCGTAAAAACCTCGCAAACCTGGAGAGGCGCAAAAACCTCGCAAACCTGGTGAGGCGTAAAACCTCGTAAACCTGGAGAGGTGCAAAATCCTCGTAAATTTGGAGAGGGGCAAAACCCTCATAAACCTGGAGAGGCGCAAAACCCTCGTAAACCTGGAGAGGCGCAAGAACCTCGTGTGGAAACCTGGTGAACCTGGAGAGGCGCAAAAACCTCGCAAACCTGTAGAGGCGCAAAACCGCCGTAATTTTGTTTTTTTTTGGTTGTCAGGATGATAATTGGGCTTTTGTGCCATGATGATAATTGGGCTTTGGTGCCAGGATGATAACTGGGCTTTTGTGCTAGGATGATAATTGGGTTTTTGTGCCAGGATGATAACAGGGCTTTGGTGCCAGGATGACAACTGGGCTATTGTGCCCGGATGATAACTGGGCTTTTGTGCCAGGATGCTAACTAGGCTTTGGTGCCAGGATGATAACTGGGCTTTTGTGCCAGGATGATAACTGGGCTTTTGTGCCAGGATGATAACTGGGCTTTGGTGTCAGGATGATAATTGGGCTTTTGTGCCAGGATGATAACTTGGCTTTTGTGCCAGGATGATAACTAGGCTTTGGTGCTAGGATGAGAACTGGGCTTTTTTTTTTTATTTGGTGCTAGGACCTCGTAAAAGTTTATGGAGAGGCGCACAAACTTCATAATACGTGAACCTCGTAAAAATTGATGGAGAGGCGCACGAACCTCATAAAACTTGATGGAGAGGTGCAAGAACCTCGTAAAAATTTATGGAGAGGCGCATGAACCTCATAAAACTTGATGGAGAGGCGCACGAACCTCATAAAACTTGATGGAGAGGTGCACAAACTGTTACCAATAAGGAGTATTGGTAAAACCTGAAGATATGTTTTGATGATGCTGCAACTTATAGATTTTGGATGTAGTAGGAAAATATTTAAAAAGCAACTTGTAGATTTTGAATGTAGTAGGAAAATGTTAAACATTGTAATTTTTACTAAAATAATCGATTATGGTTAAGCTATAATCGATTATCACATGTTTTTGTACTACAATAATCGATTATCATGAAGCAATAATCGATTATCACAAGTCATACTTGAATAATCAATTATCACTTCATATAATCGATTATCACTTTTTTGAAAACTCTGTAACGGACTTGAATAATCGATTATCACTTACAATAATCGATTATTCATGGCAGTTGGGAGCTGACCTTTGGCATTCAGTGTACTTGGCTATATATGTGGTTTTGGAGAACTTAGAACTTAACGTTTTTTGAACTGAGAAAGCTTAGAACACTGTGTGTCAGAGGAACGTTCTTAGAGAGCTTTTTGTTCATTGTTCCCTTGCTTGGTCTTGTGAAAGGAGAGGCTCGCGTATCGTGTGTCGANAGTCGGAGCAGACTCTCTTCAAGTTAGCGAGGTACTCTGCCTAGTCTTGTGAAAGCAGAAGCTCACGAACCGTTGGTCGATTGCCAGCGCGGTTCTCTTCAAGTTGGTAGAGTGGTTCTTTTCGTTCTTTTCCTGTTAATTTGATTGTAATCTGTTAAACCATTTTTAGTGGAACTGTTAATCACTATTTGTAGTGATTAACGACTGGACGTAGATTCTGTTGAATCGAACCAGTATAAAAATACTCGTGNGATTTTTCTATTCCCTACACTCATTTTATTTAACGCATACCAACTGTTTGATTAATTTTCCGAAAGAAAATTATTTTTGCTAAAAGGACCAAATTAATTTTAATTGTGATCGAACACGTTTTCCGCTCTCTGTGTTTTAATTCTGCTGCGTTTTACTCTTCGAAAATTACCCCCTCCGATACCGTCACAAACCTCATAAAACTTGATGGAGAGGCTGATGAGTCGATATTTTCTTGACTATATTTAGTTTACTGCACTTAAATAAATCAGGAAATTGTGTTTAATTGGTAATTATTTTCCCGTTTTTCCTAATTCTTCCTAATTTGGTTGGAAATTCGTATTTTCACTAATTTGAATTTTCTGAGTTGATTAATTGCATTTTTGGTTGCAGGGAAATTTTGAGAAACATCATTTCGAGCATTAGGATGGTGGCATGCACATTAAAGACTCAACATTTGTGTATTGGGCCCTTTTTGTGGCAAAAATTGTAGAATCCAATGTTGTGGGACACTTGGCACATGACCTAGGGTTTCTTTAGAAGGTGGACCCCACCATTTTTAGAGGATTCTCATCATTTGTAGCTAGGAGGCCGACAGACACATTTTCTAACACTCCTTACTTTCACTTTGCATGGGTTTCATGAACTTTCTCCTTGGGAGCTTGTAGGGTTTGGTTTTCTTTGAGCTATGGAATGACCAAGATCATAATTTTCTTCTTCTCTTGCTTGAATCTTGATTGTCTTTGCTTTGTGGTGGTGAAAATCGTCCCATATTCCACTTTGTTTCTTGTTCTTTGAAGTTGAAAGTATGAGCTTGAGGTTGTTTCTTTGCATTTTCATGATGGGTCTTTGGTTTGAATGAAGAGATATTTCATTTTTTCTCCTCCTTTGCTGCCATATTTTCGGTTTTCATTTGAGTTTTCTTGGTTGAATCATGAAAATGAAGTTCCTGTTAAGTTTGGTGGTGAAGAAAGCTTGAGTTTGTGTATGGGTGTTGAGGTTTGAACGAATTTCTTCTTGGGCTTTTGTTTGATGGTTGGAAGCAATATTTTGAGCTAGAACATTGTGCTTGATGATGGTGGATGGACGGTTTTGACAAAGGAATTAGAGATTCCATTTTTCTTTTATCAAAAGTTTGAAGAAAAGTGAGTGTTGAAGTTGGGTCAAATGAGTAGAAGTTTGGGTTTATTGTTCTTGTGTCCATTTGCAACTTGAACTTGGTTTCTTGGGGTTCATTCTCGGTATTGAGACGTGAAGGAAAGCATTTGCATGTTTGTGATGGTGGAGAAACCGAAATTGAGGTTGGAAGTGAGAGAAAAGGGTGCATTTAAGTTTTTACCTTATTTGGGCAAGCACATGAGAGGTCCATTTTCATAGAAAGAAGATTGCCATTTTGGTCTTTGTCTTTTCCTTGCATTGTTGCCGAGAATTGCACATGAGAATGGGATGCTTTGTGTTTTTATTTTCTTTGACCTTGCTTATGTGTGTAGAAGAATTTAAGCACCTTTTTGTCTTGTGGACTTTTTGAAGCACTTTTTGCAACCATCACTTGGTAACTCAGGCCTTTGTGTCTTGGTGTGTGGTTTCCATTTTATTTTGCTGGATGAAGAGAGGAATGCACGATTTTCATTGTTAGAAAGTTGGAAGAGAACATTTCCTTGGAAAATGAGGCACATGGGACAAAAAGAGAGCATAAGGAATTTTTTAATGAAGAAAGAAAGTCAAATTTGGATGTGGTGCATGGTAAGTCACGGCCAAGAGGTTTCCTTAGGCCTTTTGCATTTTTAATTTTATTTGGTTGGATGTATTTGGTCACATGAATGTGTAGGAAAAAGCATGTTTTTTTTTCCTTGTTTGAATTAGTTTAATTAGTAGGATTAGTTGCTTTTGATTTCTTTAATTTAGTTTTGCATTTAATTTAATTTAACTGTGTTAGGTAGTTGTTTGTTGCCTTGTTGGGGTCTAATATTTTATTTTATTTTGTCTTAATGTTGTCTTGTATTTGTGGTAGAGATAATTTAGTTGTCATGATAGCTTAATTTACTATGTTGGTCATTAGCGATATTTCATTGCTTCTTTGACATTTCTGGACTGTATGTGTGATTGCCACTCTGACTTGGTTATTATTAAATATGTATTTGCACTTGCAATTGGGTATACATTTAGTTGCCCAGTTGGTGTTGAGTCTTCTCTTAGTTGATGAAATTGCATGGTGTAAATTAGATTTGATGTTAACATTGCATTCACTTAGTCCACTTTTATGAAAACATAATTAGCCTGCGCTTAGTTGATTAATTGTGTTTGATTAGAGGTTTGAGTTGATTTTAGGTTTAATCATTTAGATTGTCCCTGTTTATGTTGGGTTTTCTCCATTAGGTTCCAGTATTTTTAAACATCTCAATTAAGTCCTTATTTTTGCAAAATTGAATCAATTAAGTGTTTGTCGTTAACTTAGCTAAACAGTGTTAAAATTGATTGTGGTGGCATGCTGAGGTGTCAATTTATACTGTTTCCTCACATTTTTTAATTAAATTGAGTGTGGGTGTCAGCCCTAAGAAAACACAGAGGCTCGAGATTTCTCTCCCTCTCGAAGGGTTAGCCCCTCTTGAACCCATGCACACCACCGCCTCAGTCAACCGGAATCGCCACCGCAACGGCCCTCCCGGTCCATCCAAAGAGTAACCGGCGACCTTCGTTGGCCACAGCGTTTTCCCCCTTTCTCCCTCTCGCTCCGATAACCCTAGAAGCCCCCCATCTCCGCCGGCAGCCACGAGCCACTCTCGCCTCCATCCAACTGATCCAGCCACCGCGACGGATCCCCCTTCGTCCAAGGTGTCGCCAGCGAACACTGTCGGCCACGACATTTAACCATTCCTGGCTCCTCTCTGCGTCCAAGGAGAAGGCGCCCTCGTTGTTCGTGATGTGCCCAGTCGTCGCCGAAATGAGCCACCACCACAGAATCGCCCTCAAGCCCTAGAATCCCGTCGCCTAACGTCATCGCAAACACCACCCAGACCGCCACTCTCAAATCTTGTCACCTCCACTAGTCAGGGTCATCGTTTGCCTTCTCATGCCCTTGGACAATTTCCAGGTTGGATGATGGTATGATGCGAGAGGTGGTTCAGTGCAGGTAGGATACAAGCTTGTGCGTGGGGCGGGAAATTGATTTTGGTTCTTGGTGATTGGTTTTATTTTTGTGGATTTGTGTAGTGCAGGTCAAGCAAGATGGTGTGATGCGTGAGTTAGGATGGAGGTTCTAACAGAGTGATTCTAATGTTTTCTTTTTTTTGCTTTGTTTCTCTGGTGAGGATATAACTTAAAAACAAAGGAGAGGTTTTTGAAGTGGATTAAAAGCAGAAGGAATTTTCATGGCTCATTGTGCTCAGGGGAATAGGATGAAGGAGTGCAATACAGAACAGAAAATGGAAGACTCCTAATATGAGAAAATGGAACAATGAAATTTAATTAAAAAAATGTGAGAAAACCAACTCAGCTCACCACTCACCATAAACTGACACCTAAGCCAAGTCTGATGTCACACATACTCAATTTTAACACCGTTTATCCAATTTAACGGCAAATCCTTAATTGATTCAATTTTACAAAAATAGGGACTTAATTGAGACGTTTTAAAGTACTGGGATCTAATTGAGAAAACTCAACATAAATAGGGACATTCTAAATGATTAAACCTTGATTTTATTTTGTTGAACTGTGATAGGAAGCATTGTAATTAAGTTAATGACCGACTGTTTTTATTCTGTCTTTGAAACCGTTTTTAAATCTGTGTTTAATTATTAGTTGCGTCTGTGTTTTGATTTGTTTATCCGCATCCACAACTTTTCAACAACCCCCCAACCTTCGTGTTTGACTTGATTCTTGAACCGCAAAATTGGTCCTTGAGAGACGACCTAGGAGTCATTCCTAGCTATACTGCATTTCTAAATTGCACATTAAATTTGTGTGGGTTGCGACAGCCCATCAAATTTTGGCGCCGTTTCCGGGGACCAACAGTTCAGTTTTGAGTCTTGTGTTGTGTTCGTGTTTGTGTGAGTTGTGTTGTCTTGTGTTGTTTTATGTGGTTTGAAATTTTTGTGCTATTGTTTCATGATTACAGGGTGTTGTGATTTAGTGCATGACTAGAGGAAATCCTGGATTCATACCACCTTTTGATCCTGAGATTGATAGGACGTTTCATAGGTTAGTTAGGCATTCTAGGAATTTGTCTTTAGAGTCTATTTTTGAGTCTGTTCCATCAGATATTGTGCATCCCACTGCTGAGTACTTTGTGCATACTGCATCTACTGCATCTGTTGCATCTGCACCTGATTCTAATTCTAATTCTGTTATTTTTCACACTGAGAACAATATGGCACAACCTCCACCTCGTGAGAGGACTTTTAGGGAGATGGCTGCACCTGATTTTGATATTGAAAGCTTGTGCATCCAATATCCTAATGAGGATGTACCATTTTTTCTCAAGACTGGACTGATCCATTTGTTGCCCAAGTTTCATGGCCTTGCAGGTGAGAGTCCACATAAGCATCTGAAGCAATTCCATATTGTCTGTTCTACTATGAAACCGCATGATGTTCCTGAAGATCACATCTTCTTAAAGGCATTCCCTCATTCATTGGAAAGTGCTGCTAAGGATTGGTTGTACGGTTTGGCGCTTAGATCAGTCACTAGTTGGGATGATCTGAAGAGCCTGTTCTTGGAGAAATTTTTCCCAGCATCCCAAACCACAGTTATCAGAAAAGACATATATGGGATTAAGCAGCTTGGTGGAGAGAGCTTATACGAGTATTGGGAGAGATTCAAGAAACTTTGTGTAAGGTGTCCCCACCATCAGATACCTGACCAACTCCTTCTCCAGTATTTCTATGAGGGTTTGAACAACATGGATAGGGGTATGATTGATGCTGCCAGTGGTGGAGCTCTTGGAGACATCACACATGCTGAGGCCAGGCAATTGATTGAGAAGAGGGCCTCCAACTCCTAGCAATTTAACGCCAGGAATGATGCCATTGTGGTGAAGGGCGTACATGATGTTGTTGCTCAGTCTTTATCAGCTGTTGAAAGCAAGTTGGAAGGCAAGATTGACTCTCTTGCGAAGTTCGTAACACAATTGACAACCAATCAGAGACCAGCAGCATCATCTGCATCTATTGCACGACTATGTGCTATTTGTCCTTCCAGTGACCACTACACAGATGCCTGTCCTACTTTGCAGTACTCTATTGCTCATGATGCGCCTCAGGCTTATGCTACTAACATCTACAACAACGGCAGCCACAGCAGCAGAATTATGACTTGTCGAGCAAGAGGTACAACCCAGGGTGGAGGAATCATCCCAATCTTAGATGGAACAATGTGCCACAGCATCAGCAGCAGGCGCCACCTTTCCAGAATGCTGGAGGACCTAACAGATATGTGCCTCCACCTGTGCAACAAAATCAGAGGCAGCAACAACAGCAGCAGCAGCAAGAGGCACCTGCTCAACCAGTTGCCCAACCTTCTACTTCTTCTGAGCCTTCATTGGAAGAGTTAGTGAGACAGATGACTGTGCAGAACCTGCAGTTTTAGCAGGAGACTAGAGCTTCCATACAGAGTCTCCCTAACCAGATGAGTCAGATGGCTACTTCGCTTAACCAGGCGTAGTCTCAGAATTCTGATAAGTCACCATCCCAGGCTATGCAGAATCCGAAGAATGTGAGTGCCAGAACCCTCAGATCAGGGAGGCAGATTGATGTGTGATGGGTGTTGCGGCCTGATGAACGTTGAAAAACAGTTATTTTCATATGTCAATTTGGACCAAATTACACCCTTTACTACTCGAAATGAGCTTAGAATCAAGCAAAACTCAATAAATGAGTCTAAAGAGAGTCAAAAGCTGTTTTTAGCGATTTTATGCTTGTTTTGCATTATTTTGTAGCTAATTTGAGCAAAGTAAAGAATAGAGTTGAAGATACAGGTCGTTGACTCAAGAAAAGAGCAGAAAAATGAAGATTTGAAGAGTCGATGCACTGCCCGGCGGCACACTTAAACCGCCGAGCGGTCTAGGGCGAGGAGTAGGCACCTGGCGTTGGCACTGGGCAGATTTGCAATTTGAGGGAAACCGCCGGGCGGTAGACCCCTACCATCGGGTGGT
The DNA here is from genome assembly GCF_000741045.1 of Vigna radiata var. radiata. Taxonomy (NCBI): domain Eukaryota; kingdom Viridiplantae; phylum Streptophyta; class Magnoliopsida; order Fabales; family Fabaceae; genus Vigna; species Vigna radiata. The sequence goes on along the minus strand of NC_028358.1, from coordinate 39,240,991 downwards.
ATTGCGGTTTATGGCAAACCACCGGGCAGCACACTTAAACCGCCCAACGGTGGCTCGCTGGACTTGGACCCGTTTTCTGACGCACTTCTCACCTATATATACCCCTACTGCGAGTTCAGAGTCATTCTTTTGACAGGGGAGAACGGCCAGACCTAATTTTGCTCTCTAGAGAGGACCTCTTGGATGCTTAGGCTCCTTTTCATCTTTTCTAGGGTTTGCTCTTCCATTCTTCTTCCATTTTTCATCTAGTTTCATCATGTCTATGGTGAACTAAACCCTATTGTTGTTGGGGGAAACAATGTAATCTTTTGATACTCTCTCTTATTGAAACTCTTGATTATTTATATGGTCTCCATATGTTTTGATTGTTAATTGTTGGGTTATTGATGAAGGTTGAAAAACAATTATTTTCATATGTCAATTTGGACCACCTTTACTACTCGAAATGAGCTTAGAATCAAGCAAAACTCAATAAATGAGTCTAAAGAGAGTCAAAAGTTGTTTTTAGCGATTTTATGCTTGTTTTGCATTGTTTTGAAGCTAATTTGAGAAAAGTAGAGAATGGAGTTGAAGATAGAGGTCGTTGACTCAAGAAAAGAGCAGAAAAATGAAGATTTGAAGAGTCGACGCACCGCCCGACGGCACATTTAAACCGCCGGGCAGCCCACGACGAGGAGAAGGCATGGCGATTGACGCTGGGCGAACCTGAGGGAAACCGCCCGGCAGTGGCGATTGCCGCCGGGCGGTACGGCGATTTGTGGCAAACCACCGGGCGGCACACTTAAACTGCCCGGCGGTGGCTCGCTGGACTTGGGCCCGTTTTCTGATGCGCTCCTCACCTATATATACCCCTATTGCGAGTTCAGAGTCATTCTTTTGATAGGGGAGAACGGTCAGACCTAATTTTGCTCTCTGGAGAGGATCTCTTGGATGCTTAGGCTCCTTTTCCTCTTTTCTAGGGTTCGCTTTTCCATTCTTATTCCATTTTTCATCTAGTTTCACCATGTCTATGGTGAACTAAACCCTATTGTTGTTGGGGGAAACAATGTAATCTTTTGATACTCTCTCTTATTGAATCTCTTGATTATTTATATAGTCTCTATATGTTTTGATTGATTATTGTTGGGTTATCATCTGTGCTTAAGGCCTTTATCGTTTAACTCATTCGGTATATTGATGTTTGTCTTTATTGATATGGGGACGTACAGTAATGACATGAACTGGTGAGTAATCTCTTGATTTTGCAATACCACCTAGGGATAGGGGTAGG